>NC_139629.1:58559626-58567126 GCF_964638095.1 Poromitra crassiceps | reverse complement strand
GAGGAGACATCACTCTCGTCATAGCGTATCTGTAATGTAACAGTGAAACTACATCAATACAACCGTTCTTCTACATTCTCTAATTGTTAACTTCTTGTAAATTAAATGATGCCAATGCTGAATACTGCCCTCTCAGGACCCCTGATGGTCCCTGGACCTCACTTTGAGAACCACCGAACTAGTTCTTAAGTATTCATCTAAAATGGCACAAATTGTGTTGGAAAACCAGTCCATTTTTCCTCCACCCCCACCTCCCTGCATGGGCTAAGCCCCAAATGTCTGCTGACCCTAGAGATGCCCCTGATGACAGCCCTTTGTACTGACCTCTGGTGGTCTTTTTTGATATTGCGGGGGGGGCTCCCCTCTCCCCTCTCTGTTCTCTCCCTCTCTATCTATTCTGTCTCTCTGTCCCTCTCATCTATCTCTCCTCCCTGTTGTTTCTCTCCCTCTGTTCTCCCACTGTTCTCTCTCCCTCTCCCTCTCATCCCTCTCTTCATCCCTCTGTTTGCCCAACCCCCCACCCCAAAAAATATATTATGTTCTGGTTTTCCAACACAATTTGTGCCATTTTATATGAATACTGAAGAACTAGATAGGTGGTTCTCAAAGCGAGGTCCAGGGACCATCAGGGGTCCTGAGAGGGCATTATTCAGCATTGGCATAATTTCATTTACAAGAAGTTAACGATTAGAGAAAGTAGTAGGTGTAGGTTATATATTTCATTAGTTTTGGTATTGAATAATATGCCTTCCCAACCATAACTTCCCTGATCTTTTCATTGAAGTCTAACTATCCTGACCATATTAATCACTTTGTCTTACTCTCATTGTGAATGTCTTTTTCAGCAGTACTGCAGCTCTTCTGTAATTTTCCCAGACCATCCTTGGCATCACTGCAGTGAGCACCATCAACAAGGTACAGTGGCACTCTTCATTTCTCCCTTACATAAGTTCTTAGACCTGATGAATATATAAGCACATGTCACATTACGCTTTTGTTTGTAAACAAAAGATGGTCATAGTGTTGACTTAGACCAATCTGGGAACCCAAATAGACTCTGGAACAGCCATACCTTTTTTAGGCTTCCTATACAACACACATCTTCCACCCAGAACATTCACCTCTACACAGTGCCACTCTGTTGTTATTCTGGTCCTCAATACTATTTAATATATTAGAATTTGCATGTTTAGCATTCAAAATAAAAGCAACACAATGGATGTTTTTTATAAGGCACCACTGCATGGAAGTGGACATCCCAAGCAGAAGATCTACCTGTACAGGAAGCCTAAAAAAAGATACAGATGTTCCACTCTATGTGCCAAAATAGACTAAGTTCCCAGATTGGACATGGTCTCATTACCACATTAGCAAAGTGGGCAAGTGTCCAGAGAGCCCTAAACCAATGAGGACCATTAACCATTGACGGCACTCTTTTGGTACTGCCCCCTGGTGGCAGTTTTCTGGACAGAAACTGAGATGATTGTATTGTCTATGTAATATATATTTGGCTATATATGTATAAATTAAGAGACTATAAGTCCTATATCTACATGTACTGCTTCAGCTCAAAATGTACCAAAGAACATAATGTGTAAAATAATTGTTGTAAAATTCAAATGATGTAAAAACAAAGCATGTCCTCCGAAGTGGGGGGGGTGGTGGAAGGGTTAATAAAAATAAGAAAATAGGCCCTTTGCTGATTATTTTTTAATTGTTTAGATGCTGTTTTATCCAATTAAATTGTGTACTATCACTCATAAGCATTGAATGAGAACTCATCCAGAAGTCAAACTTTATCACTAACAAGTTCATCAATTACTTTTCTTTAAAAGAGGCTATTGTGCTGTACATGGTGTTTATAGAGCTAAATAGACCCGAGATAGCAGTTATTTAAGGGTCAAAATAATGTATACTATTTCAAAGTAATATGCTGTATGTTTGTGAGTTGCCCCATACTGTTGGGTGATCAAACATATTTGTATGTGGAGGCCACTAGAGGCTTGTGACAAATATCCATGTCCATGGACTGTGGTCATAATAATACATCTGACTGTTTGCTAATGTGTGATTTATCTTCATGGGTGAGTATTGACATAAACCATTCTTTACAGTTGTGTTAACTACCCTCTACAATATTACAATTCAGTTTATTACACGTTTTTGTCCTTGAATTAGCAGCAAAGACACCCCTATCCACGTCATCCTGGCTCTCCATGAGATAAGAGACTTCCAGTCCAGCTCTTCCCCAACAATACTCCTCATTACTAACTTCTTCCCAACTGCCATCAGCCTCATCAAGAACAGAAGACTGAAAAGCCCATGCTACTAAGGACTCTACCACAACCTCCCCCCAAATATCCCCCAAGCACAGCTAGTTCACCAACAAGCATTATCTTAACATTATCTTCGCCCCATACCATACACCAATTTAAGACTACAACCACCACTGTGATCTGTGGGACCGTTTTGATATTTTCAATGCATGTAACTATTTTAATAAAAGATATAACCCTACCTGTTCATGACTTTTCTTAAATATTTTCCCTGACAAAACCATTCACATGTACTACAGACCATGTATAGAAATACAATTTTATGAGAAAATATCAATTTTGGTTAAACAGACCTAAGATGACAGTAATTTCTTGTCAACATAACTTATACAATTTCAAAGTAATATTCTGTCTAGTTGTCAGTTGTCCCATGCTGCTGTTGGACCAAATTATTTGCATCTGTAGGCCAGTATGGGGCCTTGTGGAACACACATTTATGTCTATGAACCATAGTCATGATAATCCTGTTATATGTAATCTATTCTCATTAGTCAGTGTTGACTAATGTGTGGTAATGTGGTTAGTTTGGTCTGTATAATTAAGAAGTTTCTGCCAAACAAAATGTCTATCATCTGACCAACCTGAGGCTTAATTAAGGCGGGATCTACAAATGTTATTCAATGTTTTTTCAACTGTGAATCACACAGTGCATATGAGCCTCCCACTCCATGTCCTGCAAAAGAAAAATGCATGTGTGGACACAGTTGAAGATCAATGTGATGACACAGGCAACAAAAAGTTAAGGATGAGCAGTATAACATCTGCAATTTTTGTTTATATACTTAACTTAATGTGCATTTGCCTATATATGTGTATATTAAGAAAAACTGTGCTGTATCTACATCTGTATGATATATGATATTTTCATTTATATTGCGCCCCTCAACCAACTTTTACATTGGTCCAAGGCACAGCCTGGGGGAAATAAGAAATTAAAATAAATGAATAGACAGGACAATGGAGACAGGGAACCAGGCAGACGGACAGACAGAGAACATACTCATAAGCCCCACAGCAGCCAAACTCATAGATTTGTACTACATTCAGATATATGTATATTTTATAGACCATTGTAAAAACAAAACTATAAGATTTGCTAATTGTAACCTAGTTACTACTTGTAATCCTGCAGTGCAATAAACGGCACTATTAACCAATCAAAGTTTGGACTGTGGTCAGGCTCCATGTGTACACCAGATGCTGTGACACAATCACAATCACAATTAACAGAACTGTCAACCAATCAAAACTAGACCTGTGGTCTAGTCTATACCTGCACCAGATGTTGTAAATCACAATTAACACTACTGTCAACCAATCAGAGTGGAGTCTGTGGCCAGGGTCAGTATATATCTACACCAGATAAAATCAATCATTCTAGTCAGGAAAAAGACAAAGTTGCTACAGGTTGGTAGAAGAAATGCTTTTTTTAATATCCAATTTAAGCTTACAATCTTTACACATGAGGTGTAATAGTTTGTGCTATTATTGCTGACTTGTAAATGTCAAACCAATTAAGACAGTGTTCACATGCTAACTTATTAGCCAGTAACCAATAGGCCACTAGATGTTTGGTTTCCATTGAATTGAAGAAAAGTTTACACTACCTTAAAATGTTTCATTATGCCAATTCTGTTTACTTTAAAGAGACAGTGTGAATATGTTCACACCTACACTGTGTGTATTCTTATCCCTGTGTGTTTAATTCCAACTAATTAAAAGTTAAAAAAAAAAGTTCTGTCTTATATGCTTATGCAGGCCAAGTACTACAACTAGTGCTTTCAGTCATCCAGTAACAAATAATGATGTTGCCTTTTACCTCCATTTCAGAAAATGGCATCGCCAGCAAAACAAGCGAAATTCCAAGTCCAAGGATATGTACACGAACTGACAGAAATCAAACACTTCACCAGAGATCACTCCAAAACATACTTCAATGCCGTTATTCAAGAATCCACACAATTCACTAAACTAGTCTCCTTCAACACCCACCTGCACACCGCCTTCAAAACCGCACAAGATAAGAAGTAAATATTTTACATTCCTAGCTTATACACCTGCAACAATTTTAATTTCCTTCTTCTCTGTATTGCTTTACCCCGTCTACATTTTACATCATCTATCTACCCTTTAAACAACCAGCCATTTTTTGTAACCATTAACTTGTGTTACTGCTTTCCTACAACCAGACTACTGTCTGCCACTCAATGCATTTACCCATCCAGACAGTGACTCATCACAACTGCTTATTCTCATCATGCCTGTACTTTTGTCTCTAGAAACCCAATCCAACTGGACAACATTCTATACGCAGCACCATGGAACAACAAACCACCGGACATAAAACTCACATATTACTCACAAATCTCACACCTAAAAACTCTCACCTTCATGTACGACTCATCATTCTCTTCACAAGCCACCACTACAGACATCGCCACCATTTTGGATGATGGACGCCACTTCCAAAAAGTAAGTCTACTGTCCTTTCTTGCAACCTATGCCACAGCATTGACATTAGATAAAACATACAATATCATGCAAAAACACTAATTGCACCTACTGAACATTGGCCATAATCTCTTTGAATCTTTACATTTGAATTGCATAACTCCAAATTTTCTAAAGTCAACTTGTATGCAAATGGGGTCATGTCAATGTGAACTACTTGTTATAAAAGCTAAACATACTACTTCCTATGACTAATTTGTCTGTTTATGCCATGCTCTTCCACAGATCAACATCACAGGCAAAATTCTCCATCAAAAAACCCCCACAACACAAATGACAACCTCAGCCGGCACCCTCATGGACAAAACAACATTCCTCCTCACCGACCCAACTGGAACCATTGATCTGGCTGTGTGGGGGGACTGGAAACCCAACATTGACAACTGGTACAACCTGACCAACCTATCTATACATACATACAAACAGAAAAAATATCTCACTACCACCCCAACCACAATATCAACAACCACCACTGCACTTCCATCATACATTCAACCACCACCACCCACCACTCAAACCATCTATGGTGAAGTCGCTTCTGCCACAGTCACAAACAAATACTTCTGTTTTTGTTTGGCACCCATCCCCACTATAAACCTGGACTCACTCACATACAAATGTGAGAAATGCAAACAAAGACGCAAAACAGAAAAACTTACCTGCAAAACACATATTCGATTTTCACTGTCCATCAATAACCAGGAAACAGCATACACGATCCCACTTGCAATCATCACACCACTACTTAAAAAATCACCAAGACAAATGACTACAGACGAAATAGAGGAAGCCATACTCATGCTCAATCACATCAAACTGGACATAATGGATGATCAAATCATAGCCATGACTCAGACTGACCCCCCTGACTCAGACTGACCCCCCTGCCCCCGACTCCGTATAGATCATGACTCAGACTCTGACTCTAAGACTTGTCCCCTCACACAGCCCAGCACCTCCAACCCAGCCAAAGACAAGATCAAAATTGATTAATACTTTTCTTTTTACTTTTTCATTTCATACTAACTTATTATTTACAATAAAATCTTATTGTTTGAATCATATCTGCCTCTTTTGCTGTCTTTTGTCCCAGTTTTGTATGCATTATATCCTAACTCCTTTAGTCAACCTTAAGCTTACACTTTTATTGCCAACTTGTAGATGTCCACTGTGCCCAAGCTTACCTTTTTAAAACATCTGAATAACAGACAAGTAACTTGTTAACTGATAACCTATTAAGCCACTAACAGTTTGACTTAAAGGGTGATTTACACAACCTGAATATTAATCTTGTTATACCTGTGATGTCCTGGGACACTCTGGAGGCCCAATAGGGCCAATCATTCAATCAAGCACTGCAACTCTCCACAGCTGCATAATCACCACACCAGGGGTGGAGGCAGCATTAGGGTAGGTCTGGCTTGCTTGTCTCATAGACAGAAGGAGACGCTCACCTGTCTGGTTGCACGTCGTGTCTCTCCCACACAAGGCACGACAGGGACTCTTTTGACGGCATTGCTCATTCCTGTAAACTGGTAGGCTATGCTCTGATAGCTGATGTTTTAATGCTGTTATGTGTGGCTGTGTTTTAAATTCGCTCTCTTTGCCCACAGAAGGAAACTGGAGAGCTTGATGCCAGCTGTATTTGGCTTTCACTCAATGCTCTGACTGGTATGCCGTAATGGAAATTGAAATTTACACTGTTTGTGTGTGTGCTAATTTTTTTTAATTAAAAGTTCTGTCTTATGTGCTTATGCAGGCCAAGTACTACAACTAGTGCTTTCAGTCATCCAGTAACAAATAATGATGCCTTTTACCTCAATTTAAGTAAATGGCATCGCCAGCAAAAGTGAAAGTCCAAGGATATATACACGAACTGTCCGAAATCAAACACTTCACCAGAGATCACTCCAAAACATACTTCAATGCAGTTATTCAAGAATCCACACAATTCACTAAACTAGTCTCCTTCAACACCCACCTGCACACCGCCTTCAAAACTGCACAAGATAAGAAGTAAATATTTTACATTCCTAGCTTATACACCTGCAACAATTGTAATTTCCTTCTTCTCTGTACTGCTTTACCCTGTCTACATTTTACATCATGTGTCTACCCTTTAAACAACCAGCCTTTTTGTAATCATTAACTTGTGTTACTGCTTTCCTACAACCAGACTACTGTCTGCCACTCAATGCATTTACCCATCCAGACAGTGACTCATCACAACTGCTTATTCTCATCATTCCTGTACTTTTGTCTCTAGAAACCCAATCCAACTGGAGAACATTCAATACGCAGCGCCATGGAACAACAAATAAAAACTTATTGTTTGAATCATATCTGCCTCTTTTGCTGTCTTTTGTCCCAGTTTTGTATGCATTATAGCCTAACTCCTTTAGTCAACCTTAAGCTTACACTTTTATTGCCAACTTGTAGATGTCCACTGTGCCCAAGCTTACCTTTTTAAAACATCTGAATAACAGACAAGTAACTTGTTAACTGATAACCTATTAAGCCACTAACAGTTTGACTTAAAGGGTGATTTACACAACCTGAATATTAATCTTGTTATACCTGTGGTGTCCTGGGACACTCTGGAGGCCCAATAGGGCCAATCATTCAATCAAGCACTGCAACTCTCCACAGCTGC
>NC_139629.1:58544626-58549626 GCF_964638095.1 Poromitra crassiceps | reverse complement strand
CATACAAATGTCACAAATGCAATCAACGCCATAAAACAGAAACCGCAAAACACATATCCAATTCTCTCTGTCCATCAATAACCAGGAAACATCATACACCATCCCACTCGCACTTATCACACCACTGCTTACAAAATCACCAACTCAAATGACTACAGACGAAATGGAAGAAGCTATCCTCATGCTCAATCACATCTGAGTTGACATAATAGACAAATCATAGCCCTGACTCAGACTTGACTCCAAGACTCAACAGTCCCTCCACACAGTCCAGAAACCCCGACTCAGCCCCACACAAGGACAAAATGGATTGATATATTTTAAGTTTTTCATTTCATAAAAACTATTATTTGCAATAAAAACTTATTGTTTGAATCATATATCTGCCTCCTTTGCTGTCTTTTGTCCCAGTTTTTTATGCATTATATCCTAACTCCTTTAGTCAACCTTGAGCTGACACTTTTATTGCCAACTTGTAGATGTCCACTGTGCCCAAGCTTACCCTTTTAAAACATCTGAATAACAGACAAGTAACTTGTTAACTGATAACCTATTAAGCCACTAACAGTTTGACTTAAAGGGTGATTTACACAACCTGAATATTAATCTTGTTATATCTATACAGAGACACTATGAATGTACCATGTGGAGTATCTAGTAATAGTTAGGATTTTACATTAATTTCAAGACAAATGGTTCAAATTCTGGCCTTGTGCTTATGCAGACCAGATTTATGACTATCACCACTACTACAAAAGCATTGGCTTTTCATTGTGACAACCAATTACTTAGATCACCATTCAGGAACAGTTTGTTTAATCCTTTCCTCACTGAGCACATCTATAACCATGATCAAAAGTGTACAGTAGAAGCAGCACACTATCTTCATCCAATGGACTCGGAACACCACAAAAGCAACACCTCAGTAAGCTGTCCACTCATGGCTAACACATCTAGGCTTATCAGGAAGCTAGGATTTGAAATTATGACAGTTTGCCTAGAAAAAGTCCATTGCTTAATAAGCCTATTTGACAGCCACCATTTGGCTTACCAACCACCACTGCTACTTACTACATATTACTTGCAAACTTGGTACACTTGTGCACCTATCAACTCTGACTAAATGTGCAATTCAGTGTCTATATTATCTGACATATAACCCCCAAGTCACCAGAAGCTTGGACCCCGCATCGCCGCTTGCGGCTATATTTAGGGGTCCAAGCACGAAGTGCGTGGATCCCTATTGTATCTGTTCCGTTTATTATTATTCTTTTTATTCTCCGCTAAAACAGTATGCACGGCAAAAACCGTAAGGGGTACAGTAGCCAGACTTTGCACATAGGTTGGAAATGTGCCCCACTACTCAGAGACAAAAAATTAGCCATATTGGCCAGATGGTGGCGCTATAACAGACCCTTTTGCGTATTGACCCATAACTGCTGAACCGTGAAGCGTAGAATCAAAATTCCACATCTGCTGGATTCCCTGGATCAATACGCATCTATCCATATAGGCCACGCCCATTTGCGTGTGCCTAGATTTTCCGCCATTTTGAATTTTATCAAAAACCTACTTTTGCGAACTCCTCCTAGACCGTTTGGCCAAATCACATAGGAATTATTCTGGGTCATCTATGGACTACCCCGACCCAAAGTTATTAAAGGATTTTGGATACGTGAAACCGTTTTGAAATTATAAATGTTTAAACTTTTGTGTATTTACTTTTGTTCTTTTCCTGCCCTAAAAGTGTGTGGATCTCAGAAACCATACACCCCCCATCACCCAAACTTTCCACACAGGTTCACGACATCACCCACTACTCAGAGTAAAAAAAGTACACCAATCCACCAGATGGTGGCGCTATAACAGCCAATTTCACATTTGTCGGTCCATAACTTCTGAACTGCGAGCTGTAGAATCAAAATTCCACATCTACTGGTTTCCCTGGAGCATCATGTATCTAACCCACTAGGCCACGCCCATTTCTGTGTGGTAGATTTTCCGCCATTTTGAATTTGATCAAAAACCTACTTTTGCGAGCTCCTCCTAGACTGTTTGGCCAAATCACACAAAACTTTTTCTGGGTCATCTATGGACTACCCCGACCTAAGGTTAGTAAAGGATTTTGGATACGTGAAACCGTTTTGAAATGATAAATCTCGAAACTTTTAATGAAACACACGCCAACACTAAATTGCCCACAACTCATTAACCGGTCAATTACAACTACTGCTGCTACTACTGCTACCACTCCCACTACTACCAACACTACTACTACTACTATTACTACTTCTGCTACTATTACTACTACTACTACTACTACTACTACTGGAAGTTGGAATGTAGCATTTTGGGTGGGGTTAATGTGTTTTGGGGTTCTGCATCTGCTGTAGCATAATACATAGTTGGTTTAGATGTCACACAGTAATGCCCGATCCACAAAGACTTGACACCCACGTTTGAATAAAAACAAGTTTATGCCATAATAAGGTTATATCCGTGCCTTGTCATTGCTGTGGAAGGATGGTGTAGGGGTAAAGTAGCAGACACCAAAGCTGGAGGTCCTGGGTTCAAACCACGGCCAGGTAACTGTTTTATTTTTTGAAAATGTAGAATAAAGGTTAATCTGGATATAATTATGTATAACGCTGCTGAATACACACTGTGTACATAGCAGAATAACTGAATATGCCTATTTATGGTAACATCATATTTCGACGTCCTCTTGACATTCCTGTGTAGATGTCTAAATGATCCCCAAATCGGCTGTGATTTGGCCTAGTCCTGGACGTCACTGAAAGATGATATCAGAACATCATCATGATGTAATTGTGTTTGCTGGGAGCCTTCTTTCAGATATATGAAAGGAAAAACATTCCAATACATTATTGTGTCTTCAGATGTGAAAGGTCCAAAAAGAGAATTCAATCTGAATTATCCTTGTCACTCATGTGTCCAGCTCAGTGGCCTTGTGGTCTGAATGTCCGCCCTGAGACTGGGAGGTTGTGAGTTCGATCCCCGGCCGAGTCATAGCAAAGACTATAAAAATGAGACCCATTTGCCTCCCTGCTTAGCACTCAGCATCAAAGGGTTGGAATTGGGGGGTTAGATCACCATATGATTCCCGAGCGTGGCGCACGCTACCGCTCCCCCAGGGGATGGGTCAAATGCGGAGAACAAATTTCACACATTGTGTGACAATCAGTGGGACTTTACCTTTACTTTACTTCCATTGTAACAGCACAACCCACACCAATTAGTTCAAACACCTCCATTCAGGGCAGACTTTTAATGTAAAGTGGTGGATTATGTGTGTAATACAGACATGTCCTTAACATTTTCAGTGCCACGGCCCTTGGGCAAAAGGTTGCTTGCTGTGCCACATAGGCCGCAATGCATTTTAAAACAGTCATATAATTTCTTTAATAATTACTATGTAAACACTGAACACGCACAAATAACGATGAGACTCTCTTCTATCACCTGCAAAAAAAAGTGTATTGATCCCATTTTCCGTTCTTTAGTTATGAGCCGGAGAAGATAGCTTGATTGAACGAAAAACAGAGCTTTTTTTCTACGAGCTGAGATAATGAGCCTTTTGTGAAATTAAACATTTCAAGCACATCACTGACTCTGAAGCTAATTTTCTGATGTAGTCACACCTCAAAAATAATTTCCTTCAATAAAACAGTGAAGGCAAGGGAATTTTGTTTGGAAGAATAATATTTTTAGCTGAAACCAGCAGCGCTGGCGCCTGCATGCGCTGCTGGTTGCAGCTTCTTGCTGATCTTTTGCTGCTGGTGGGCATCGGATATTCTGGCTTGCGTTTGCCAACCCTGTCCTGCTGTCTGGGTCTGTGTTGTGTACTTGGCTCTGCGTGCCCACCTCCCCCCCTCCTCCTCCCCCCCCCCCCCCCCGTTGTGGGAGGAGTGTCTCTCTGCTCTGCTGTTTTCTCTGCCTGTGCTCAGCACGGAAAAAGTCAGCTAGATCCTGCTTTTTTACAGCCGCGTGTACCAGCTCCCATGCTTCGAGTTGAGAATAATAACAAATCCACGGCTGATCATGTGTTGCAGCGGACACGGAGGCTGTTGCAGCGGACACCGAGGTGCTCAATTGTGATAGCAGATTGGCTGCTGCAGGGGCACAGCTAAACGTTGCTTCAATGAAGCCGCTGCATACGGACGGATGCGATGCGATTTCCTTCCCCCCAATGACTTCTTCTGTGTGTTTCACTCCACGTTCTCTCATCTGGAGAGCGCTGTCGCCACCTAAGGGTTCTGTAAAATAGGTTAGACACATTCAATACCTCTGAATATTGTAAGAGGCGATGTAAGAGGCATAGATCGACACCCCCCCGTCAAAAAAAAAAATTCGAGTTATTGACGCCATTTGGCGTCGCTGGCACTCTACGGTAAATTTCTAATGACGCCATATGGCGTCGCTGGCACTGAATGTGTTAATGGTAAATGGACTGCATGACAAGCTGCAATGCAGGGTGCTGGCTATAGTCATCAAAAGCAATTTCAGGGATAAACCCCATCAACCTTCTGTAGTGGACGCCACTACGCCCTATGGTTTGATGTGTGTGTGGGAAAGACACAATGACAACTGAAAATTCTGATTTTAGAACACAAAAGCTCCATCATGAGACAAGAACTAACCTCTCCTGTTGCAAAACACGTTCTTGAACACAGCCACGCAATCTCCAGCTAACATTTCCAAGATATTGAAAAAGTTCATGAAACACCGCAAAATAAGGAGGCAGCATGTGGGGTTTTAATTACTGTTACTGACTTACCTGTCTGAAGTTGAAAGTTTTTCATCCCACGTGGGGTTTGAACTTTGAGCGGCAATGGTCTTTAGTTAGCATAAGTCACGTGCTTTACCAAGTGAGCTATCCAGACTGTTGTATTTAACTTTGTAGACCATATTATATGTATCTGCAGAGCCAGAGAAGTACTTGTCGTATTGACAGTATGTTCTACCCAAATACCACTTTC
>NC_139629.1:58532126-58537126 GCF_964638095.1 Poromitra crassiceps | reverse complement strand
AGAGGCGATGTAAGAGGCATAGATCGACACCCCCCCGTCAAAAAAAAAAAATTGAGTTATTGACGCCATTTGGCGTCGCTGGCACTCTACGGTAAATTTCTAATGACGCCATATGGCGTCGCTGGCACTGAATGTGTTAATCACCTCCCATGTAAACACTTGCCCCGAAATCTTCAAAGCGATTGATTTCAATCAGATCAAAAGTGTGCATGCAGCTAGTGAGTAATACATGTTTCAGGTCAGGTGCAATGTTATAATACACATGAGTCATGACATTCTGATTATCGCACCAAATCCCCCCTTTTTTAACTTCCAATGTAACGTCATTTTTTGTTTTATATGTTGCAAAATGTATTCAGTACCCACTATTTTGTTTGTTTTACAGGTTGGAATTATATCATTTAATTTAGCCTGAAGATGGCAATTTTGGATCCAACTATTGGAAACCATTTTGGTACCTGATTTTCTGCCATATTATGGAATATAAGTAGTAGATAGTCCTGGTATTTAATATTAAGAAGATATATGATTAGAGTCAGAGGAGATTAGTATCACTTGGTTCCTTTCATGCCATTGTCTATTGTGTTTATAGTTTGATAGATCAAAGATGAGTTTAATGTTACACTCCAGATCAGTAGGTGGCAGTACTGCACCCAAAAGCTAACTGTCAACCAATACCCCCCCCCCCCCCCCCAAAAGAAGAAGAAGAGGACTTAGTGTCATGTGACATCGTTAGAAGCAGACTTGCTCAGGGTGTTTCCCGTTGGGAGTAGAAAAGAGAAGAAAAGGTGTGGTAAGTCAAGTGCCGTTGTCAGTGGATGCTAATACTTTTTTGGAGGTGGAAGGTGTGTATGAAGCAAGGAGAATGTCGAGATTTCGGGAAGGAAAGAGAGAAGAGAGTAATTGTGTGTGTTTAACCTTTGAAGGTGAATTGCCATCGCTAGTGTATAGTGATTATGTTTGTTACAGGGTGAGGCCCTTTGAGAGAGCGCCTATCAGGTGCTATTGCTGTCAGGAGTATGGACATGTGGCATCAGTGTGTAATAGGGAGAGAATATGTAGGAGATGTGGGAAGGAGGATTGTGGAGTAGTACTTAATGGAAGTGATATTGAAAGTTGCAGTGTGGGGAAGGAACAGCTCAGGTGTTTGCATTGTGAGGGGAATCATGATGCAGGGTCTGTGGATTGTCCACGAAGAAAGAAGGAAAGGGAGGTAAACAAAATCAGAGAAGAACGGGGGACGTCATATGCTGAGGCTGTTAAAAGGTGGAAAGGGGAAAGAAACGAGGATAGGGTGATTGTACAAAGGGAGCCGGAAAAGGAAAGAGCAAGTCACAGTAATATCTGTATGGACAAGAAGCGATTCCTGGCATTCATCGCCATGGTGATAAACTGTGCTGCTAGTATGACTGGGAAGACAGAGAGGACTGAAATGGTGGTTGACGCTGCAAAGAGATTTCTGGATGTGGTTGATGTATCTGGGGAAGAGATAGATAAAATACTGAGAGATGCATTTGTGCAAACTCAGGCGTCTGCATCTGGAAAGTAATTATGAATCTGAGTACTTTGGGTGGATATGGATATGGGGTTATTTTGTTTATTTTAGTTCAATTAAGATCAGTTTAGGTTTAGTTCAGTAGATGGCGGTAATGCAACATTTTGGATGCCAACCGCCATAAAACCAAACAGAAGAAGAAGAAGAAGAAGAAGACTTGCTCAGGAAGCATAAAGGTGAGGCTGCTCAAATGTGTTGCACAATAAGGTATTTCCTTAAAGGAATCCTTTGGTCTATGGAATGTGTAACTTGTACTGCAATGTTCTCGTCCAAAGTTTTGGACTGAAAAAGCATGATGATGAACATAGTGCTATATATGCAACTAGATGATGTAAACTATATCTTGGGAGTGCTGAGCTAATGCTATTAGGTCAGCTAGTTACAAAACATGGTACAACACAATTCATGCAATGGAATGAAGTGAACAGCATCAATCTGCATGTCCTTTAGTATACTACTACTCCTAATATGTAATGTATACCTGCTGAAACATAAAATGGATTATTCTAATTTGGATGTTCTTGATTTTGTAAATGTCTAAATACAATCAATGTACTCTTAGTATTGGCATTATATGATATGAGGTCACACAAATTGTAACAAAAAAATATCTTTCCACTGTCCTGGTCCTATCCTTCACAGGCCTGCTGTTAGGGTCATTAGGGTGATTGGGGGCACCTGGGCCCAGTGCACTCATTGGGCTCAAGATCATCTTCAGATCTTGCAGTTTCTCTCCTCACAAATCTGTTCATTTGTTTCATATATTAACTAGTTAATTTCTTTATTTATATTATTATTGTAACTTTTACTTTGGTCTATGACTCCACTCATATGTTACAATCATAGACTATATAAACATATGGAAGTAGTAAGAAAGAAATGAGGGGAGTCATATACCAAAGTTTTGCAGGCATTCATTTAGTTTGACACTTATTGAGTTGATTTGTGAAAGGTATAGTTTGGTATTTGAAGTGGGGTACTATGTACTTGTAATGTCTAAACTTTTAATGCCACCTGCTCTGACCCCCCCCCCCCCCCCCCCCACACCCCCCCCCCCCCCCCCCCACACACCCCCCCCCCCACACACACACACACACACACACACACTGCTGCCTCACTCCACACACAGGTGTGAGTCACCTAATTGACTCAGGGCTGTGTGTGTGTCGGAGCATGTGGGATTCTTGATTCTCCTTCTGAAGCAAGCACCACAGACAATACCACCATTCTGAATAAACGCCACTTCCAAAAAGTAAGTAATTTCTTTTTAGACCATGCTGTAAAGCAACAACACTAACCATTCCAACAATTCTGATAGTTATGTTGTATCATATTGACAATGCGCTATACTAAATGTGTTTGCAGTCATGATAGCCCCCTGTTTGACTTCATTGAGAGCTGCAGTACAAGAATGAAATGCTGGTGTATGAAGACACCTCCCATCATCCACATCCCCAACTGTACTGCAAATGAGCAGTCCCTTGAAATCTCTGCTACAGTAGGTATTGTTGACTGAACACATATACCTTATGTCTTTAATTAGTTTTGGTATTGAATAAAGTGCCTTCCCAACAATAACTTCCCTGATCTTTTCATTGACATAAGATATAATATACAATTAGACCCTGACTAGATATGTGAAAATGTTTGCTGGAATGTTGTCACTCTCATTTTCTTTTGAATTGATAATCAAGGTCATTTATATGTGCTGTAACTTCAAGTGGTGATTTGCATTGATCATTGGTTAGATTTGAACATGCAGAGGACAGGGCAGCTGATGATCCCCATGTGTAATGGAGCAGCTGTGTTGCTGGAGTGCTGGTAATGGGGATATTGCATGCAGGTGTGTGTGCCATCACTGATAGGCTAAGCATTCTTTTGAAGACAATCTCATGAAGCCTTGGTACGATTCAGACACTGCGTATATAGTAGTTGGATGTTGTTACGCTATACCATGAACAGGGCAAAGTATATGTTTTGTCAGATTATTTGGAAGAATGTCAATTTACCTATTTTACGCAGAGTATTTTATTTTGTAAACGGCTGTTTTTGTCGCACGTTGGCCAACTTGGTACTTCCTCTTGTTCTTGGACTTTCCCTGGGAAAGGTACACACTATTCTGCTCTCTGTATTTTCAATGTTTTTGGTTGTAAATATAACGTTAACTTAGTGAGGAACACTCCTAAAGTCATTGTATCTACACTGGTATGTTTTAGGTTTGCAATTTTATTTCGTTTCATGCATACATCTAAGTAGAAGAGAAGTGTGTTGAAGCTGTTGTAAGTCACATGGACGCCATGAATCTCGTCATATTAGAGCGTCACGTTACTTTCGAGAAAATCGCGCTAGCCACTAGTATGAGACAGATAGTGATTTCACTGTTATGTTACACAGATGCTGTGAGAGACCATTGTGACTGACTGAACTTCTGAATGTGCTTTTCTCATTGTCAATACAGAAACATCCTATGTCACGTACATGGTTGCGTGTTGCAGAAAAACAGCCATAAACACATTCATTGCGATAGCTGAGTGCCATGCTGTGAATTCTCCTCAGCGGTGAGTCTTTTGTGAAGAACTATGTTAAGTATAAAGTCTGCTAGTGCCATGCTAAGTTGGATGCATTCATATTGTTTAAATACAGGTGCTAGTAGGCTGTTGGCAAGTAATTAGCTACAGAAAAAATTAGCAGGACTCCCTTGTGTTTTCCCAATACAAACTCAATTGAAATACTAATGTGTTGATTAAAACATCAAATGCTACCATGGTTCATGCACATTACCCAAGTGTTGTTGGGTAGCTGTGGTAGTCACTTGTTGGAGTGAATGTTTGAGGTAAATTTTTTGTGCATTTGTGTTGTCAGTAAATAAGGTATTAGCTGCAATGTGCTTAATCACTTGTACCATAGGCCTACAGCTTATGCAGATCATTTGCATCACGTGTACTATAGGCCTATGATACGTAAGATTAAGCACATTGCAGCTAATGCCTCAGTTGTTTAAGAGTTACTATATAACTCGGGTCCTCAGACCTTATTTTATGAAGTGAAATTCCCATTCAAAAACTTCAAAGTTTTCCACCCAAGAAATTGTAACACCTGTTTTCACTTATATTTATTCAAAAAGTGTCGAGTAACAAGTGTCATTTGTCCATATTCAAGCTTATTGTTCACAGCAGCCATTTTTTGTGTAAATGAAAAAAGTAGCATAGATACACCTAAATACTAATTAAGGTTTCCAACTTTCAGTCCATTTATTATTGAGTTGGCTTACTCTTAATCAAACTCCAATTTTAAACACAAAATGCAAAAAAAGCCCATTGACAGAGTAATCCATTAATCTCTGCTCTTGCCCCAATTATACACAGCTGACCTCAATCAGGACTTAATCAGTAGCAACTTGCATGGTGCTCTTTAAGCTTCAGTTGATGATTGTTTCAAAGTTGAC
>NC_139629.1:58512126-58522126 GCF_964638095.1 Poromitra crassiceps | reverse complement strand
TTGAAATCTCTGCTACAGTAGGTATTGTTGACTGAACACATATACCTTATGTCTTTAATTAGTTTTGGTATTGAATAAAGTGCCTTCCCAACAATAACTTCCCTGATCTTTTCATTGACATAAGATATAATATACAATTAGACCCTGACTAGATATGTGAAAATGTTTGCTGGAATGTTGTCACTCATTTTCTTTTGAATTGATAATCAAGGTCATTTATATGTGCTGTAACTTCAAGTGGTGATTTGCATTGATCATTGGTTAGATTTGAACATGCAGAGGACAGGGCAGCTGATGATCCCCATGTGTAATGGAGCAGCTGTGTTGCTGGAGTGCTGGTAATGGGGATATTGCATGCAGGTGTGTGTGCCATCACTGATAGGCTAAGCATTCTTTTGAAGACAATCTCATGAAGCCTTGGTACGATTCAGACACTGCGTATATAGTAGTTGGATGTTGTTACGCTATACCATGAACAGGGCAAAGTATATGTTTTGTCAGATTATTTGGAAGAATGTCAATTTACCTATTTTACGCAGAGTATTTTATTTTGTAAACGTCTGTTTTTGTCGCACGTTGGCCAACTTGGTACTTCCTCTTGTTCTTGGACTTTCCCTGGGAAAGGTACACACTATTCTGCTCTCTGTATTTTCAATGTTTTTGGTTGTAAATATAACGTTAACTTAGTGAGGAACACTCCTAAAGTCATTGTATCTACACTGGTATGTTTTAGGTTTGCAATTTTATTTCGTTTCATGCATACATCTAAGTAGAAGAGAAGTGTGTTGAAGCTGTTGTAAGTCACATGGACGCCATGAATCTCGTCATATTAGAGCGTCACGTTACTTTCGAGAAAATCGCGCTAGCCACTAGTATGAGACAGATAGTGATTTCACTGTTATGTTACACAGATGCTGTGAGAGACCATTGTGACTGACTGAACTTCTGAATGTGCTTTTCTCATTGTCAATACAGAAACATCCTATGTCACGTACATGGTTGCGTGTTGCAGAAAAACAGCCATAAACACATTCATTGCGATAGCTGAGTGCCATGCTGTGAATTCTCCTCAGCGGTGAGTCTTTTGTGAAGAACTATGTTAAGTATAAAGTCTGCTAGTGCCATGCTAAGTTGGATGCATTCATATTGTTTAAATACAGGTGCTAGTAGGCTGTTGGCAAGTAATTAGCTACAGAAAAAATTAGCAGGACTCCCTTGTGTTTTCCCAATACAAACTCAATTGAAATACTAATGTGTTGATTAAAACATCAAATGCTACCATGGTTCATGCACATTACCCAAGTGTTGTTGGGTAGCTGTGGTAGTCACTTGTTGGAGTGAATGTTTGAGGTAAATTTTTTGTGCATTTGTGTTGTCAGTAAATAAGGTATTAGCTGCAATGTGCTTAATCACTTGTACCATAGGCCTACAGCTTATGCAGATCATTTGCATCACGTGTACTATAGGCCTATGATACGTAAGATTAAGCACATTGCAGCTAATGCCTCAGTTGTTTAAGAGTTACTATATAACTCGGGTCCTCAGACCTTATTTTATGAAGTGAAATTCCCATTCAAAAACTTCAAAGTTTTCCACCCAAGAAATTGTAACACCTGTTTTCACTTATATTTATTCAAAAAGTGTCGAGTAACAAGTGTCATTTGTCCATATTCAAGCTTATTGTTCACAGCAGCCATTTTTTGTGTAAATGAAAAAAGTAGCATAGATACACCTAAATACTAATTAAGGTTTCCAACTTTCAGTCCATTTATTATTGAGTTGGCTTACTCTTAATCAAACTCCAATTTTAAACACAAAATGCAAAACAAGCCCATTGACAGAGTAATCCATTAATCTCTGCTCTTGCCCCAATTATACACAGCTGACCTCAATCAGGACTTAATCAGTAGCAACTTGCATGGTGCTCTTTAAGCTTCAGTTGATGATTGTTTCAAAGTTGACCTATTCTGTTAACTTCTTTTTTGTACATTTTAAAACTAAAGTAAGTTTTACCTTGACTTTACTGTTAAGCTATTGTTAATGAGTTTAATGAACAATTAGATTAAATTATTGTAGTACAGATTTTTTTTCTGTTTGACACTTTTTACATTCACATGTTAATTATGTATGATTTAATATGTTCCATCTTTGCATATAAATTGCAACACATTCATGAACTTTAATTTAATTTGCAAATCACATTAGAAAACTTTAGAATAACATAAACTAACCATGCCTTTTGCCCACATTTCAGAATTTTTCAATAATGACCAATCCAGCCAAAAAACAAAAAGGGACCTGTGTAGCTACATACACAAAGTTAAATAAACCACCAGAGATCCTCCTTCAAAAATGCCTAAAATAACAAGTATGTATTTTACATTCTGTCTATTTTTCACATTTGTACTTGCCCCTCTGTTAACCAATGTCTATATTTGATCTCATCCACCTATCAATTACATCATATAGCCATCTTCTTTTGCCAACAACCACCTTGCTTTGCTTCACCTGTATCATTGCCTTCCTCAAATGAACTATGTTACCTTTTACCTCCATTTCAGTTGTTATAAAATGGCAAATCCACCAAAAATTGGAAGTGCATGGATTCATCCATGAAGTCAGATCAAACATTTCATACCACCTTCATAACCACCCAATATAACAGTAAGTATTTTACATTCCTAGTAGGGATGCTTGTTAATTATCAGACTGATAAATTATTGCTTGATATGGTCATTTTGCATTTATTATTCCAATAATGGACTTTTTTTCTGTTAAATAACAGCTGACTTGGTTTTGCATTGGAAATGGAGCTAGAGAGCTCAACAGGCACGTGACTTTTTTGCCCCAGAAGTAAGTTCTGCATTCGTTTTCTCCATAGACATTTTGATATATATATATATATATATATAATGAATTTTAAGGGTCAAACTAAGCCAACAAATCTTCCAAAGAATCCTGAGTGATCATAAAACACTAAATAAAAACAACAGGGGGGAAAATCCTGATCTTTTTCCCATTGTAGTTTTTTGTTTTCGCAGTCGAGCTGAACCCAAAAATTACTTTTCTTTTCTTTTAGTTCAAATACTGGTTCCCGTTCACTTCGACATTAAATATTATTGCCTGTACCTTTTACACAAAACATCATTTCCTGTAGCCACAAAACAATCTAATTTTCACTTGTGTTACTCCAGATTTTCTAAAGTCAACCTATATGCAAATAGTGTCATGTCAATGTGAAGTTATAAAAGCTAAACATACTACTTCCTATGACTAATTTGTCTGTTTATGCCATGCTCTTCCACAGATCAACATCACTTGCAAAGTAATCAAACTGGTAAAACTCACAACTGAAGCAACAACCTGAGCCGGCACCACCATGAATACAACAACCTTCCTCCTCATTGACGCAACTGGAACCATTGACCTAGCTGTCTGGGGGTACTGTAAACCTGACATTGATGACTGGTACCACCTGACCAACCTATCCATACATGCATACAAACCATTGAAACCAATACATATCTGACAACCACCCCAACCACAACATCAACACCCACCACTGCACTTGAATCATACACAGAACCACCACCACCCACCACTCAAAGCATCTATGGTGAAGTCTCTTCTGCCACCGTCACAAACAAGTACTTCTGTTTTTGGCACCCATCACTACTGTAAACTTTGACTCACACACAAATGTCACAAATGCAATCAACGCCATAAAACAGAAACCGCAAAACACATATCCAATTCTCTCTGTCCATCAATAACCAGGAAACATCATACACCATCCCACTCGCACTTATCACACCACTGCTTACAAAATCACCAACTCAAATGACTACAGACGAAATGGAAGAAGCTATCCTCATGCTCAATCACATCTGAGTTGACATAATAGACAAATCATAGCCCTGACTCAGACTTGACTCCAAGACTCGACAGTCCCTCCACACAGTCCAGAAACCCCGACTCAGCTCCACACAAGGACAAAATGGATTGATATATTTCTTTTTACTTTAAGTTTTTGATTTCATAAAAACTATTATTTGCAATAAAAACTTATTGTTTGAATCATATCTGCCTCCTTTGCTGTCTTTTGTCCCAGTTTTTTATGCATTATATCCTAACTCCTTTAGTCAACCTTGAGCTTACACTTTTATTGCCAACTTGTAGATGTCCACTGTGCCCAAGCTTACCCTTTTAAAACATCTGAATAACAGACAAGTAACTTGTTAACTGATAACCTATTAAGCCACTAACAGTTTGACTTAAAGGGTGATTTACACAACCTGAATATTAATCTTGTTATACCTATACAGAGACACTATGAATGTACCATGTGGAGTATCTAGTAACAGTTAGGATTTTACATTAATTTCATGACAAATGGTTCAAATTCTGGCCTTGTGCTTATGCAGAGCTGATTTATGACTACCACCACTACTACAAAAGCATTGGCTTTTCATTGTGACAACCAATTACTTAGATCACCATTCAGGAACAGTTTGTTTAATCCTTTCCTCACTGAGCACCACTATAACCATGATCAGAAGTGTACAGTAGAAGCAGCACACTATCTTCATCCAATGGACTCGGAACACCACAAAAGCAACACCTCAGTAAGCTGTCCACTCATGGCTAACACATCTAAGCTTATCAGGAAGCTAGGATTTGAAATTATGACAGTTTGCCTAGAAAAAGTCCATTATTCTTTGACAGCCACCATTTGGCTTACCACCACCACTGCTACTTACTACATATTACTTACTACAAACTTGGTACACTTGTGCACATATCAACTCTGACTAAATGTGCAATTCTGTGTCTATATTAATATTATCTGACATATAACCCCCAAGTCACCAGAAGCTTGGACCCCGCATCGCCGCTTGCGGCTATATTGTCTATTTGTTTTTCTTCTTTTTCTGCCCTAAAAGTGTGTGGATCTCAGAAACCATACCCTCCACATCACCTAAACTTTCCACATAGGTTCAAGAGGTCACCCCCTACTCTGAGAAAAAAAAATACAGCAATCCACCAGATGGTGGTGCTATAACAGACCATTTTGCCTTATGGTCCATATCTTCTGAAGCGTGTGTCCTATACTCAAAATTTCACTTATCCTGGATTCCTTGGATCAATATGCATCTATCCATATAGGCCACGCCCATTTGCATGTGCCTAGATTTTCCGCCATTTTGAATTTGATCAAAAACCTACTTTTGCGAGCTCCTCCTAGACTGTTTGGCCAAATCACACAAAACTTTTTCTGGGTTATCTATGGACTACCCCGACCTAAAGTTATTAAAGGATTTTGGATACGTGAAACCGTTTTGAAATGATAAATGTCTAAACTTGTGTGTATTTGCTTTTGTTCTTTTCCTGCCCTAAAAGTGTGTGGATCTCAGAAACCATACGCCCCACATCACCCACATTTCCACATAGTTTCAAGACATCACCCACTACTCAGAGGGAAAAATTACACCAATCCACCAGATGGTGGCGCTATAACAGCCAGCCACCACTACTACTGCTGCTGCTACTACTACTACTACTATTCTTAGTACTTCTGCTGCTACTACTGCTACCACTCCCACTACTACCAACACTACTACTACTACTATTACTACTACTGCTACTACTAGTACTGCTTGGAAACCGTCACGTCACCGGATCTCAACCAAACTTTGTTTACTTGTGCACATGCCAAGTCTGAATAAATGTGCACTATCTGACATATACCCCCCAAGTCACCGGAAGCTTGGACCCCGCATCGCCGCTTGCGGCTATATTTAGGGGTCCAAGCACGAAGTGCGTGGATCCCTATTGTATCTGTTCCGTTTATTATTATTTTTATTTTTATTCTCCGCTAAAACAGTATGCACGGCAAAAACCGTAAGGGGTACAGTAGCCAGACTTTGCACATAGGTTGGAAATGTGCCCCACTACTCAGAGACAAAAAATTACCCATATTGACCAGATGGTGGCGCTATAACAGACCATTTCACGTATTGGCCCATAACTGCTGAACCGTGAGGCGTAGAATCAAAATTCCACATCTGCTGGATTCCCTGGATCAATACGCATCTATCCATATAGACCACGCCCATTTAAGTCTGCTAGATTTTCCGCCATCTTGGACTTTGTCAATAACCTATTTTTGCTATCTCCTCCCAGGCCATTTGCCTGAATGAGCCTAAACTTTTTCTGTGCAATCTCTGGACTTACCTGACCTAAAGTTATGGAATTCATTTAGATACGTGAAACCGTTTTGAAATGATAAATGTTTAAACTTTTGATGACACATGCCCTGACACTAAACACACACACACACACACACACACACACACACACAAACAAACAAACAAACAAACAAACAAACAGACACACACACACACACACACACACACACACACACACATATACTAAAATGGCCACCACGGCTGTACTTCATCTCCCACAGTGCTTCACTCCACACACAGGTGTCATACACACATACGCACGCACACATGCACACACATGCACACACACACACACACACACACACACACACACACACACACACAAACAAACAAACAAACAAACAAACATACAATATCAATATCAATGTAAAACATACAATATCATGCAAAAACCATCTTGTATTTTCTCAAAAACATATTGTTGCCCAGGATGAGGATATATATATATATATACACACACACACACACACACACACACACACACACACACACAATGTCACAAACATATATATATATATATATATATATATATATATATATATATATATATATATAATGTATATATATATATGTGTGTGTGTGTGTGTGTGTGTGTGTGTGTGTGTGTGTATATATATATACGTGTGTATATATATGTATATATGTAGATACAACGCCCATACTGACCACAATACTGACCACCATGCCCATACTGACCACCATGCCCTGACTGACCACCACGCCCTGACTGACCACAACGCCCTGACTGACCACCACACCCTAACTGACCACAACGCCATAGCTGACCACAACGCCCATACTGACCACAACGCCCATACTGACCACAATGTCCATACTGACCACAACGTCCATACTGACCACCACACCCATACTGATCACCACGCCCATACTGACCACCACGCCCTGACTGAACACCACGCCCTGACTGACCACCACACCCTGACTGACCACCACACCCTGACTGACCACCATGCCCTGACTGACCACCACGCCCTGACTGACCACCACGCCCTGACTGACCACAACGCCCTGACTGACCACAACGCCCTGACTGACCACAATGAAACCACAGATAAACTGGGGTCAGATATAACCTCTTCAGAGACATTCACTGCCTCTGAGTTAGGCCCTGCCCACTCCAGGGCAACTTCACAGCAGCCACATAAGTCATTCAGGTCAGGCCAGTCAGACCACATGCCAAAGCCAGGGGAACGACTGTCCAGCTTCCCGCTAGGTTTCGTCTTGAATCCAAGGAAGTTAGGATCTGACCCACAGAAGTGCAACTGTAATCCAGGTCACCAATGGTTACCATGTAAACATTAAAGTGGGCAGAAACATGTAGTAATGCAATGTGACTGACACCCCTATCAGCCAATCAGAGTGGGCTGTGTGGTAGAGCTCTGTTGATAGCTGCAGCAGGTGCCCTGAATCACTGAGATGAAGGTGACTGCTGGAGAAAGCAGAAATGCAGGTTTGTGGAGCTGGTTTTAACATCTTACAATCAATTCAATCTATAATGTTTGAACTTGAACTTGCCAATACTTGACAGAAACCTGTTGAATCTAAACTCTGAAGCTGAATTGGTGAGTTATTGTTTGTGTGTTTGCACCCCCCCCCCCACCCACCCACATTCTTGAAGTAATTTGTCCAACACTGACACACACACACACACACACACACACACACACACACACACACACACAAACACACACACACACAAAACACACACACACACACACACACACACACACACACACACACACACACACAGACAGCACCTGGTGCAAGAGATGAGCCAGGGAATGGGATTACTCTCACAAAAAACTACACTTCCCAAGATGCAGCAGCAAAATGGCCGCTCATTACCAGATTGAGAACACCTGAAAAGGAATACATTCTCTCAGTCATACATTCAAACAGACAGCAACCAGAAGCACCAAGCTCTACTCAGAGTTTAATTTCAAAGACGCCAATGGTCGGTGAATATGTTTACATTCCTGTTGTTTTAAAATGCTGCTTAAATGTTTGATGCAATGCTGCTTAATTTATTTGTTAAATTGCTTCAATTGGAAGGAACCATTGTATTGCCGCACTGATTTCATTTTTGTGTTTGCATCTTTGAATTCATATTGTGTTTTAGTTTAATAAGTTAAAAGCATAAGTTAAAAGTATAAATTACGAAAGAATAACACAAAGTTAAAAATGTTAAATTTATGTTTAAAACGCTACTAAAAATGTGGACATGAATGTACCATGTTAATGTTAATGTTTGAACTTGAAGTGATTGGTTGCGCCTTTCCTGATCTGTAGATATCCACCGTGCCAATGGTGCCCTGTTGAATCTAAACTCTGAAGCTGAATTGGTGAGTTATTGTTTGTGTGTTTGCATCCCCCCCCCCCCCCCTGGGAAGATGGGTGGAGCTATGGGTATAAAAATTTGAAATGTATTCCTATCTTGTGTGTTTAATTAAAGCCAAGTAAGATGTTAAGAGTTTTGGCCTCAAAGGGACACTCCACCGAAAAACAATGCTGATTTATTTTGCACATCTCACACATCCGAAAACAGTTTCGCAGGCATTCATTTAGTTTGACACTTATTGAGTTGATTTGTGAAAGGTATAGTTTGGTTTATTTGAAGTGTGGTACTATGCGGTACTTGTAATGTCTAAAATTTTAATGCCACCTGCTGTGACACCCCCCCCCCCCATTCCCACACACACACACACACACACACACACACACGTGTGAGCCACCTAATTGACTCAGGGCTTGGAGACTCGGACTCATATTCCCATAATCCATCACTCCCTGGGTGGCTATTCACATGCAACCACCACCATTCTGAATGAAGGACGCCACTTCGAAAAAGTAAGTCTACTATCTTTTTTTGCACCCTATGCCACAGTAGTGACATTAGATAAAACATACAATATCATGCAAAAACAAAATGCCACCTACTGAACCTTGGCCTTGAATCTTTGAATTTGAATTACATACTCCAGATTTTCTAAAGCCAACCTATATGCAAATAGTGTCATGTCAATGTGAAGTTATAAAAGCTAAACATACTACTTCCTATGACTAATTTGTCTGTTTATGCCATGCTCTTCCACAGATCAACATCACTTGCAAAGTAATCAAACTGGTAAAACCCACAACTGAAGCAACAACCTGAGCCGGCACCACCATGAATACAACAACCTTCCTCCTCAGTGATGCAACTGGAACCATTGACCTAGCTGTGTGGGGGTACTGTAAACCTGACATTGACGACTGGTACCACCTGACCAACCTATCCATACATGCATACAAACCAATACATATCTGACAACCACCCCAACCACAACATCAACACCCACCACTGCACTTGAATCATACACAGAACCACCACCACCCACCACTCAAAGCATCTATGGTGAAGTCTCTTCTGCCAACGTCACAAACAAGTACTTCTGTTTTTGGCACCTATCACTACTGTAAACTTTGACTCACATACAAATGTCACAAATGCAATCAACGCCATAAAACAGAAACCGCAAAACACATATCCAATTCTCTCTGTCCATCAATAACCAGGAAACATCATACACCATCCCACTCGCACTTATCACTCCACTGCTTACAAAATCACCAACTCAAATGACTACAGATGAAATGGAAGAAGCTATCCTCATGCTCAATCACATCTGAGTTGACATAATAGACAAATCATAGCCCTGACTCAGACTTGACTCCAAGACTCAACAGTCCCT
>NC_139629.1:58339626-58507126 GCF_964638095.1 Poromitra crassiceps | reverse complement strand
TTATCTGACATATAACCCCCAAGTCACCAGAAGCTTGGACCCCGCATCGCCGCTTGCGGCTATATTGTCTATTTGTTTTTCTTCTTTTTCTGCCCTAAAAGTGTGTGGATCTCAGAAACCATACCCTCCACATCACCTAAACTTTCCACATAGGTTCAAGAGGTCACCCCCTACTCGGAGAAAAAAAAATACACCAATCCACCAGATGGTGGCGCTATAACAGACCATTTCTCCTTATGGTCCATATCTTATGAACCGTGTGTCCTATACTCAAAATTTCACTTATCATGGATTCCTTGGATCAATATGCATCTATCCATATAGGCCACGCCCATTTGCGTGTGCCTAGACTTTCCGCCATTTTGAATTTTATCAAAAACCTACTTTTGCGAGCTCCTCCTAGACTGTTTGGCCAAATCACACGAAACTTTTTCTGGGTTATCTATGGACTACCCCGACCTAAAGGTATTAAAGGATTTTGGATACGTGAAACCGTTTTGAAATGATAAATGTCTAAACTTGTGTGTATTTGCTTTTGTTCTTTTCCTGCCCTAAAAGTGTGTGGATCTCAGAAACCAAACGCCCCACATCACCAACCTTTCCACATAGTTTCAAGACATCACCCACTACTCAGAGGAAAAAATTACACCAATCCACCAAATGGTGGCGCTATAACAGCCAACCACCACTACTACTGCTGCTGCTGCTACTACTACTATTACTATTCTTAGTACTTCTGCTGCTACTACTGCTACCACTCCCACTACTACCAACACTACTACTACTATTACTACTACTGCTACTACTAATACTACTAGTACTGCTTGGAAACCGTCAGGTCACCGGGTCTCAACCAAACTTTGTTTACTTGTGCACATACCAAGTCTGAATAAATGTGCACTATCTGACATATACCCCCCAAGTCACCGGAAGCTTGGACCCCGCATCTCCGCTTGCGGCTATATTTATTATTATATTTCTACTATGATTATTTATGACCTATGTTTATTAATATTATTATAATAGCAAGTCACCACCACTGCTACCACTTTTAACAGTTATATATTATCATGACATCCTTAAATTACATCCCCATCGCTTATTATAGATATTTTACATATAGCTATCAGCACTCATCCCCATCCATAATTTTACTTTTTACATTTTACACACAGTTTGTTTGTTTTTATACACAAACAAACAAAGATACTGTACATCCTGCATGGTCGCTGCACTAGTACCTCCTCTGTTCGTTGGGGGCGCCTGTCTGGGTGGAGGGGGACTGGGGAGGTAGCGTGATCCTCCCACATGCTACGTCCCAGCGGTGAAACTCCTCACTCGGGTGAAAAGAAGCGGCTGGCGACTGCATATGTATTGGAGGAAGCATGTGCAGGTCCACCTACGGCCCTCCCCAGATCCGGCAGAGGGGGTGGAGCAGTGACTGGGACAGCATATGTGTGTGTGCATGCACGTGTACATACTGAATATCAAACATAGGCCTACATATTAAAAATAAAATAATACTTTTATGATGATTTTGAACGCCGGTTCTCCTTTGCGCTGTTTTCCTCCCTCTGCTTGTGCTTCGGGCCCTCCCCCCTACCCTCCTTCCTGTGGTCTGGTTCGGGATTGGGGAGGCCAATGGTCATTTATATTATAACCCATTTATATTATATAAATGAAATATATATAATTAGTGAAAGCCCAGGTCGTTATATCGGTCGTGCAAGGGCACCGTGTTCAGACGGGGGAGCAGTTGCCATGAGCATCAAAGATGACTTCCATGGGTTTACATTGGAGTTTAGTTGGAAAGCCCAAGTCGTTTCATAGGTCGCTCAAGGGTACCGTGTTAGTAACAAGCAACGCACAAGGGACGTGACAAAGCGTCAATATGCTGCGCGCTCGGAGTGAGAACGGGTTGGAGAGAGACAAGCGTCAAAAAGGAATTAAGGCAAAAAGTGGCAGATGCTCTTAGACAGGCGTTCGTACTGACCTATGCGGTTTTACAATCCGGCATTGAATGGTAGTCCCGCCAGATATTTAAAGGCTTCCAGTTGATTAGGATCCAGCTGACAGCAATCCTTATCCTCCTGAATGGCCGCACACACCCCTCCTTGGTGCAGCCCACAGCTCCAACCTAATAGAGAGCCGCAGGGATGACGTATTTTTGTAGGCAGAATGCGGAAGTCCCGAACTTCCTGGTTCTACACTGTTTCTGTCTATGGGATTTTTGAATGGGTTTTTGCCGCGATGCTTCAAATAAGGTCTCTGGGCAACGCAAGATTAATCAAACGCGAACCAGAGTTCCGTTGGATAATCTTCACACATGAGGACCACTTTCATGAGTTTTGAAGCGTAAATGCGAGCCCTAGAAGTAAAATGCTCGAGCTAAGCTAATCCAGAACTACACACTGTCGCATAGGCTTCCACGTCACGTCAGCACTCAACCTGGACTGTTGTTGATGTGTGCACTGATTACCCCGGGCTGAACGGGGATGAACCAGGTGAGGGAAAGAGAATTTCCGTGTTCGCCCTTTGAAGTGGTGACGTTATTGACGTATATATCCCCATCGACTCAAAAGTGTAGTCTCATTTAGCCGTTTGCTAGCTAGCCGTCCTTTTAACGGCAAGTAAAAGCTTCAAAACTCGTAAAAGTGGTCCTCCTGTGTGAAGATGATATTACTAAACACTGGTTCGCGTTTGATTAAGCCAGCGTTGCCCAGAGTGATTATTAGAAGCATCGCGCCAAAAACCCATTCAAAACTCCCATAGGCGAAAACTGTGAAGAACCAGGGCTGTTAGCATCGATGATTTCCGGACTCGTTACTGCGGCTCTCTATAGACATGCACAGAGAGAGCATTGAGGACACAAGGAAGGCAGGCCTGCCCAGTTGCCATGACACCCACGGCCCGGTCCAGCCCAACTCAGCTCAGCCTGGCCCAGCCCAGCCGTAACCCCCTGCACCCCCTGCATCAGTGCAGCCTCCATCGACCTGGTAGCAACTGCCTGAGAGAGGCTGAGAATGTGTTTGGTTACTCAACCGCACACGGGCACACACTCACCGCATGACATATCTTTCCCACTGGAGTGAAAATTGCATTTAAGCTCAAATAGCTTCTGTTCAAAATGAGTGTTACAAACAAAAGTGTAAGAAAAGAAGAAGAAAAGCAGATTCTAAATGTTATTCATGAGTTCACGTCTTTTCTCTGTGTGCAGAGTATTGAGACCAAGTCAAACTGAGCTGGTGTCAGTTTCGTTCTTTTAAAGTGTGAATTGAATTCAGTGTGCATGTTATTTCTCTGTCTACTATCCATCTGTTTTCACACTCTGTGTCTGCAGGTATGTCATCTGTTTCATGGGGGGAGCCACATCATCAAGAATCAAGATATTTGCTAAGCCAAGAATGATGAGGTGAGAATGGAGCGAATGAGTATACGCGGGGATTCCACTGTTTGCATTTGCGTTGCGGCTGTGCTCCGGTATTGGTCCGTGCTCTGTGCTCCGCCAACACTAACCGGCTGCGTGCAGAGGACGTCACGGCTCCGCTCCACCAGACAGCTAGAGTGACGAGACCGACAAGTTCTCGCGGTAAAATCGCGCGAGACACTTTGTATGTCGGATATATACAACAACAAACAGGCAGAAGATCATTGTTCCCAACTGGAGAAGCAGAGGAGGGGTGGACTTGCTTGGTGTTGTCCTTGTAAAAAGGATGTGTCGTGTCATATATGTGTCACCCGCTAGTAATTTCAGTACAATCTTGCCAAGTAGAAATCGCGCAATTGGAGAGAATAGGTTGATTAGTGAAAAAATATGTTTTTCGTTTTTTTTTATAATTACACAAAGGAGAGTATGGACTATCCATCCCACATAAAATTGAGTCGTTTTATAACCAGTAAAAAGGTAAATTTAGCGATTTAAAAAATCTAGTTTTCAGTCTTGAGTCGCAGCTTAGGGGGGAGGAGAAATAGCTTTACGCATGCAAATCCAGCTCACCTCCCCCTAACAACTGGCGAAGACTATTCTTTTGTCCTCAGCTTTCAGCCAATCAGGTGACCTGAAGAACAGCTGCTAGCCATGTGGAGCCGGCTTCCTCTGCTTTTGTTTACTTACTGAGATTATTCACAAGACCGACAGAACGCAGACAACAAAAAGACACACTTGTAGACAACACTATAACAGCATTTACTGATGCAGGAAGTGGAACACCTCTGGCTTTTCCTCACCTCTAGTCCTAGGTGAGTTTAATCATGATCCCTAACTAACGTTATCTCTTGTTTCTGTTTTAGGGTCTGTGCAACCATCTAACGCTAGTTATGGTTGAACGGTTTTAGTATCGCGTTCAGATTGTGTGTATCGTCGAACAGTAACGAAGAGTATTGAAGGAAAGAAGCGACCCTTTAGCACAGCAGCGTGGCCATTGTGGCGCGGAAAACGGGGACAATAGAGGCTTGTTGCGCCCCAAAATGGCGGGTCTCTTGTGCGCTTTTGCAATGGAACAATGGACTAGTTGACGCTTCTTATCAATGCTCACTCTACGCTACTAAAAGTAACATTAAGACGGTGTGTGTTGCTGCGTGCAAGAGGGCTCGTGTTTACCATGAATATGACATAAATTCACTTGAACGGTTACATCTGCTGATCACTAAAGACAGTGGTTCTCAAAACTTTTTCCCTAAACTGAAACTGATCTAACTTCTTTCTCTCTCCTTCTAAAAAAAAAAAAAAACTACTAACCTAAACTAAACTTGTACCACTGTTCCTTCAGAATTTGTAGTTGTCATAGACTGTGCTCCATAGTTGATTGCTCTATTGCTGACAAAAATGTTGTTATTGTAAGATAAAAGCCTCTGCCAAATGACGTAATGTAATGTAATGTAATGTAATGTAATGTAGGCCTAATGAAACAATTTTGACCACGGATCCCCCTTTGATAATAGTTTTGCTTTTAGATGTTTTATTACAGAAAGTCTATGAAACCCATGACCAAAATAGTCCTACATTCTATCATTATGTTACTTGTGGATGGAATTATAGTGGAAATAAGTATCCCCCTTTTTGCTGGGGACCTGTGACAGATGACAGCTCGAGTGCATGGGAGTGTTCAATGTAAATGAGCAGCCATTGTTTACTCCCCCCATCAGCTGCCTGGCCCAGAGGTGATAAGTGGCCCATCTTTGAGGCTGATTTTCTCTAAATCTTGATTTGAGGTGTAACAACATTCAAATGAGCATATCTTCTTCAATTATTTTCAGATTTTGATGTGTGACACATTATTTGCAAGCTTACAGTCTGTAGTTTCACAATCTGCAAAAAACAGAAAAATGACCTCGGCTAGATTGTATTCAACTTACCAGCGGGTGTCACATATTATTTTGTGGTTTTCCACTTCAATGATGAACTTTTCCTCATACATGTTTGTCCTCTGGCTTGATATTGAATGCTGTAAGCACCTCTAGACCTGTTGACTCCATGCCTGGCTCCGCCCAACTTGCTGCGGCTTTGCTCCGACATCCGTGAAAAATAGAAGCCTTGCGTATCTTTTTCGGAGAGCTCCGGATCGTCGGAGCTGGGACGGAGTAGACATGCAACGCAGCGGAGTAGGTGGGAGTTGACACAATGATTAGAGTGGAAACGTATCGGCTCCGAAGCCGTACCGCAGCGCAGACGGACCGAACACGGACTCAGTGGAATGTGGCCGTTAGGGCTAGGCAACATATCAATCCCCCTGGCCTTAGGCGCTAAACTGGTGTTAAACGCTTTGCGCCTGCCTACCTGTGACTCGGAAGATAGCATCATGTTTTTATGCCCCGAAATGCGCTTTATGCTGAAGAGGCGTGGCGCAGTGCCAGAATAGGCCAGAATGGGCGTTTCGGCCTTAAATACCAGCCTCAAGCTATCTTCCCAACTGGCGTTAATTTTGCGCTTAGCGCTTTTCAAAACCAGGCCTTATTTAGTGCGCCGACTCCCCTACCAAATGCCACACACCGACACACATGTGCATCTCCCAGCATGCATTGGGGCTTGATCAATTTTGACAAGAAAAAGCAACCAAATCAGCCTAAGTAGGCTAAGTGGTAGATAGAAATACTAACACAACATGCAATTCTAGAACATTTCAATATTGTACAAAATAAAACTTAAAAATCAAAACACAACCCTATGTGAAACACATGTAATCCAGGCCCTATATATATCCCTCGCAAATATAACATGTTATAGTTGAGTGACAACCGTAACACCATTCCAACAAGACTTACCTTACTTGACACGTACTTTTTCAACAAATACACATTTATGCCATGACTTTAAATAATGTATATTTATGTCGCATCATTTAGCCTGTGCTGTGATGTGCAGGAGCAGCAGGTAGCCTACAAGTTATAAGCCTTCCCTGAATGAGCCGAGTGGGGGTGTTTGTTCACTATTGTGAAAGTTATGTTTACAACATATGAAAAAGGGGGAAAAGCAAGCACACTCACAGATAAAACAGTCGGTGGGTGCACGGCTCAAAAAGATCTTTAAAGGAGAAGAAAGGCCAGCACTCTCAAAATGTCCTTAGGTGCCCTTGTGGCCTTTGTTATGTGGGTAAAACTATAAGAGAGCTTAAAACACGCTTTTCTGAACATAAAAGTAGCATCAGGAACAAGGATGTTAAATCCCCTGTTGCTAGACACTGTCGTGTTTTAAATGCATCGAGAGAAGAAGGAATGAACCACAGAAACATGATGTCTATTTAAAGTATTTGTTTTATTTGCAAAAATGTATATCTGACATGGCTCTCTGGTAGAGTCATGGAGGGGTAGTCTTCAGTGTGTTCTCCCTAACCTCTGAACCTGCGTCCACTGTATTTAAAAACTTCCTAGGTTCAGCCTCCTCCTCCTCTCAGCCTGTCCTATGCCACCCTCTCATCCAATCAGCTCCTTTCCTAAATGAGTATGTGCTCTCTCTGTCAACAGCTGCAGGGTGTCCCCTGTCAATCAAACCCCCATCTGACAGCTGTCTATTTCATCTTTGAAAGGGCCTGCACAGCTTCTTGCTCTTTCCTGCTTAGATGTCCCCACCAAATGGTGTTATCTGTATTTACGATGGCCTGAAGGGTAATTTCCCCCTTCTCCTGTCCTCTCACAAACAAAGCCACTATCTAGTGTCACAACAGAATGTGTGCATGTGACTGTTCTCTTGTTGCTCCTGTGTGTGCGTACCCCCTAAACTGTACTTTTGTGTGTAAATCTCCTGTCACCCTAATCAAGCCTTTTGTTGCTCCCTGCTTTTACTGCTCCCTCCCCTCTGGCGTTAAGGAGTCGGAATGTCTCCATCTATCTTTTCAGCTGCTCTGGTTAGTTAATCCCAGTCACTAGCTGCCCTCCTCTCTCTACCCTGTACACCATAACTTAATACTTAAGAATAAAAGACAATTATAAGATAGTGTAGTAGGGGCGGTGGCAGCCCAGATACCACACAGCCCCCCTTGGCAATGTAAAACTACATTGCCACAAAAAGCCAGATTGTTAACTTATTAAGTTATGTCTAATACTAGTCTATCCAATAGCCACTTAACTTCCAATCCTAATTCCATTTGGATCCCTCTCCTCATCCTCAAACATGCTGTTTCCACTCAAACAATTCCCAGTTTCCTATTTATTGCTATTTATCAATGACCCTTGGTGTGGATCTTACTTAAATTCCCACTCAGAGGGATTACTTAAAGTAATATAAAACTACTTCGTTTTTCTTTTAATTCTTAGCTTAATTTTGTTCAAATAACCCACTAGGAAGATCAGACATTTCCTCTCTGCACTTCACATGCTCCGCAAAGAGAAACACTTTCTGGTCATATCACACTCCATCTTCATGACTCCGATTATTTTCTCTTTACCAAGAATGTATCACTGCAGGATCCTTATGGATATGTACAATCTCCTCAAACATTAGTGAGTTATGATCTTCAATCTGGACAAATATCACTCTTTCTAGAAAAAGTGCAAAAAAGACCAGATGAGATTTACGCCTATCACAAGCAACTTCCAGCCAATTAGTTGCCATTACACATGCATTAAACTTTCTATATTACGCCAGAATTTTATCATTTGACTAGTTCTGAGACCTTCAAAAATAAGTCCTATTATAATCAACATTCTCTTATTACTTACCATCCAAATTGTTGCCAATTCAATTCAAATTAACCTATACCATTACTTTTACAAATCTATATCTATTAGAGAAAATCTCCCTTATTGTGTAGCAAGTAAAGCAAATTGAAGTTATTCACAACACAGAAATACACCATCAGAAAACATTCCATTACTGTTCTAAACACACTCTATCATAAGATAACCAATTTACATTCCACTGAGCATCTAATATTCCACTTCACTTCTAATAACCATACTCAAAAGATATACTAAATCATTATCATAAGAATAGACATCTGTAACATCATCAAACATCTGAAATCGTCGAGTAACCTAACACCTATCATTTAGTGTCGCTTATCCATTCTATCACTAATATATATATCTTCTTTCAAGCATGCACCAACATCTTTATAATCTCCTATTCCAATCATTCTCCAACATTTCTTCATCATGAAAATCAAAAGACAGATACATACATCAATCAAAACTATAAGCTTCTATTAACTCAGTCTATCCAGAACAAACACCCAAACATCATTATAATCAAGAATACAGATATAACATATCAATCAATCAAGAATAATACATTTTCTCATTTTTATTAGACACCCCCCTTTCAACTTATCTTATATCTAATAATACCTCATTATCCACGCTGCTGAGGAAGAAATATGTTAACACACAATCCACACAACTGTCAACAGACACTATCATTCTAAGCATCTTAAATATTTATTGCTCTCCCATTTTCTTCTTGGATATCAAACCACCTCGACTCGCTCCATCTTCACATTAAAGCCGCGCAAGTAGTCTCCAGATTCTTCCACTTACCAACCGGTCTCAGGATTACGAATGTATACGCATGTATTCTTCTTTTGGCATCCCCCGCATAGTTTACAGTCCACGTGTCTCTTTGTTATGTGTGTATGTATGTAGTGTATGTTTTGGTGCATTGGGCTTTCTAGGGGCAACTTGCTCCCTCTTTTCCAGGCTCGTACAGACTGCAGTGCACCCCTCTGCATACATGGCTCACTCTGGGTATCAATCATCTCCTCCGCTTCCCGTTTGGCTCCAACTGCCTCTCCTTTTACATCTCTCTCGTCCAGACACTCTCTCTCTCTCTGATTCCATTAAACCCCTGAAACACACTTTACAAGAACAACATCCTACCATCCTAACCACCTGTTAAACTAGACTCAGACATAATGTATATTACAAACAGTCACCCTATCAATTGGAGAACACCTAAGCTCTCAATGTCCTGCTAACCATCAGACTATTTGACATATCTATATTCTCTTTGTAAAGATTTTAATCATACATGGGAGACTCCAATCATCCATCTATATTTAACCCCTCATTTTTCACATTATCACTGGTGTAATTCCTCAACCATTTAATCTATAACATTATCATAACTTCCCTTTAGAATAACCTCTTACCATACATTACCCCTTCACTTCCTCATTTGATAATAGGGTTTCCCTTGAAATCTCCATTCCATTATGCCGTCATATCATCACATCCCATAACCTATTTCCTATTGGACAAAAAGAAGAAACACACACACACAAAACAACACCCAAAAATCCAATACAAACACCACTTGACATTTATATACACAATTAACTTACCATCTCTCACTAAAATGATTGATACTTAGACTTACCCAACACTCAAAGGAACCTAATGTTTTTGTGATCAGAATGTCACCAAGATACCTCTCCAGTAGACTCCCCAGTCTATTCTCTCTCCTCTCGGTTTGTCCGATATCAACATTGGTTTCCTGCTTTTATCCGGCTATTGTTCTCCTGTAAACTGAAACAAAACATCTCCCACAACCACAAAGACCCCACAGCTCAAAAGAACCCAATCTTCATAACATAAATGACAACCAATGAACCAAATCATAATTGAGTCTCCCCTATTTCATATAACTACATTAAATAATCGCTTGATGTGTCATCTCTCATCATAGCAGACTCTTCACATTAAATTCAGCCATCGCGTGCACTCAATGACCGATTTTAACAGAATGTACTGCTAATCTATAATTTCAAAGTTGTCAAACCCCTTTAATCTATGCATCAAACCAAACATATGACACTTTTGTTAGACCTTCAATTCCTATACATACTTCATAGTTATTCATGTTCATATCCACCTTGATGTTCTTCCATTTTTTCCCTTTACCTGGGCCGGGCCCTCAAAAATAATCATCATTAGATGCGTGTACATACTTACCAATCTCCACTACTCTAGAATTAGTATTATTTCATACCCCCCTTGTTCCTTCTCTAATGTCATAAAAATGCCCCAAAAACCTCTATTCAAACAAATTGAACCATTAATTATGTACTCAGAACTCTCAGTTTGCATTGTTGCAAATTACCTGCTTTTTTCACTATTTTTCATTAATTTTCTTATCATTTTCCCCCAACTTTAAACCACCACTCATTCACACTGAAAAAGATGCTATACAAACAAAATCCCACTCATTTACTCCACTCATTATATAATAAGACACACACTCTTTTTGTACTATGCCTCAAAATAACTCTCTGCATTTGCCACACCATATGTTCCACATACTCCCTAGAATATGAATGCTATCAATCTTCTATCACCAACTATCCTCTGACCCTATTTAATCACCATTCTATAAACCATGACATCACAAATCATAAATCATCATTTCCCCATCTCTTCAACATCCCATCGCTTTCATCAAAAATGCTTCTCATTACTAACTCCCCAATCACCCTTATCAAATGACAATCCACAAGCTCTTTCAACTTTCTCCATCATATTATATAATCCCCCAAGATATTATCATCATACTGTAATCACTATCATTGTATCACCTTAAACTCCACTCTGAAACCCTCTAAGACATGTCAAAATAATATACCAACAACCCACTCAGATCCTATCTGCATCCTCCCATAACTAAATGCATTCACACTTATCAACAATAACATCATCCTCTATCAGTCATCCACCCATCACTCATGCAGTAAGAATCCTATCTATCTCAAATATCACACTCAAATCAACTCAAATATACTGGAACGTATAGCATGCAAAATCAGCCATTCACACCTCTATGTAATAATCCTCCTCATTATGTTTTATCATACTGCAATCCCTCAAACTCATCCCCCTCATCCAATATCAAAGATCAGCTTATGTAACACTCCTTAACTAAACCACATCATTAGTTTACACTGAAATCCCCATAACCCCTTAACTCATTCACTGCCAATATCTGACTGGCATTTTTGGCACAGGCCAAGTATTTCCATAATGTTTGGTCATCTTTCAAGACCCACAGTAAATTCTGTACTAGGACTACAGTGATGTCCAATACCTCGAAATGAAGATCTAAGTCTCTACTTTCACCCCCAAAAAGAAAGTTAGCTTTTAGCATGTTCTGTACTCTACTTATAACCCTTTTTATACACCCCATGTTCACCAAAAAAAGCCTGTCTGGGAAGAGAAAAGGGAGAAAAAAGCATTTTTGTAAAAGGGCACAATCTCAGGCATAACTCACTCTCAATTCTTTTATTTTGAACTGTATTGACATCAGACATGTAAATATTATTCGTTAGGACACAAATGACAAAAAAAAATATATATATATATATATATATACACACATGAAGTGCTTTTTTTTTACATTCAACAATACAGTTTACTCGGTGTGAGTGTGCAGACAGACAGACAGACAGACAGACAGACACACCGACAGACAGACAGACAGACAGACAGACAGACAGACAGACAGACACACACACACACACACACACACACACACACACACACACGATCCCCCTTTTAGATTTCTAACCCAACATAGGATAAGCAATAACCACGCCCTGTGGCGCTGGGATTGGCCAGGAGCAACACTGGAGGGCGAGCAGCCCAGCGATTACATGAACCAACTGAATAGCTCTTGAGAAGGACAGCGGGCTGCTGTGAGTGCCTTCTGCCCGCTGCTGCCTAGCTGTTCCTGTGTTTATTTTGATTTGTTCTGGTACACCGTCCTCGTCCATGTCTCCCTGTCATATCTATGATCGTTCCCGTTTTCCCCTCGGCTATTCAACACGTCCTCACCGCCCTCGCAAACTGATCGATCATTTCCTCATTCCTCCGATGATCAAACACATCTCTTGATTACTTTCTCCCGTTTTCTCCTGGCTGGCACAGAGGAAGGCGACTCCAGCTCGGCGTTACAATGGCGTTTCTCCTGTCTGCACAAGGAAGCGTTACCCGCTCTCTGCTATTCCTCTTGCTCAATTTATAAAACAACAGCTGCGGTATGTGTTTGATCGCGTGCTGTCGGCTACCCTTTGAAGGCAGGGACCTGTGTCTGTGTGACAGGCTGGGCAAGTGTTTGCTGCAGGCGCTGCACCAATAAAAACAAAAACACGTCAAACACGTCCTTGGCGGGGAAGGCCATTGCTGATAACACGTCAAAGACGTCATTGGCGGTGAATGAGTTAATATCTCATTCCAGCCATCTGATTTTTTTTATTTTCAAACTACAAAAGTTCACACAACCACATCCATTCAACCCACTCTACACCAGACTCATCCCCCAGCCACATCCATAAGCAATATCAGAGACGCTGCTTCTTAATACACAAATCCCCTTAATCCCCTCATTAAATCTATAACTAGCAAAAAGCTTTCTAAAGGCCCTCTTCACTTATTTCTTGTTGTTCAAAACTAAACCCCCATTACCTATTATTGTTATGTCAACCTTTGATACATAAGTCAGCAGCAACTTTATCTTATGTACTCTCCCCTATACTAACCCCAATTCACTTAATTTACTTTTACTTAAGATGTCAACTTTTAAGAAATCACACCTCTCTCTAAACAACCTCCTATACAGTTATCTCCCCCCTAATAACCTACTTCAATCATTACACAAATTTGGATTTCATCAATACTCTATCAGCTGTAACTTACCTACCGTAATTACTCAACCAGCAAATCGCACTTTACACTGCATTAAACCTAACACTATCAACTATAAACCCCACGCTTAAGTCCTTAAATCATATATACTAAAATAATTTGCTAAAACCACAACACTAATAGGAGGCCGTAAAAATCCAAATCAAAAACAGAATTTATGATCTTCCAAAAATCCCCACAACTGCCCATCTTTATAATATAACTCAGAAACTAGTTCAGTGTACTATATATAACCTGTGTTTGCATCTATGTGTCTTCTCATAAATATAATACAATTCATCTTCAGTCAGTCTATAGGAAGATACACAGCAGACTTCTCAAATTTCCCCATAATTATTTTTGTCATTTTTAATTGCAATAAAACTTCCAAACCATACGGATAGTAGAGCCATATTTTCAAGTTTACAACTCATTGCCAATGACGGCATTATCAACATCAAGATTTCATTGTGCCTTTTTCTCTTTTTCAGGGGAGGGACCAGTTCCCCTATCAGGTAATCATTGGGGAGGAGGAAACCCCATACCTTCATAACAGCTGATGGGAGCATTTTCTTTTCAGCTTTACAATATTTCTGTCTTTTGGCATACTTTAAAATGCAGCTCTAGATTCCATTATGTTCCATTCGGTCTTATTGACTTCCTCACAATGCATATAAACCCCCAAATTAATCATCCACCTGTGTATCCACCTGTGATTCCTGTGTAATCAATGTGATGTAGAAACATATTATTTTATCACCTGTGATCAAAAAATTAATATAATGATGAGGTTAACCTTATCATTCCCAAGAAAATTTGCTTCCCCCTATTTGTAGTCATATAATAACTGTTTATGTATGATGCATAACTCTGACACACAAGCTGTGTTTACCTCCTTAGTATTGCCTTAGTGTGTTACAGCATGACTTCAATAACACTGATTCATCCAGGTCTCCCCCGGGCAAGCTGTGGGATAGATGATAGCATCATCTAACCAGACCCCATAACAATAACCCCTGCTTTAATATGCTATAATTTACACTCCCCCACTCTGGTCTTCCACACTAATGCTTCTATCAAAAAGCCACAAAATAATGTATCTCTTTAATCAATAGGGCCTCCCTTTATGAAGTTGTCAAATAGCAAACACCTGTAGGGTTCATTAGGTATTATTATACTATATGCAGATATTAATTTCACACACTCAGGTGTGACAATCGTTGGGACTTTACTCTACTTTACTTTATTCTACAGAAGCAATCAAGTAATTAAAATTGCTTAATTGGATTGACTTAAACATTAATTATCAAATCATGTATGCCAAAAACCCCATCTCAGTATATCTGACTGATTAACTTTGCTGATGACATCGTTTTTCCCTTTTTCCATAACTATTAGACTATCTCTCCTCCCTATAACACTGTGCTATTCTTTCCCCCAAAACATCCTGAACCCTCAAGTAATCACTAAGGTTGCTGGTTCAACTCCATCCAAATATCTTGATGCAATCTCTATTCGCAAACCCCTATCAATATTTCAACATGCATCATCAATTAACTCCCATTCAGTATAACCCCAATCAACTTCTATCCACAACCAAGAATAAATCAGAGCTACAGATTCTTTGGCACATCAAATAAACACCCCCATCCATCAAAACAGCCTAATAAATGTTTTCCTAATTAATCAATCTAAACTGAAGCTCTTATATAGGCTACTGATTATCCAACCTCAGTTAATGTTATCGCTAGCCTAAATAATTTAATATACCATCTATCCGTGTTTCATACTCTGTTAGCTAACCCCAAAATACCATCACTCCCCCCTGGAAGATAAACCCACTTCAACATGAAACACACCCACACACACAAATAATTTACAACCTAATCCATCACCAAATGCCCTCTGGAATCACCCCCTAGCTCATTCACCTCAATATACAGCATTCTTCGCTCATCCCGTTCCAGCAATAAAGCAACTGATCCAACCATTCAATACTGAACATTCATTCCCACCAACATCTATAACCTCATAATAGCAAGCAACTAATTCACTTCACAACTAACACAGAGCAGAGTAATTCATTTATCAATCTATCAATTTCTCCCCTCTCCTTCACTTTTGACTGACTCACACTGACTAACGCACACATGCCCACTCACTCTCTCTCGCTCCCCCACTCACTCACTCGCTGCGTAAAATCAGTAACACCTCCTGTTCTCTTCATGTGTGGTGTGTGAGTCAAGGATCACACTGTGAACTGATCACTCGTTTTAATAGCAAGAGCTGCATGCAGATGTGATATCGATCTGGCTATTTAAATTTAAAAATAGACTAAAGACTTTTATGTTTACCGTCGCTTTTAACTGCTGACAGCTACTATGCAAACCCAATATAAGTTTTAGCTCTTTCTGCAACTGCCGCGCCTGTTGCTTATTGCACTTTTTATACTCTTTTTTTAAGTTTTGTTGTGATGCTTTTAAATATCCGTTTTACTCTCTTCTTTTCTTTTATTTTCCTGTCAACCATTTTATGTGAAGCACTTTGAATTGCCTCTGTGTATAAAATGTGCTACACAACTAAACCTGACTTGACTTGACTTGACTACACGCTACAGGCACCGCTAGAGGCACGCTGATAGGCTTAGCATGTAAACACTACGGCAGCTCACAGTAGACAAACATAACATGCGATTATCAAATCATCTCCCATTCTCTTAAATGGCTCCGCACATTATTATGCTACTTCCCTAACACTAAATAAGATTCTTCAATGTAATACTATTAATCTTTACCAATAATCTCCCCAAATAGTAGCTTACAATAACTAACAACCGCTAACCTAGGCTCTTGATTGCTGATTGGCCAAATCTACTTCCTGCTCCACGCTGCAAAGCACTCTGGGTATTGTAGTTTCAATGTCATATCCTGGTATGAACTGTAGTCAACTGCTATGTTATGTTACCACCGTTAAGACGTATGCCATGCTTGTTTACAACTCTGCCCTATAGTTTGCAAATGTACTTTCTCCCCATCTAGAAACAGAAGCTCCACTAATCATTTTAATTATTAATACCAGCCTATGTGCATCTCACTAAAATACACAGATATTTGCCCACTGATTTTCAGACCCACTACACAGCTGTAGAAAAACCCCCTATTTAAGCTATATATTGCAGTATACTACTCCCTGCTGCATAGACTATTAAGCTAAAACGATAAGACATCCCTCTCCTTCTATGTCATAGATAACCACATTGAATATGTTTAATGGTCACTGTTGGAAGTTGATTGAAAATAAGAACAACTTACTGTAATTAGCTTATTTATTACCACCACTACCGTACTGAGCAAATACCCTAACAGCCCTCACCACCTGGCCCCCTAGGCTACTGCATCCCTCAAAGTTTCCCCATTTGACCAAAGCAAACAGAGTCTACAGTCATTAATCATTATTCTAATACAATATCCCTATACATTCCTATTTGATAGTATCATTGAACACAGCCCTTAGAAGAATATTCCCCACTCGCAGAAATCACCATAACTTTTCTTGCAGTCTACTTTCCCCTATCAATATTTCATACTACTTAACACCGACTGCAGAGTAGCTACAGTAACCGTTCTCACTTATATCTAATAACCTACTTCCCTACTTCCGTGTTTTGACTAAACATGTGACTGAATGGGACCAATAAAAATGAAGAATGACCTCAGCAGTTGTTGCATTTGCCCTCTGGCACACTGTAATCTATCAGTTATTAAATGATATCCACACGAGCTGTACGTAGTAGCTACTGTTATTTATTCAGTCATCTTGAAGTCAGACAAAGTCACATTAACTCTCACGAGACTTGACACTAAACTACGGTGTCCTGTATAGCACATTCCATTTTAGCTTCGCATGAATCAGGATGTTACAGCAGTAACCCCAGAAAGTTGAATTCAGCAGTGTATTATAAACCTGTATATAAGTAACTAAACCCAAACATAAACTGTTGTATACGTGGCCTAACTACACAACTAGACATTAATCAAAATACTTCAGTTTGTCTTATGCCTTAATTGACATATGGTGTATTCATTGTCTCTGTTTTCTGCAACTGACCAAACGGACAACAACCTGAACACACATGCAGCGGTATCTTATCTAGCAGTCTCACTGACTGCCTGATTTACCAAGATAACTGACTATTCATAGCCTGTAACCTCCACTAGGTGACATAGCGTCTCTGCCAACACGTAGTGTAAACATCACATTTATGACTTTAATTATTTCACTCATCCCTCAGACAACCATTTCCACTTTCAGCCTCAAAAAATAACCGCAGCACACAGAACAGCACACACATTCATTGATTAGGCAACTACTTCAACACCAATCAAGCACTTAATCGACTTTATAAATTAATATTCACGGATCATTACACACGTACAAATCATCATATAGGCTACCACTTCAGCCTAACGTTCCCACTATAGGCTACTCCAAACAATCTAGCAGCCTACACATAAGCCACATCCCTATAGGCTACCACACACTCCACAGTCTCTCTCTCAAGACGCAAACCAGCCATCTCATCTCCGCACGCAAGCTATAGCCTATCTGTAAAATCCATATTTTTTTTAACCAATATTTATTCAGCTTGATAAATGATTATTCCCAGAAATCCTCATTCACACACTAAAGTCATTCTTTTTCACTAAAACGATCAATGAATCCACTTTTCAGGGGCGAATAATCTATGACTGAAACTAATCACATCCTCTCAACCCAGGCTCCTCACAGCCCCCTCACGCACCAATTCATTGTAACAACCTCCTATTCATTATGTAGCCGAGTAGGTTATTTCAGGTCTGCTTATTCACGCTTTGTTAAAATAATACACACAGACGCTCCTTCAATCACACAGCCGCGCACACCATCACAGCTGTTCCATCCAGAATCACAAACGTTCCCAAATACGTCACCACGCTCCACGCTCCACACACCAGTCAGTCCACGTCTAAGTAGCTACATATGCGTAAATATATATATATATATATAGCCTCTATTCTCCCATAAGCCTATAAGAATGACAAATATAGCGCTATTCTATTATATTCATTATCTAGTCGGTTTCATAATCAGTTTCCTATTGGTCCGGTCACCACAAATTATAAAACCCATTTATTATATTCTAGCAAGATCCCCCGCTAAACTTATACTCTTATTGCTTATTTTGAAAATCCCCAAAGGAAATCCACGCTTTTACTCTCGCCAACTTGCAACCAGCCATAAACAACCAACACCCAGCTACAACCACCATCATTCCCTAATCCCTTTAGCGCTATTCCATCGCTGATCAAATAGCAACATTATATCTATATCTATTTACTGATAACATATTATATTTTCTTTACCTGTTAAACACACCCGTAACGCATTTTCCTCAGGCGGAACAGAAATCACCAGCCATCTTTTCCACCCGGAGCCTCTAAGAATGATGCACTCCACTGACTTCACTCCACTCCCTAAACTAAAATTTAATTCATACTCAAATGTACTATTATCTCAATCTTAACTGTCCTCTTTGATGTGAGGATATCGCGAACTGCTACTCTACCCATTAGACTAAAAATATAATTTAATTAGTTATTATTTCGACCAGTATCTTACAAAGTTGCTACTACATGCTAAATGGCTAACGGCTTTAGCCTCCCACAAACTGGACCCCCTTCAGTTTCTCAAATCAGTCCTATTAAAATATACTAACATTACATGAATAACCCATAATATAGCCATGGGGCAACCTTTTATTGTACGCATTGGACTAACAATCTAATTTATTTAGCCACTGTTGAGAGACCATTTTCCTATTTATCTATCATTATTCAACCACTCTAGCCATCGCCCCCAATCTGGTTGCGTGGCAATCAAAGTACTATCTGATCTGATCTGATCTGATCGCGCTGACATTATAATATTAAACCCACTTTAAACATTACTTTCATTTATTCCACACCCACTCACACTCAAACGACCTGGCCAGATTACACACATACTCAATCAATCATAGTCAATCATACTACACATAACACATAGCACATAGAACATAACACATAGCACATAACACACAGCACAGCCTAAACAATAACACATTAACAAACGCGCGTTTCAATATCTCTAAAATCTCATCTCTTATTTCCATATCTCTTATACTCTGACTATTTGCTTTTGGGCCCAAAGATCTATTTCCCGTGCGACTTCTTTTCAACTTTTTTAGAGTGAAAGACACCCCTTTTTCATTTTAATCTTCCAAAATTGCACACGTATTTTTGCCAAACGGTTTGTGTGTGATCCCACAATCAATCTATTAATCTATTTCTCAGTTACCTCGCCAAACACTACACACATTTAATTACTTCCTAGTCAACCGACGACTCGGACTGTACTACTTATATAGCCATAATTGATCAAAATATGGATCCATAAGCAGCACCAATCAATAACCCTAATCATGCCTGGAGAGCGGAGTCTGATCTATTAATTGTTGTCCTGGTTTACATTAGACAAATTTACTAAAAACTAACAAACATTTCTACTAGAGCAAAACTTAATCAAAGCAGTTATTGCACAATCACTCCCACACTGACTTCGTTCTAAAAAACAATGTTCAGAGTGTTGTTTGTATTGTGTGATTCCAAGTCTATCTGTATCAGACTCTGTGTGCCAGTTAACCCCTGAAAAAGTCTCTCTTATTCTCCCTAAACACTAACAAACATTTCTACTATTCTAAAATCATTGCATTATTATTTAGGCTATTTAAATTTAAACAGTTCCATCTTCACTTCTCTCTCCCTACCCCACTAGCGTTCGTGATGGTCGACGAAACAGAGCAAACACACAGCGCATCCCAATATTTTAGAAATAGGCCTACTCACCTGCCGTGCAGTTGCTCCATCCTGGCCGCCGATTAACCATCTCCTGGCCTTGGCTCGCCACTTTGTCGTGTTTTAAATGCATCGAGAGAAGAAGGAATGAAGCACAGAAACATGATGTCTATTTAAAGTATTTGTTTTATTTGCAAAAAGTGATATCTGACATGGCTCTCTGGTAGAGTCATGGAGGGGTAGTCTTCAGTGTGTTCTCCCTAACCTCTGAACCTGCGTCCACTGTATTTAAAAACTTCCTAGGTTCAGCCTCCTCCTCCTCTCAGCCTGTCCTATGCCACCCTCTCATCCAATCAGCTCCTTTCCTAAATGAGTATGTGCTCTCTCTGTCAACAGCTGCAGGGTGTCCCCTGTCAATCAAACCCCCATCTGACAGCTGTCTCTTTCATCTTTGAAAGGGCCTGCACAGCTTCTTGCTCTTTCCTGCTTAGATGTCCCCACCAAATGGTGTTATCTGTATTTACGATGGCCTGAAGGGTAATTTCCCCCTTCTCCTGTCCTCTCACAAACAAAGCCACTATCTAGTGTCACAACAGAATGTGTGCATGTGACTGTTCTCTTGTTGCTCCTGTGTGTGCGTACCCCCTAAACTGTACGTTTGTGTGTAAATCTCCTGTCACCCTAATCAAGCCTTTTGTTGCTCCCTGCTTTTACTGCTCCCTCCCCTCTGGCGTTAAGGAGTCGGAATGTCTCCATCTATCTTTTCAGCTGCTCTGGTTAGTTAATCCCAGTCACTAGCTGCCCTCCTCTCTCTACCCTGTACACCATAACTTAATACTTAAGAATAAAAGACAATTATAAGATAGTGTAGTAGGGGCGGTGGCAGCCCAGATACCACAACACTTTAATGAAGTTTGTTAGTTATTTATTGTCCATGTAATGCTGTATTATCATTACATGTTCTGTGGCCCACCTATTTGGCTGTGACATGTTTGTTTTTTAGCCTTTAGAGCTTCGACAACATGTCCTATTAGTATTTTTCTCCATATGCACTTTATTTATCTGACTGTGCTTTAGGATCTGGATCTGATTTATTCCATTTTTCTTATTTTTCTTGTACCTTTGTTCATATGCACTTTATCTACTTCACTGTGCTTTATGATCTGAATTTTGTCTTTATTTTATTGTTTGCTCATGCACTTTATCTACTTCACTGTGCGGTATATGTTTTATCTTATTTTGGTATTTTCATAGGCACTTTATTTACTTTACTGTGCTAAATGATCTGAATTCTGTTTATTTATATATGACTTGTGTTAACACGTTGAGTGCCATAGCCGAGATATCTCGTCTTACATAATCCAACGGTTGAGTGCCATAGACGAGCTATCTCGTCTTACATAAACATTTTTTTTTTTGACGGTGGGACATCAATCAACCCCTTTTACGTCTTCTATATCAATATTGGAGGAAGAGAATGTGTATAATCTATTTTACCGACCACTAAGTGGCGACAGTTCTCTCCCAAGACAGAGAGAAAGCCACAGCCACGGCGGGTCCGCTGCAGAAAGCCAGTCTAATTACAAGGAAATAGCTGGGCGAAAACTCTTTCGATTTCACACACACACACACACACACACACACACACACACACACACACACGCGCGCGCGCGCGCACACACACACACACTCGAGTACCTTTGCGCATAAATAAGACCAGAATCGCAAAAGCTTCTTCAAACCTCTCAGCCGACACGAACGAGCCAGTTTTTTTACATTCCAGACTGCCCGAAAGCGGCCGCGGAGCCTCCACCCCCTCCGCAGCACAGACGGAGGGAGGAGTTTGGAGACACACACACACACTCTCTCTCTCTCTCTCTCTCTCTCTCTAGTCCCGAGAGAGAGAGAGAGGAGAGAGAGAGAGAGAGAGAGAGAGAGAGAGAGAGAGAGAGAGAGAGAGAGAGAGAGCGAGCACACAGAGTGGGAGACAGACACGCTGTGGGGGCAAAGAACGGACAGAGATCTCTTCCTCTCAGAGCCGCGGAGCAACGCGCGAACACACACACACACACACACACACACACACACACACACACACACACAATACAGTATACAGACTTGCCCAAGGGCACCCATAATCACAGGCAGGTGACTGTTCTGCCAGTTTGATTGAATTTCACAAAACTGCGATTATCTCAGCTTCCTGTCTCAGACGCTAAAACCATGCTGTACTCAACGGCTAATATCTACATAACTACTAACTCTGCAAACTAACTCTTTTAGACAGAGAAAGCACACATTCTATTAGTTATTTTTAGATGATTGGTGTTCACGAAGTCTTAACAGAAAATAATCCTCGGCTCTTGTAAAATGAGCCAGAATCCTCAAAAAAAAAACCTGGCACAACTTACCTACAGGATTGAAAAAACGGCTGGCACTCAATGTGTTAAGTTTTATTTTATTTTGAAAAGCGGAAGTAGGAAGTAGCTGATAGTATTTAAGGGTCAATCACTTCCTGGTACTTTGTACACTGAGGAAGACAATTACTGTCGAAACCTTTGTACCTTGCCATCTGCTTTATTAAATCAACAAAAACGACATTTTGAGAGTGCTGGACTTTCTTCTCCTTTAATGTTTACAACATATAAAGATCATGGAAGTGGATGGTATCAGGAATGTCACCGATAGTTAACGTTCTATATTGTACAGGGAGACCATCAGCCCTGCTGAACAAATCTGTATTTGCCTGGCTGTAGGTTGAATCGTTTTATTCAGGCTATGATCTGTGATGTGCTGAGATATCCAAATTGGCATGTAGAGATGACAGCATGCAGCCGCAACCCGGAATGGATTGAGTGGATCGGAGCTTGGAAAGGAAGAATGTCATTGCGTAACTGCAGTTCACCAATGGCCACAGTTGTGAATAATTATACGCTTAAAAGGCGTGGTTAAATGGTTAGCTTTAGCGCCAAGGACAAATTAGGGAATGCGCCTGACCACGCCCACTAATAGCGCTGCGCCAGGCCTTAAAGGAGAATTTCGTTATTTCGAATCCCACATAGGTTACGCCAAACCCCACATAGGTTACGCTAAAACCACCACCGCAAAGCGTGTACCTGTAGTTGGCCAGCTGGCAGGAAAGTATCGCGGGACTTCACGAGACTTGGTGACCGAGATCACGTTTGAGGTAATTTGATCCCTGTGAGAGTCCAGGAAATGGCCTGGGGCGAAATATCACTCTGGTGGATGTTGAGGGATCACATTATTACGATATGTGGCGAAAACGGGAATAAAAATAGCTATTTAGATGCAGGAAAGACAGGCTCACACTTGGCCCCAAATCAGCTCCATTTTACAACTGACTTGGACGCTATTGATCTCAAAACAACGCTAGGACGGCCAGAAACGCCGCGGACATCGCTGGGTGAGTGGCCAAATCATAATTATTGCCAGGAGATGGGTCCAGGTTAAAAAAAAACGAAATTCTCCTTTAAACGCTAATTTAAGGCCAGGGGGAAGATAGCGCCCATTGTCTAATTTTGGTTCAATGGCTTCGTTACAGTAAACTACTAGAATTGTATCAACTATTAGCTTTGCAAAATAAAAAGCATTACCTATTGATCATGTCCATCATTATTAGTGAATAATTAGTATTATTATTAGTTAGTGATTACACATTAGTGATTACTAATGATCATCACACATTTTCAAAATTATTATTACATGTAGCCTAATGCTAGTTCCTTGGTCTCTGTGTTGTCCTTACAAAAGTCATTACAAAAGTAAAAAACAAAAAAAGACTATTGTTTATCCTCAATTGTTTTTAACGTGAGCACTATAAAACTATAACAATATGGTTGTTACAATACAGTTTCTCAAAGATAGGCAAAATCAGCAGGGCAGCACTAAGATACCTGAATGATAGATAGTAGAATCAAGCCTGGCTAAGCAGGGTTTGAGCAGCTTCATCATGGCTGCTGCGTGGCATGTCACTCGCTTATATAGATGATTTATGACATCACTGATGATGTTGCATGTCTATGACATCATCAGTGATGTCATAGTGATGTCATCAGTAGAGCTATTTTAGAATGTAACATAGCTGGTGTCATCCTTCAGGATGGCATGGTCAACCTCATGGTTATTCACAACCATATTGTGTTTCAAGCTTCATCTTTTCTCCTAAATGTGTAGCTGTGATCCATCAGTGCATCTTCATGGTTTGGTCACGCTGACAGTGGAACCGTTGTCTGGTCAGCCTCTGCATCACTGTGTCTGTCATCTGCTAAAACATAAGAAGACAACCAGTTTAGCATAACACTATACCCAGACTACTGATGAAGATTTACCCCTTAAAGCTTATTTTAACGTGTGGTTCTTGAAGTGGGTGGTGACGAATGTCTTGGATGAAGAATGAAATGGATGAATGACTAAATTAAAATTTAACCAATTAGATAAACTTAAAATGATAACCTCATAAAACAACAAGTTAATGTCCAGAATGAGAACCAAAGTTTAACAGTTTTATTTTACCATTGCCAGTTAAAGAAACAACTTAGTTTTGAAGATGAAACAACAGCATTTTAACAAATGTACTATGACTGGAAATCCTGGACGCCATTCCAGGAGGAGGAAGGTGTATGCCAGCGTGCCTTTCTCCATTTAAGCCAGTGTGCAACACCTTCAGGGCGAAGAGGTCAACAATGGGTCTAAAGATACTCAAGGAGACAGCTGCTGTGGAGCCTGTCTGTGAAACTCTCTTGACCTGGTATCTACCTTTGTGTCAGCTAATTTCAAATGTGCAGTTTAAACCATTTTATTTATGAATTCATAATTTTAACCCAATCAATCCTCTTCACTACTCACAAGTAAATGTATAATATCAAGCTAATATCTCAAATGATTTTCAATAGCAACGCTTGTAGGTAGTGGTCAATCTAATCTACCCAATTTACCCTGTGCTATTAGTGATACATATAACAGAGACATGGGAGGATTTAAGCCAGTTTGCTGGACCAGCTTTATGTGAGAGCAAAGCAGGGCATAGTGGAGGGTAAATGCAAGTAAACACATTACTCACCTATTTTCAGATCAACTGTATCAATCAATGAGTGAAACAAGGTGGCTAACTACTCACCTTGGATGACAGACGTGCTCGATTGCTTGTTACTGTGGTTTAATAACCTTATAATTTGCCCATATCAGGAGGCTTCTGTATACGTCATTTTGTAATTGTTATTCCGTTTTAGACCCGGAAGTGTTAATGTCGAGCCCTGTAAGATTAGCTCCTTGGTCTTTGAGACATTTATTTCTAAGGAGCTTGTTGAACACCAATTTTGAAGCCTCAAACATGGTTAAAATATAAATTATCTCTCTCTGTGTCCCCCTCCTGCATGAGAGCAACCAACGCCTTATCATCTGCGTACTTAAATACATTTAAATATACATGATCAACAATAAACTCATTTGTGTACAGAGAGAAAAGAGGAGGCAAAAAATGGTCCCCTGTGTTCAACACAATCTCATCTGAGACAATACCATTAACAGGGGCGGTCAGAGAGGAAGTCTCTGATCCAGTGAATAATTCCGCCATTTACCCCTAGATCGAGTAGTCTCTGCAGAAGGGTATGTATATTTGCATGGTATTATATGCAGATGTAAAATCAATAAAAAGTGTGTGGGGACTTGTAGATGTTTCGCTATAGTATTGAACAAAGTTACAGTTGCATCGTCTGTGCCCCTATTACTCTTATGTGAACTGTAGGTGGTCTAGGCCACTAGATACAGAAGATGTAATATGTCTGCTTAAAACTTTCCATGCATTTACCTAGGATGGAGGTGAGTGCAATGGGTCTAAAATCATTCAATTCTGAAGCCCCTGGCTTTTTAGGAATGTGCACAATGTTTGACATTTTCCGTGTTTTGGGTATTGTACACGAGTCATGCAGGAGCTGAAACTTAGTCAAAACTGCTTTCAATTGCTGAATACAATCTTTTAAAACTACATCTGAGGCCATCAGGCCGTGGGGCCTTATTGGGCTTGATACTTGCCAAACTTGAGGCAACATTTCATGTTATGTCAAGTCAAGTCAAGTCAAGTTTATTTGTATAGCACATTTCATACACAGAGGCAATTCAAAGTGCTTCACATAAAATGGTTGACAGGAAAAGAAAAAAGAAAAGAATAAAATGGACATTTAAAAGCATCACAACAAAACTTTAAAAAGAGTATAAAAAGTGCATTAACTCATTGAGTGCCATGGACGTCGAAGGACGTCCAATTAAATAGTGACGTAGAGTGCCATGGACGTCGAAAGACGTCCAATGCGTTTTTTGACGGTGGGGCATCGATCAAAGCCCCCTGCATCTCCTGTCCAATTATTGTAGGTATTGAAGGTGTATAATCTATTTTACGGACTCATTAGGTGGCGACAGTGCTTGCTCGGTGCAGTCCAGATTAGAGACAGGTCCGAGAAACAGCCTAAAAGCCGTGGATCAAAGACAAACCGATGCATGCTCCCAGAGCCATTTGCTCTGTCGCGGGAGCTGACATTGGCTCCGAACAGGAGTCAATCCGCGCTCACAACTGAGCCCCTCTGTCCCTGTCTGTCTGTCTGTCTGTCTGTATAGTTTCTCCACCCGATTAGCAGCCAGGAAAGCAGCCCCTGACGCCAAACCATTCAGCAATCCGGGTTGGCTCTTCCCTGCTGTGGCGCTGAGAGCCGACAGCAGCACACAAACGCAGCACTCCGAAAATATAATGGTTGCGTGAGGCTGTGTGCAGTGTGGGGAGGAGCTTACGGGGGGAGGGGGGGAGGGGGGTGGGTCACGCAGGGCATCACACAACAACTACGTCACTACATCAGAAAATATTATCTTCAGACTCAGTGAATGTGCTTGAAATGCTGCATTTCACAAAAGGCGGATTATCTCAGCTAATAATTTGAAAAGCCTGAAAACGCTGAAAACAACCTATCTTCTCCGGCTCATAACTAAAGAACGGAAAATGGTATCAATAAACTTTTTTTTGCTGATGATACAATAGAGCCAGCTCGTTCTTGTGCGTGTTCGGTGTTTACATAGTAATATCACACAATATTCTGTGGGCCTCGAGAAATCACTGAAAACGCTCTGAAAACTCTGGCACTGGGAGCATCCGTTCTCCAAAAGTGGCTGGCACTCAATGAGTTAAGCAACAGGTGCAGCAGTTGCAGAAAGGGCTAAAAACTTATAGAGGACTCATTGGGTTTGCATAGTAGCTGTCAGCAGTTAAAAGTGACGGTAAACATAAAAGTCTTTATATTTTTAAAAGTAAGTAAGGTTGGGGCATCTGAGGTCTTCAGGCAATTTGTTCCAGCTAGCAGAAGCATAGTGGGTAAATGCAGCCTTCCCATGATTTGATTTGATCCTAGGGACAGTTAATAAGCTGGACCCTGTTGACCTAAGAGTTCTATGTGAGTGTAATTGGAACATATTCTAGACAATTGCGTCTGACAAGGAAGATCAAAAGTGGGCATGGCAACATAAGGTGAATAGATTTAGCCCAGGGATGGGCAACTTTGATGATAGAGAGGGCCACAAAAAAAAATCCTCGCTACCAGAGGGCCAGATTTAGCTGAGGGCTGGGGGCCGAATGGCGCCGGCGCGAAAAATTTTGGGCATTTGAAGCCAGGTTTAGAGGAATAACTAATTTCAAATTAACAGTTGTGATGTCATTATTCAGTCTTAACCACCAATATTTGATCCTTTTCTCATTCACTCCTATGTCACCACCTGCTCTCCCTACAGGGCTGCTAGATTTTAAAGGTACCAGCCAATTAGAATTTCCACTAGCCAAAATGTTTTTCTTGAAATAAACCAGGATATGAGTGGGTTAATTTAAGCATAGTGGCCCGGGATTCTCAAAGCCCGTGTTGAGGGTCACACAAGAAGAAAAATGCACTCTTGAAGCGAAATAAATCCAAAACCGAGTTAATTATTTACATTTTTACTTCAATGTAGACCAGTAATTTCTTACACATGAGATTACTTTTAGCCTTTCAGTCATAAAGATTATTGAAAGATATTCCATATTCCAGAGTGAAATGTAACAGAAGTGGAGTATTCTGCCCTACAAATCATAACCGCAGTAACTACGCCAACACTGAAACTGAGAAAAATGGCTTTAAAGTTTTTTGACTGTCCAGCCAAATGAGATATAGGTCGAAAAGTGGCAATGCGCTTATTAAATATGTATATGTTAAAGTATTTTTTGGGGGCAAAACAATTATCAATTACTTGACCTATGACCCCAGAAATGTAGATACGGCACTCTGTCTGTGTATTACCTTAAACAGATGTGTAGGTAGTACAAGGGAAAAGCACAGTAACTACAATCTCCCCGGACCTCGCGCTTCAGCTGGACGGCTTTCAGCTGCACAGAGCGGACAGATACCCGGTCCTCTCCGGCAAGACAAAAGGCGGAGGTTTGTGTTTCTACATCAACAGTGGCTGGTGTACAGCAGTGGTGGCTGGCAGGGGCGGTTCTAGGCCTTTTTTGGGTGGGCTTTAGCCCACCCAAAAATAGTCTCAGCCCACCCAAAAAAAATAGAGGCAAATTTTTTTTTTTTTTTCCCCTCCAAATCCATGGTGGTCATTAGTAGCAGTTTCTGACTACACTCAATGCGCTGTGTGCGTGTTCCCTCCCCCCCTCTATGTTCTTAGGGTGGGCTGAGACAAAAATTTAAGGGGGTTCAGCCCACCCGAACCGCGGCTGCGCAGGCGCTCCCTCCTCCATCTACTGTATCTGCCTAATCCCACATCACTTCACACAGGTCACACACACAGTACAGCAGCGAAGTGGTCCTCCACACACAGTCCACACAGTCGTTCTCCCCACTCATGATCAATGAAACTGTGAGGTGAGCATTGAGCAGTCAGAGTCGTTAGTAGTTACTTAATTAGCGCATATTGATATGCAAATTAGCGCGTAACTTGTCGCTGTGCCTGCCAGACAAACAGGTGGACTGGAGGAAGGTAGGTAGGCTACCATGGCACCAGCCAGCCATGTCATGCTAGCTCGCAGTAAAGCGGGTGTAAATGGATGCGATGTTTTTTGAGAAACATGGGCATAAGTGACAAACATATTTTCAAACGGATCCCTTGTTATCTGAATGAATTTAAGCCCTTCACAATCGCAAGTGGCTGCTTTACACAGCCTGTCTGATGTGATGATGACGATAGCTTAACATGCGTGCAAGGCATGCTATTCCCTTTTCTTTCTTTCTTTCCCTATTTTTGCACGCTGTGGTGGTGGTAGCCTACCAACTTCCAACCTGTCAGATTTGTAGAAAATGTGCCAATGTTAAAATGATCTTTATTTATTATTTATTTTTGCTTTAAAACTATTTTTTAATTTTCTGCTTAAAGTTCATTAAAAAAAAGTGGCATTCTTGTTTTTTCCCACAATAATTTCATAATACCATTTGTAATGCCACCGTTGTAGTGCTGTTGTTAAAAATTAAAGTACATTTTCTCAGATTTATTGGTGTCGTTCTAGTCACACAATTTAATAGTCAGTGTTTCCCAATCACAGATCTATTTGTGGTGGTACACCCTACATAGATTTTGACCCCCACAAATACTGCCACATATTAATTTCAACTAGTTGACTGCAAACTCCTGCTTTAGTGCTTACAGTATATTATTATCTTGTCGGAATAGTATTCCAGCCAATAAGTTAGGAAGTTCCCTTTTGATTTAATTTGACTTTTGTTTTGCCTACAACCCATAGCAAAGCAAAATTCAAGTTGAGATCTCTTTTATATCACATCTACATCTCCTAGACAAAAATGAGCACTGGTTGAGACCAAAGGGCCTTATCTCATCCTTCTCAATTGTTGCTCCTGAGAAATAGAGATGGTTCAGTCTCACAGTGAGCACTGTGTGAGTTCTCTAAATTATCTTACAGATGTCTCATTTCTAGAGTCTCAGCTAAAAGAAACAGGAGAGCAGTGCAAGCCCTCAAATGAGTCTCAATATGATATCAACACTATACCTCAATTATGTCTCGGTTAAATCTCAGTGCCACTTCATGGTTCAGTCTCACAGTGAGCACTGTGTGAGTTCTCTAAATTATCTTACAGATGTCTCATTTCTAGAGTCTCAGCTAAAAGAAACAGGAGAGCAGTGCAAGCTCTCAAATGAGTCTCAATATGATATCAACACTATATCTCAATTATGTCTCGGTTAAATCTCAGTGCCACATCATGGTTCAGTCTCACAGTGAGCACTGTGTGAGCCGCAATATGATAACAAATACCTCAATTATCACATACAAGTCACACACTTTAAAATCAATCAATTGATGCAAATGTGATGTACCAGATATGGTTTATTCCAGTGATACTCAACTTGCGGCCCGCGGGCCGCATAATTGCAAAAAAAAATAAAAGAAATCACTGCACCTGAATGCAACATGCAAGATACCCGCTGAATAAGTGTTCAAATGTTCATGTCATTCTGGCCAATACTCCACTTCTGTTATATCATCTGCTCGCTACCCAGGCACTTATGTATGTACTTAACCTAACTAACTTAACCTAACTAACTATCCGGTGTGCACAACATTGTCAGACTAAACTCCGGCTGACACCCCAAAAACCTCCAATCCGCCACAGAAAAATGTATATTGTTTGTTTATTAACTGGCCCCTGACCTTCTATCATTTCACGAAAGTGGCCCTCGGGCAAAGCAAGTTGAGTATCTCCGGTTTATTCACATCAGGTATGTACAATGTACGGATAATTTCACACAAACTCAAGACCCATCTCAGTGAGCTCAAAGATCTGGCCCATTTTGGACTCTTCCAGCTTGGAAGTCTTTGCCAGACGCAAGAGAATTTGCGCTTCTGCTTTATGGAAAAAATAAAAAGGAAAATGGACTGATGTGCACAAACTTGGATGAACTGAGGTTAATAATTGCATCAACAACATATGCGGCCTCTGCAAATCTGCCACCAACAGAGGATGAATTTGCACAACATGTGCAAAGAGCAATGTATCAGACAGCGATATGGTGTCACAAACCCCTGTTATGGAGTCCTATCGGCAAGGGATGGATTGTCAGAGATGGAGCCATTAAACCAGTCATATTTAGGAAACCCCCAGCACCTACAGAAGTGAGAGACATTACTCACTTGTATTACAAAGATCTGTGGAGAGAGTGTAAAGTGGCAGTGCCTGTTGGCCTCCCCTGTAGAGAGTTCTGTACCTGCTGTGCAGAATGTAAAAATGTGTCCCCAAACGTCTCTGAGGAAACTGACATTTGACATTCTAGTATCTATATACTTGACCTCTCACTAAAACACATCTTATGCACGCACAGGAACAATGAAAGATCCAAATACTTGGGAAAAAGGTTACATGATACACAGAAGAGGAAAGTTTTTAACATTGTGATAGCTTAATCTGACAAATGGACAATGATACTAAGGATATATTAAACATGATTGTCTCCAGATAGACAGGCTGCCTACAGCCTGAACAATATTTACACCGTTTCGTTTGCATCAGTCTTTTGCAAGCCTTACAATTGCAGTCCATGGAGTATAAGCTTGTGAATGTGCCCCAGACTCCCAAACACTGGCACAATAATCTGGTACAGTCATAATAAGTTCAACAAAGGGCTGATACTGTATTTCATATTTGGATATTTGGACTTTGGCTGTGAAACAAGTGTCCATATACCAGGTCAAATGAGCAGTCACTTTTTATTCCTCTGTTCTGTTTTATTTTTGCCTTGGTTATTTTGTTTTCTAATCTGTTCTCCTGTTTTTGTTTCTGAAATGAAATGAAGCACTGAGATTTGGGGCTACCATAAAACAAATGTATTAGTATTACTATTATACTTGTATTATTTCATCATGTGAAGACAGGAGATACTACTGATTTATAATTTGGATTAATGTTCCAGTTTCAATCAAACTTCCAATATTTACACCTTGTATTTCTATGTTTTAGAGGCTTGTAATTTAGATCAACTTTATTGTATTGGGTTACCCACATTCTGACTATTTGGTGATGTAGTTCAGCCACCTGGTATTTCCCTCTCCAAATATGATGACCATCAGAGTGAGCATTCTTAGCTTATAGGCTACAGTACCCATCTGACCTGAACCACTCACCCTGAAGTCCCTTCTCCACCTCCCCTTCATCTCCAAAACTCTTGAGAGGGTGGTTGCCACCCAACTCCAGTCCCACCTCGACTCAAACAACATCCACAAACCATTTCAATATGGTTTCCACCCTAATCACAGCACTGAAACAGCCCTGGTAAAAATCACTAATGACCTCCTCCGTGCAGCTGACTCTGGACTACTCACCATCCTCATCCTCCTTGACCTCTCTGCTGCTTTCGATACCATCTCCCACCCACTACTTCTGGAGCACCTGGCAAACATTGGAATCACTGGTGTTGCACTTCCCTGCTTTGCTGACAGACAAGAGTTTGTCCAACTAGGGAACCACATGTCCGGGTGTTCTGCCGTTTGACCCAGGGGTCAGTATTGGGTCCACTCCTATTCATCACCTACCTCCTCCCCCTGGGTAAAATCCTCCGTCACCATGGTGTCCAGTTTCACTGCTACGCCGATGATACCCAGGTCTATATCTCCACCAAACCCACCACCACTCTTCCTCCCATCTCCCTCACCGCCTGCCTCCAGGACATCAGGAGCTGGATGAGCAGGAACTTCCTGAAGTTAAACGCCAGTAAAACCGAGGCCCTGCTCATCGGCTCCAAAAACATCCTCTCCAAAGCTCAAAACACCACTGCCCAAAACATCATCATTGGCAGCTTCCCTGTTCCCTTCTCCACCCAAGCCAAGAGCCTCCATGTCATTCTGGACAGCACCCTTTCCTTTGTACCCCAAATAAGAAACATCACCCGGTCTGCTTTCTTCCACATCCACAACATCTCCAGACTCCGCCCATCCCTGTCCCAACACAGCACCGAAGTCCTCATCCACACATTTGCTACATCCCAGATTTCTCTTCTCTCTGGCCTACCCACCAAATTGCTCAACAGACTCCAAATGCCTGGATCATCACCCGCACTAAATCATCTGACCACATCACCCCTGTCCTCATTCAACTCCACTAGCTCCCCATTCACTACCGGATTGATTACAAAAACCTTCTGCTCACTTACAAAGGCCTACACAACCTAGCCCCCACCTATCTCTCTGACCTCCAGGAATACACCCCTTCCCGCTCCCTACACTCTTCCTCAGCTGGCCTCCTGACCGTCCTCTCACCTCAGTACCATGGGTGCTAGGGCCTTCAGCTGCTCTGCACCCAGACTCTGGAACTCCTTGCAGTCTGACTCCATCACCACATTCAAATCCCACCTCAAAAGCCACCTGTCCAAATTGGCCTACTCACTTTAATCATATACAGTACGTAATCTATGTTATTCGCCTGCCGTGTGTATCTCCTGTCTTTTCTTTTATCTCCGTCCGTCGTATTATAATGCTGCTGGTGTTTGCAATGCTTGTTTTTATGTATGATATTTTAGAATGTTATGTCTCTTCTATGCACTGTACAATGACATTGGGTGTTTTGAAAGGTGTCACCAAATAAAATCATTATTTATTATTAGTAGTAGTAGTAGTAGTATTCTGCCACTTATCCCCATTCGGAATGACCTAATTTGACTGTTTCAGAGAAGAGGTAGTAGGCCTATGTCTAAAGGAATCTCATTTGCAATAGAACTGTACCAGATATCTCCATACAACTCCTCGTTAGTGTTCAATAGCACCCTAGACCAGTGATTCCCAACCAGGGGTACGTGTACCCCTAGGGGTACTTCAGCAGCTTGCAGGGGGTACTTGGAAAGATTGGGGATTACAATGTATTTCCAAAATGGTAAAAACTGATTACTTTTTCCAATTGAAAACTGTCAGAATTGTATTAAAGATGAGTCATTAAAATTATTGTAATAATGAGATGTGTTAGAGAGGTCATCTAAAAGTTGAATATAAGTTTAATATAACAAATTTAGGAGAACTATCGACACGCATGAATGAGGGGTACTATTGGCATGGTAAAACAGCTCAAGGGGTACATAACACAAAAAAGGTTGGGAAGCACTGCCCTAGACAATTCAGTAATGGTATATTTTTTAAGGATTTCTGTTTTTCTGATAAATGAGAGAAAAGTGATGATGGAGTCCTATGTTTCTATCACCACAAAGTACAATTTCCGTCTAAACTAAAGCTATGTTTACAGGACTATAATTCATGATCTTTTTAGGTAAATCATTTTCGGACAATTTGGCGATGTAGGACAGCCACCTGATTCATACCTCAGCATATCTGATTAGGAAAAGAGTGAGTATTCTCAAGTTATGGATTTTTTGGTCACCTTTCCCCTATTCGGACTGGCCTAATTTGGCTCTTTTTCAGGGTTTGGGGTAGGCCTAGTTCTAAAGAACAGCCCAAAAAACTTTTTTCCCCCCAAATAAAATTTGACAACAATCAATTTCATTAATGGGAGACCCTAAAGATAAGAAAAATCATTGTTGTGTTTTGTTATACCTCGGGTATGGGTATCTCAACATCTGAGGGCCCTTTCTGCTAGACTACTAGTTCAAACCATAATCACAATTTTCTGCCAAATCTCATCTCTGCCGCAGCCCGCTGCTCAGGGCTCAGACAGAATATACCGCATGGTATTGTGGGACTAGTAGTTTATAACATGAGGCTGCAAATGGTGATCTCGCGCGATCTCACACAAGTTATGTGACGATCTCGCGACATTACAGCTGCGTCACAAGCTTGTAGTCCCTGACGCAAAAATACGTGGCAGGTGATTGGATGAGCTATAGCTCTCGCTGTCGTCACACGCTGATTTCAGGCCACTATGAAAAACTGCGGGAAACAAGAAACAAACAAACACACACGCAATTTGGAGCGGATTTGGACGTACAATACAAAACGAGTCGGTGTTATCAGCAGGTAAGGTAATTTGTCGGTCAACAGTTTGTGATTAACGTTAGCGTTAGGTCCGAGTTCAGTCAGTGGTTGTTTCAGCGTTGTGCTTGAACCGAAACTTTGCCAACCTAGCTAGCACATGTAATCATTGTAGCCTAGTAAGCGCCAGCTCATGCTCAGTATGAGCGAGAAGCGCTAGCGCACCGTGCTATTAGCACGGAAGCTAACGCTAGTTTTAGTCGCAAGCTACATGTCTGTGCATGCCCCAGGACGGAGCTGGCGGTCTAGACAGAGTTGGCTAATGTTAGTTGATGCTTAGCTGTGTAACTTAAGGACCAGTGATTGAAAATGTAATGTTTAATTTTGAATGCCATTGTTTCTGCAAAAATGGAGGCAACGCACCAAAAAGCTAACGTTAGGCCGATTCCCACACTGGCCTCCATGTTGTGATTTCTCGCATGTTTTCACGTGTTGACATCATGGTTTTTACTAGCCTTGTGCCAAGACGCTGATGCAATGTAATGCAGTGTAATGTAATCAGCGTCTTGGTACAAGGATAGGTTTTTACATCTCACTGAGACGTCACAGAGTGTGTTTTCTTCACTTTGACGAGTTTTGGTGATCTGGTAATTCATTGTAGTCTCTTCTTGACAAATAAAAATTGTTGCAGTAAGAGTGTTACTGCATTAGTCCAGTGGTTCTCAATGTGGGGTCCGGGGATGACCAGGGGTCCTTGAAGGGATTCCAGGTGGTACCCCGCAAATTTATGAATTATTAAATTATTACCATTCTTTAATTTACGAGAAGTTTAACACAATTAGCCTAGATAGATAGATACCGTAAATTCCGGACTATAAGCCGCGGCTTTTTTCCCGTTTTTTGGCCCCTGCGGCTTATATAACGGTGCGTCTTATCTATGGATTTTTTCAGAAAAAAAAAAAAAATACAAATAAAATCTCTCTTTTTTAGCACTCTTTCTAACTATAAATCCACTTCTGTTTTAATTTCCTCTCTTGCCCTCTTTTCACCACACCGCGGACACTGTGTGCACTGTAAAAATAAACAACGGTGGTGTTGTGTTATGTTGTTTTGTTGAAATGTTACGGTAATACGGTAAATGGGAGCTTGCTCAAACAGCCATCTCTTTCCCGACAATCCCCTCTGTGCGTGACCACTTACATATGGTAATTACGGTAAGCAAACGGCCACTCTGCCATCAACTCCCTCCCCCGACTACCAGGAGAAAATCACAAACTTCGGCGAATTCACACAAAGGAAGATCAAGGAATATTCCATCGAACCGGAGCAGATCATAAATATGGATGAAGTGCCTTTGACGTTCGACCTGCCACTCACTCGGACTGTTAACAAGAAGCGCCCTGGAGGATTCTTTCACCAAAAAAAAGCTTTGCTCGTTCTCGACAGCATGAGAACGAGCAGTAGAAGCAACACTCTCACTTACCATGGGGAAGGTACGCAGAAATTCACACGACGCAGCTTTCAAGTTGAAAGCAGTCAATCTCGCATTAAAAGAGGGAAACAGAGCAGCCGCGCGTAACCTGGGCATCGATGAGTCAATGGTGAGGCGTTGGACGGTGCAGCAGGAGGAACTGTCTCAGCACGGAATATTATAGGAGTGTGAAAACATCCACAATCACCAACGGGTTCCAAAACGCTGGACTGCTGCGGGATGAAGAGGATGACGCCGCCACAGCTGGCGCTGAGGGCCGTCAGAGGCTTCAGAGGCTGTTCGATGCCGACAGTGATGAAGAGGAGTTCGTTGGTTTTGAGTGACAATGAAGGAGAGAGGAGAGTGGTTGACGAAGCCACCCTGAACCTGTTCGTTTCCGACACTGAAGATGAGGACTTTGGTGGTTTCAGTACGCAGGAAGAAGAGGAAGACGAGGATTAGTGACTTGACTTCTCTGGTTACAGGTTTGCTGCACATATAGCCTATTGTTGTGTGATTTTGTCTGGGGATTAGTGACCTGACTTTTGTTTTGTTTTGTTGAAATGTTAATAAATGGGAGCTTCCCCAAACAGCCATCGCTTTCCCGACATTCCTCTCTGTGCACGAACCCTTTCATATGGTAATTAAACATCAAAACACCCGCGGCTTATAGACCGGTGCGGCTTATAGAAGAAAAAAATAGTCAATTTTGGTCCCGCGGCTTATAGACCGGTGCGTCTTATAGTCCGGAATTTACGGTACTAGTAAAATAATAACTTGTGATAGTTCCAGTGAAACTGTTAAACTCTTAACGCCCTATACCTACCTAGGCTACAGATAGTGATGGAATTCTGCACAAAATAATATCTAGCAAAATATTCTCAAATTTGGGTGCAAGAGACACAATTTAATCTCAAATCTGGATTGGTGGCTCTAAAGTGGACTAGGGATCCTTGATATAAAAATGGTTGAGAATCACTGCTATTTAATTACCCTGATGTAAGTTAACAGAGTTTTGTCTGAAAGGCATTTTAGAAAATGTATTCTTCTTGTTACATTTACAGAATGGAAAAAAGGAAAACCTCAAACAGACCAAAATGTCCCTCCAAGAAAGTACGCGATCAGCACAAGTCCCCGGCAGAACCTCCCCAAAAAGAGCAAACTGGTGAGTATTGGGATTGGTGTGTGTGTGTGTGTGTGTGTGTGTGTGTGTGTGTGTGTGTGTGTGTGTGTGTGTGTGTGTGTGTGTGTGAGTGTGACAGGGATGGGACTAGTATGGGAGGAAAAGCTCATTCAGTAAAAAAAAATGTATAGGCAGAATAACAATACAATACAAGGCAATACAATATTAATTTACGGTACTTGTAATGTAATATCACAACAACATGTTTTAAGTCAGTCTTATATACAGGTTTTACAGTAATTTTATTAAAACTAAATAAATGATGCATTGAATCAAAATCACTACTTACATTCAATGGGAGTTCTCTTATGGATCCTTGAAAAGTCTTGGGAAAGTTTTGCAATTTTAACTATGGAGATCTGTGGGAAAATAAATAAAAAACTGACCAGTTGCTTCCAATTTTCCCTCTCAGGACTTTATGCTTTTGTCAGGTTTGAGGATGGATACACTGCGAAACTCTTCGACCCATCAGAAATTCTGGGCCAAGATGACAATCCTGCCCAGCTGCAAGATCTTAGGTCAGGACAAAGCATTCTAGCCAAGTGGTCCGATGGGAAATTTTATACCGCCCCTGTTGAATACGTTGCACCTTCCGACCAGGGAAAAGCAAAGGGCTGTCCAACTCAACCAAAGCAAACAGCACAATAATCTTATTTAGAGTTGCTCAAAGCTACCTCACCAAATGCAGGATCTTCAGGTTCTGACACACTAATAATTGAGAGGAGCCCACTCTCGGAATATGGTGTAGAATGCAGTGCTGAATCAGAATCAGCCGATGTGGGCAATGCAGCCGGCCCCCCACTCAACGGCGGCAACACCATTGTCCCATCTTCTGACAATGGCAACGCAGCCAGCCCACCACCCAACGCCAGCAGCACCATTGTCCCATCTTCCAATGATGGCAACGGAGCCAGTCCACCACCCAGTGGTGGCAACACTGTTGTCCCATTGTCCGATGGGGGCAACACAGCCGGCCTACGTTCTTACTGGAGCAACACTGCTGGTCTGTCGTCTGACAGGTGCAACACAGCTGGCCCACTTCCTTACTGGGGCATCACCACTGGCACACTACCAGACTACTGGGGCCCACCACCCTACTGCGGCAACGCATCTGGCCAACCGCCACCACCATACTGGGGCAACGCAGCTGGCCAAGCACCACCATACTGGGGCACTGCAGCGGTCCAACAACCACCATACTGGAGCAACGCAGCCGGTGCACCGCCTGGCGATGGAGACACGGTCAGTTCACCACTCCAGAGGGGCAACGCAGCTGGCTCACCACCTGACAATGGAGACACGGTCAGTTCACCACTCCAGAGGGGCAATGCAGCTGGCTCACCACCTGACAATGGAGACATGGTCAGTTCACAACTCCAGAGGGGCAATGCAGCTGGCTCACCACCTGACAATGGAGACATGGTCAGTTCACAACTCCAGAGGGGCAATGCAGCTGGCTCACCACCTGACAATGGAGACATGGTCAGTTCACAACTCCAGAGGGGCAATGCAGCTGGCTCACCACCTGACAATGGAGACACGGTCAGTTCACCACTCCAGAGGGGCAATGCAGCTGGCTCACCACCTGACAATGGAGACACGGTCAGTTCACCACTCCAGAGGGGCAATGCAGCTGGCTCACCACCTGACAATGGAGACATGGTCAGTTCACCACTCCAGAGGGGCAATGCAGCTGGCTCACCACCTGACAATGGAGACATGGTCAGTTCACAACTCCAGAGGGGCAACACAGCTGCCTCAGCACCTGGTGGCAGGGGCGCGGCCAGCCCACCGAACAATGTGACCGGCTCATCATCTGACGAGGTTAACGCAGCCTCCTCACCACCCTACAGGTTGGTCTTTCTGAATGTGTACTAAACTGGTTCTGAATGTACATTACAGGGAAGAAATGTTTCATCTTTCTTGGAGATCATGTGTTAGAGAAACATGATCTCTCTTTTGGTGTTGCACAAGGAAGCTGTCTCCTGCTTTTCTCACTATACATGCTTCCATTAGGTGATATTATCAGAGAACATAATGTCGATTTCCATAGCTATGCTCATACACAACTACACATTTTAGTAGAGCCAAATCATGTAAAGGCACAAGTTTTAATTCCCATAAACAAGGTGACGAGGGCAGCATTATTTCATCTTAGAAACTGGATCGATATGCAATAATAAAAAAATAAAAAAAGCCTGTAAGATTCACATTAATCTGTGGATGGTGAGGTTTTTGATATGTGATATGTTGTATGATACTCGTCTACAGTGAGATCTAACGTTAATATCAGAGCAGACTCAGGAAGCACATGGGAAAACAAAATTGAAACATATGGGTTGAGTTCACTTAGTGTGCATTTGTTGTCTTGTTTTATATTTTTATGTCTTGTCTGCCTTAATGTAAAGCACTCTGAGCTGCTTGTTGTGTATGAAATGTGTTGTTGTTAATTACTACAGGGGAAATGCGGCCAGCTCAGCATCCGACGAGGACAATGTAGCCGGCCCACCACCCTACAGGAGCAATGCAGCCCCTGGACAGCAGGCAGCAACTGGAGGGAGACCATGTGATGGATGTAGGAAGATGGACGAAGCCATCTCAAGAATAGGTAAGTAATGTAAGATGTCAAACGTAATTCTTTTGCCCACCAAGTCTGTGTTTTCGTCCGAAATTGTCACGCGTTTAAAAATAAATACGACCTCATGTTGTCAGGTTTACACACTGACTCCAAAACTTTCGTCTCTCATTAAAGTTCGATTTAAGGTTCAATTTTCTGCATTTTCTTTGCATCAGTCAAAAGCCTTTTGCGAGCTGTTTGATCCGTCTGTGTTTTGTCGGAGAGAGAAAGCAGAGTGACCGAGGCTGGAGTCCATTCTGAGCGGCTCGCACCACCTCACTGGCCCCTCTCTGCTCCCTCTCCCTGGGGAGCGGTGCTGCAGCACCCAGCCACAGCACACCACAGCCGGCTAAGCAAGGTGAAGTTGAGCATTGATGGAGCCCTGTGTCCAGTATTGTATGGTAATCATTCCCCGACCAGCTGCCTTCTCCAGTCCACATCACTGCTGCTGCAGATCAGCCGCTGCTGCCTGTCAGTCATGTTGTAATATGGATACAGGAGAGGATGAATATTTGTCTCATATTGCGAATAGAACGACAAAACATAATCATAAAATGCATCGGACTCAGTGTGCAAGGTTTCTGATTTGTTTTTCTGGATGACGGATGGAAGAAAATGCATACGAAACAACAGACTTTGTGTGTAAAATCCTTTACTGTTCATTCATAAATCAATTTTAATCAGAAAAGAGAAAAAAGAGCTTCTTGGATACTTATAGACAGGTTTTAATTTACGAAGTATAGTACATGTCTACTACAAACAATGTACATCTTCAAATAACAGGGGCACAAATCTTTGTGTTATTTCCCCCCCTCTCAGACCCAGGCCAGGTCAGAGAGCTTCAGAATCTTCTCACCCTCATTGGAGACAGACATCGTCGTGACCTGGAGCTGGACAACAGCCCATCGGCACCAGGCCAGCAGGAGTTGTATCCTGACAGCGGCTTGTTCATCTCATCGTTCCGCCTTGCTGCCATGCATCAGGCATCAAAACAAGATTGCCTGCGCCTGTTTCATCTTCTTTTTGATGCATTTTTCTCTGCTGAAGATTGTGTGAATGCGGTCGTCTTTGGACGCCATGGCAAGATCCCTGAGGGGAAGAGACTCCTTGACCAGAAGATGGTCGACGGAATTAAAAGTAAGTTGAAAGCGGTTGAGTGCAGTTGTTGTGTTATGTCTTATTTTTCAAAATAACTCATGCCATTTTTGGATGCTTTTGTATTCCAGCCTACGTCCTGAGATGTGCCACCTTGGAAGGTTGGACAGGAGTCGATGAAACCAAACTGAAGAAAGCTTTCATCAACAAGTGTCGCACAAGAGCAGGCCCTAGGTAGCTGTGACTTGCAAGCAGGTATGTGTGGACTGCTTTCGCTATCTCAAACTCTTTCTTTGTTTCTCACTCACTCTAGGATATAGGGCCATATGAAATCTCTACAGTTTCCGATTTTTTTTTTCTTGTTCTGATGACTTTGCTTTCTTCAACATTTTTCTCAAGTGGAAACCAAGTTGAGGTGATGTAAGGGACGGGATCCCACGCAAGACCCCCCCCCCCCCAAAACACCCCGATCGAAAACAGAACAATTTATCTCAGCCTATTTTACAATTATGAAATCGTTTAGGCTGCTACAATAATTAAGTGCACTTTGGATTTTGATAATGAGGCCTACTTTTATCCATTTCAGCCAAACTATTGAAAATTCTGTAATATTCCCTGTTTTACTGTTGATTTGATTATATGAACTTTTTGACCAACAATTTGACCATTTTCACGCCCCAAAATTCCCCCCAAAAGACAAGTATGCAATGTTTCCCTGCAGGTGTTTCCTCTTGTCAGGGTGCGAAAGCCTCTGCTGTGTTTGCAGCTCCTTAAGTCAGTGGTTCCCAACCCTTTTTGCCCTTGAGCTGTTGTGACATGCCAATAGTACCCCCTCACTCATGCATGTTAATGATTCTCCTAAATTAGTTCTATTAAACTTTTAGTATCTGACACAACCGATTATTAAATGAAAATAGTAAATGAAAATAGTTGGAATGACTCACGTTTAAGACATTTACATTTGAGTGAGAAAATAATATTCAGACTCGCCCAATAGCAGGTTCAACTCCTTTTCATCAGTCACCTGAGCTTTAATTAATGGAGACAATTGAGCTTTTTTTTTTACTTGACTTCTGACAGTTTTCGATTTCGACAATGTGTCCGTTTTACCAATAGGTGTTTAGTGCTCTGGTGCTGCAGTAAATGGGCTGGCTTCATTGAATTATTGTTAGTTGACTTTAAATTTTGATCCTCAATCTTTCCATGCAAGCTGTTCACGTACACCTTGTTCTTCTCTTGGTCCTACAGGCCGGACAGCGACTACCAGGCCATGCAGAGCAGCATGTCAGCTGTCTGGGTCTGCTCCAGCTTGCTCGGTCTGGCCCTTCTACCTCTGGAGTCTGGTGGCCCCCGTGGACCTCTCTGGCAGAGTTCAGCAGCTACAACACCTCACCGGAGCTAAGAGACTCTTCATTATTTTGTTTGTTTACACTGAATAAGCACACTTCTAGTGCTTAAAATCGGCTGAAGAGACTTGTTATTTTGTTTATTTGCATTGAATGAGCACAGTTCTAGTGTTTAAAATATGTTGAGGTAATTATTTTCAGACAGAGCTAGAAGCCTATTCTTTATTCGCACTTAATGAGCAGACAGATGTAGCATTTTAAAGAGGACATGAAACATTTAATCATATGACTTTAGTTAATTTGCATTTCACCCCAAACAAGACAGGACACTGCTTGCAAGTCTGACATGTACCTAGTTTTTTGTTAGAAAGATTGACATTTCAGCTTTTCGCCAACTACAGTTTGACAACTACTACTGTAGGGCGCTGCTTGATGATGTCACTAGGTTGACAGTACAGTAGGCTACAGTGGAATACAGGCTAGTTGTGTTGGTATTAATTATTTAGAATTTTAACAGGCTCACAGAATGTTGTGTTTCTGACTTGGATTGTGGTTGTTTTGATTCATCAAAACATTCTAAATCATTACTACTGTACAGTCAACATAGTGACATCATCTAGCAGTGCCCTACTTGGCGAAAAGCTGAAATGTTAATCTTTCTAGCAAATCTAGGTAAACTTCAGACTTGAAATGCAGTGTCTTGTCTTGTCTGAGGTTAAATACAAATGAACTAGAGTCATATGATGAAATGTTTCATGTCCTTTTTTCAATTATTTATTTGTGCATTGTCATGCTTTAAGATCAGCTCAGTTGGTTCTTTTCAGAGCGAAGAGCCTCTTGTTTACTTGCACTGAAAGAGCAGACCGTTGTAGCACTTTATTTCCTAAACCTAAAACCTCCAGAACCATTGTTCAGGGCCATATGATTTCCGCAAAACAGAATAATTTGGCTGAAATTGATAAAAGTAGGCATAATCATCAAAATCAAAAGTAGACATCATTATTGTAGTAAGATAAATTATTTCATAATTGTAAAATAAGCCACCATAAATCATTTGATTTTCAATTGGGGTGTTTTGAGAGGGTTATCAGTCTTGCGTGGGATCCTTACGTCACCTCATAACTTGGTTTTCACTTTGAGAAACATGTCAAAGAGGCTGCGTGAGAGAGCCATGTCATAAAACAAAAATCTACCCTAACCCCTAAACTAAAATTAAAATGGGGGAAACAGAATTTGGGGAAAAATAGTGGAATATGGAAAAAAATAAACTGATTTCATATGGCCCTAGTTGCTTACTTTTGATGTCTGCACTTTACTTGTTGCACAAATGTAAAAAAAAAAAGGCACTTGTTAACACCTTAAGTGCCATAGCCGAAATAATTCGTCTTACATAATCCAACGCTTAAGTGCCAGAGCCGAGTTTACTCGTCTTACATAAACATTTTTTTTTTTGACGGTGGGACATCAATCAACAACTTTTACATCTTCGAGATCACTATTGGAGCAAGATAATGTGTATAATCTATTTTACCGACCCACTAAGTGTTGACAGTGCTCCCCCAGACGACCGAAATCAAAGAAAAAACTGCCGCGGGACCAAGCCGTTCAAGGAAATGCCGTGGCGATTTTACAGTAATCCATTCAAGACTTGTCTTGCCTGAGAGCGGCCGCGCACCGGCAGCAGCACACAGAGAGCGGAGAGCGATTTGCAAAATAGATCATAGGTGAAACACACTTTGAAACACCTCAGAAAGGCCAGAATCAACATCTGCCCATCGCCCACGCATTCCCCGGCCCATCTTGACTCGCACAAGGAGCGTCCGCACGCAGGCAAGCAGGCAGGCAGGCACACAGGCAGGCAGCAGCAAAAGCGCTTCTGACACGCCCGCTGTACAGCCAGGAGGAAGGAGGAGAAGACACACGGAGGGAGGAGTTTGAATGAGAGGGGTGTTTCCTGTTGTTATGGAGGAAATTACTGTTCAAAACTATTGTTTAGAATGTCTGACGGTCTTACTGATGCCAAAAATGAATGGTTAAAGTGACTGTTTCACAAAAAGCCATTTATCTCTGAATAAATTTCCAGACGCTGAAACCATGCTGTACTCAACGGCTAATATCTACATAACTACTAACTCTGCAAACTAACTCTTTTAGACAGAGAAAGCACACATTCTATTAGTTATTTTTAGATGATTGGTGTTCATGAATTCTTAACAGAAAAGAATCCTCGGCTGTTCTAAAATGAGCCAGAATCGTCAAAAACACCCCTGGCACAACTTACCTACAGGAATGAAAACATGGCTGGCATTCAATGTGTTAACAAGTTTGTATTTTTTTTATTTCAAAATAAGCAATAAATCTGACGTTCTCTGACTTTCTGTGTTTCCTCTACAAATCTATCCAGAAACAGCACACATTGTCATCAAGTCTGGCCAGCAGGGATCTCTGTCCTTCTGCTGGTCAAATGATCCTGCTAAAAATGTCATTTCTTGTGTTCTTTGTACAATATATTATATATTTGTCTGTTTGTTAGCAGGATTACAGAAAACCTATGAGGGGAGGGAGAGGGCTAAGCAAAAGGGCCCTTAACTAGCGATGAGAAGGTTGTAGAGAGTTGGGATTCGCGGTGTGGGTGGTGAGGGAAGGAGGCAGGGTTAAGGAAAAGGGGCCATAGCTAGGGATAGGAGGGATGTAGAGTCGGGGTTTGAGGGCTGGGTAGGGGGAATGCCTAGGTGTATTTAAAGGTGGGAGTGGGTGTGGTCAGGAAAGGGGGCGGAGCTATGGATCAATTATGCTACCGTCTCATATATAGCTTCATTTGGACATTTAAGAGAAATAAATGAGACAAGGAGGAGACATTGGACATACAATGATGAGATCTCCTATAGGGATCATACTTCTCAGGTTTGTCTCATGAAAGTCTCAGACTCATCTCACATTCTTTCTCAAATATTGCTCAATTGAACACCATTTGTCTCAAATCAGTCTACTAGTAGTACATCTCATTTTACTCTCGATTATTGCTCCTAAGGGACCCTTAGGAGCAAGAAATAAGACACAAATGAGCACAGAATGATTCATAAATGAGAAGGCTCTAGTTAGTCTCAAGAGATCAGAATAAGCAACAGATGAGCAACAGATTTTTTGCTATGGGAAAGCAAAATGTTACTTTACTTGAAACTCCCCTGAAGTGATTTTGGTATTATTCATGCAAGCATAATTCTACCATATAGTAACCTGTATGCAGAATATATATAGTATATATAGGGAAACAATTATTTTTTCATCGCTGTAAAACCACAGAACGGTAAAGAAGATATTGATGTGTGTAGTTCTTCATAGATCTAGCCCCCTATCGTTGCATCGGCGCTGTTTCTAGGCCGAGCGCCTGGCGCAGCGCAAATCAGTGGGCGTGGACCAGCGCACTTGATATCGTCGTGCTGGCGCTACACGCAGCCTAAAGCATTACAACCACGCCTTTTAAGCGTAAAATTATGCACCGTCATGCTCATTGGATAACTGCAATAAACGAATCGCACGCTTGCCTTTTTAGCTCCAATTCCACTGGTCCCGCAAAACCAGACGAAAGCCAAGCGCTCTGCCCCCCCCCCCCCCTCCCTTCATCCAGTCTTGTCTGTCTCCATTATAGGCTATTATTCCATATTATTATGCTTCTCAAACCAATCTAACTGCAGTTTAAATACTGCAAGCCTGTAAATACGCTACACTATAGCAAGATCAAAGTGAAAATAATGTTCTAAATGCATCAGCTAGAAAAATATAGCCTATTAGATTGGTGAAAGTTTGTCCAGAAAGATATCATTTTCTCTCGCCTGCTGCAGGAAGGATGATGCACATAAATATAGCCTACATTATGTAAAGTCATTGCATAAATGTGTTTTTATTGTAAAACTAAATGTGGAGTAGGGCCAAGTTATTGGAGCGGACATCACAGTATAGCAGATGACAGTAGAAGCTTCCGAATTGCGTTCCGCTGTCACTTATCTAAATCATGTTAAATCGACAAGGGATATTTATAGCCCCAGTAGGACATATATGTTTCACATAGGGTGGTGTTTTCATTTCGATGTTTTATTTGGTCCAATATTGAAATGTTCTACAATTGGAGGTTGTCTTACCATTACACATTATTTAGATCCTCCCTTAATATAGGTTTTCGGCTCATTTGGTTGCTATTTAGTAGCGAAATGGAGAAACACAATGCATGTTGGGACATTCACATTGCAGTGAATTTACAGCTTATTTTTTCTATGGGACTCTGAGCGAGGGAGTCAGAGACAGTCGGTATTGTGCCTGGCAGACTGAGGAGAGAGGGAGAGAGTGACACAGAGAAGGGTGACAGAGGAGAGAGCCAGAGGGGAGGGAGAGAGCCAGAGGGGAGCGCTCCGCGCAACTGGCGCACTCTGAATAGGCCTGGTTTTCAAAAGCGCAAAGCGCTAAATGTAGGCCAGGTCGGAAGATAGCAGTACGCCGGTATTTAGCGCCGACACGCCCACTCTGGCCCATTCTGGGACTGCGCCACGCCCATTCGGCCTAAAGCGCATTTGGCAGCGTAAAGCCATATTGATATCGTCCCAAAACAGGCGCAAGGCACGTTTTTTTGCGTTTAAGGCCCGTTTTAGCGCCGAAGGCTTGTGGGAGAATAGGGCCCCTTGTCTCTTCATTTTGATCTCAAAGTGCGCCAGTTTGATCCATTTTTACTTGAAACCGTACAAAATTTTCTTCCGGGGGAGCATGCCCCCGGACCCCCCTAGGGGTTCAGTGGTCCATGACCTTTGGGTGGGATGAGCCCACCCAAAGCTCTGATGCTAAAACCGCCCCTGGTGGCTGGTGAGCTTGGAAACAGGGGAGGAAGCTAGTGCGGCGACCAAAGGTCGCCGCCGAAAAAGAATTTGGGCGTTTTTTTTTCTCGTGTGCGCGCCATACCTGTATACAGTGTGGCATAATTGTGCTTTAAGTAAAACAGTTGTCTAATGGTACAGTAAAGGCGAAATGAATTATGCAAAGGACAAATAATATGAAAACGAATAAGCAAGAATATGAAAATTGATTAAAAAAATGCACATTTTAAATTGCATTTTGCAAATCAGCCTTTCATTTGTCAAATTAATTAATTTAATTTAAATGGCTCATTTATAAGCATTTTTATTAATAAGGTTTATAAATAGTTTTAGGAAACAGCTCATTTAAAAGCATTTTTTTCTTCTAGAAGCCGTCTGGAAGGTGATGTAGCCTACAGTAACCTAAGTAAATTACTGAGAATTAGCCTACTGTTTGGATTTATAAAGCTTTTCCTAATGCAGGAGACAGAGGGAAAAAAGCACATTAGATTGTGCACAAAAGAAATCCATGCAGTCAGCAGAGAAATCCTTATCCAAAGCAAAAGATTCCCACCAGGAATAAAAGAACAGACACCGAATTGGGCACTGGGTGGGCCATCGACGGACACTCCATCCCCCTCTCCTCACTGGTCACCAGCCTGGGTGTCAAACTTGACCAAACACTGTCATTTGACGCCCACATCAAATCCATCTGCCAAACCTCATTCTACCATCTCCGGAACATCTCAAAGCTCAGACCCCTCCTACCCCAAGCCGCCGCAGAAAAACTGGTCCACGCATTCGTCTCCTCCCGCATTGACTACTGCAACTCCCTGCTTGCAGGCCTCCCCACCAAATCCATCCAGAGACTGCAATATGTTCAGAACTGTGCCGCCCGGGTTCTTACCAGAAGTCAGAACACATCACCCCTGTCCTCCACTCACTCCACTGGCTCCCCATCAACCAACGCATCACCTTCAAACTCCTCCTCCTGGTCTACAAGGCGGTCAACCACACTGGTCCCACCTACCTTCAGGAACTCCTCCCCCCCAAGCCCCCCTCCCGGTCACTCAGATCCGACACCCTCAACCTGCTTGTTGTCCCCCGCACCAAGCTGGCAACAATGGGTGACCGAGCCTTCTCCACTCTGGGGCCACGCCTGTGGAACCAGCTCCCAGGAACTGTTCGGGCCTCTGAATCCCTCGCTGCTTTTAAAACGAACCTTAAAAACCTTTTACTAGCTCTGAGCTTTTAGCTGTTTTTAGCTTGTTTTTTATTTTGTCTTTTAGCTACTGTAAAGCACCTTGAGATTTGTTTTACATTTTAAAGTGCTATATAAATTAAAGCCATTATTATTATTATTATTATTATTATTATTATTATTATTAAGGCCCGGAAACCCTTTCGACCAAGGACCTCACCAACAACCCCCCCCCCCCCCCCCCCCCCCCCCCCACACACACACACACACAAACTCACTACCTCCTCCTAAACTCAACTGAACTCCCCCCCCCCCATGAAACTGGAACTCATATCTAATGTAATGCCTGTCTAACTGGGACTGTAAATTCATGTAAGTTCCCTGCACATTAATGCCTATTTAACTTAGCCTGTAAATTTCATGTACATTCAATGTAAACTCTTATTTAACTCCGACTGTAAATTCATGTAAATCCACTGCCTATTTAACGTCTATTTAACTCAGTCTGTAAATCTCATGTCAATCCAACGTAAATTCATATTTATCATCCACAGAACACTTCACCACTCATGTACATATTGTATATATTTACTCCATTTGATTGCACTTGCAACTTTGCGATTGTCTTTAGTTATCTTCCTACTTCTTATCTCTGTATATTGATGTGACCGCTACGCTGCATACAGACACTAAGACAAATTCCTCGTATTTAACTTGCATACTGTGGCAATAAAAGTGATTCTGATTCTGATTCTGATCTAATGTGCTTCTCCTGTCTTGTTTTTCATGAGACAATTGTAATCGGTTTTGATTTCGATACCACATCATATCTGTATTTAATTGTTTTATTGTTTACATGTTTAAAACATTTAAATGGATGAGTAACAGATAAATTCAGGGAATCCTGAAGTCAGTTGATGTCATCTTCACCACTGGTGTTGCTTTTTGGTCATCATTCTGTAATGTAATGCAATTCTGTAACAAGTAATTAATGAGCACAGTTGTTTTATTATCTTAACTTAGAACAGGTTTTCATTACAAATCAGATCAGCTTTTCAGATTGATAATTCATACAAGAACATATAGGGGAGAGCCGGGACGAACGCGGCGTTTTTTTCTATTTTCCTCTCTGCACAGAGAGGAACCAAACTTCAGTAACCAGACTTCATTGTGAACAAGATACACTTGTCCTCTCCCACTAGGGGTGAAACAAGTTGGCCGCAATCAGGAAGTAAACTGGTCTTGCGCGGATCTCCTCACAGCCGTGTCTGGTGGGATGTACGGGGCAGACGTGAAGGGCGAACGAGGTGGTTTGTTAAATCGTCCCTAAACCGATACATACATCATTTTTCTTGCATCTAACGCTCATTGATGCTTCAGTTGAGTTCTCCGAGCAAAATGACCATGCTTAGTGTCAAATCAATTTATCATAAATGTTGAAAATGTCCGAAATTAGTCCAATGCTTCAAACTATTTTGAGCATAATCACGTAGGTTGCACATCACGTCCTATCCACCTCCAAATCATGCGTGTCATCACTCGAGGTAAGTTGGTTCATTATCCTATCACTCTAACCCTGGACATTTCCAGCAAACAGCAAAATAAATAAATAAATCTTTACTAACAGAACGACAAACAACCACCATGCCCCGTTTGCCCCTCGACCGTCTCCCTCAATGTTTTGCTACCTAGCACCAAGGAGAAGACTGCATTTGAAATGAAACCTTCACTGATAGTTAGCCTACAGATAGGTCTACGAGATGATATACATTTACAATCGCCAACAAATAAACATAGCCGTACAAACGGAAAAAACTCCCATTTTGTATTTTTTACTTACCAAGTGAAGAAACATCTTTTTGGCTATATCTCCGGTAAAACTGGTCAGAAATGAAAACTTTTTTCACAAGTTTTTTGTTGGGACATGCGCCTTACGACGTCACTGGAAATTCCGCACTACAAGCGTAACGCAATAAAAGGTCCGTGCTGCTACCCCTCTGCCTCGTTCGTACCGGCTCTCCCCTACAGTATATTACATAGCATATTAAAATTATTTTGAATCCTGAAGTCATGAAGTCAGTCCTCAAGTCCTGAAGAACTTATAATAACCTCACCCAAGGATGACATCACTGGTGACATCTCACTGGTGACATCATCACTAACTATGACATCATATCTGATGACATTATCACAGAACTATGCTCACCCAGGCACGATCAGGCATGATCACATCACTGGTGACATCATCACTGACTGATGACATCATCGTCACTGGTGACATCAACATTTTATTGCAGATTATACATCTTACTCACTATATAATATCTAACTTTCTAACCCTAACCCAAAAACAACCATATTATAAATTTAAAAGTATTCTTTTGAAGTCTTATTCAATGAAGGTTTAGGATGTGGGGAGTGGTGGGGCGGCGCCCTATAGCGCCCTCTATTAGCCAGTCACCAATGTTTACAAGGTAGCTTCACCTTGAAGGGTTTTTAGCTTGAATATTGAGTTAGTTTATATTCTTTAATACTTTACTCTGCTCATTAATTTCTACCAGTTCTATCTTCCTATGCTTGCATGCTGCGGTGGCTCACCTGCCCTATCTCACCCGCTGCATGGGCTCGCATACAGCTTGGCTGCTGCGTTGTCTCGCCTGCCCTATTGGCATGTGCAGTGCACAATTGCCCAACTTCGCATCACTGATGACATCACTCACTGATGACATCACAATTGCTTGAGTGACATAGACATTGTGACATCATCAGTGGTGACATCATAAATAAATAAATAAAAAATGTACAGTGCACCTGGACGCAACATGCAAGATACCCACTGAATAAGTGTCCAAATGTTTGTGTAATTCTGACCAATACTCTATTTCTGTTATAACATTTCAGTCTGGAATATGGAATGTCTTTCAATACTCTTTATGGCTAAAAGGCTAAAAGTAATCTCATGTGTAAGAAATGACTGTTCCTCATTTAAGTAAAAACTCAAATAATTGGTTTTGGATTTATTTAGCTTCAAGACTTACACTGAGAGCACTGATACTTACTGTATGCTTAAATTAACCCACTCATAACCACTCACAACCATTCTGGTTTATTTCAAGAAAAACATTTTGGCTAGTGGAAATTCGAATTGGCTGGTAATTTTAAAATCTAGCAGCCATATTGGCAGGTGGTCAAAAAAGTTAATTTCAAGCCCTGCAGGGAGAGCAGACATAGGAGTGAGTGAGAAAATGATCAAATAATGGTGGTTAAGACTGAATAATGACATCACAACTGTTAATTTAAAATGAGTTATTCCTCTAAACCTGCCTTTAAATGCCCCAAATTTTTGGTGCTGGCGCCGTTCGGCCCCCAGCAAAATCTGGCCCTCTGGGAGCAAGGACATTTTTTTGTGGCCGTCTATCATCAAAGTTGCTCATCCCTGGGTTGCGGCATGACAACATTTGTTCGGCCCTCGGCAACAATCTGGGTTTCTCATGTGGCCCCCCATGAAAAAGAATTGCCCACCCCTGTCCTAGACTATTATGATAGAATCGTAGAGTGCATATACGATAAAAAGGGAGACAGTCCCTAATCATTCCGAACGTATATAGGTTTGTTTTTACAACTCTACTCACCATCTGAATGTGTTTCTCAAGGTGAGTATCTAACATCAGACCAAGATATCTAACCTCAGATACCTAGTCAATAGATTGATCATTGATTTTTAGACTAACTTATTTGTTTCATTCACTTGATTTGGTGATGACCGTCTCCTAGACGAAAAACAAATTGACAGTTTTCTCAACATTCAGTGTTAGACAGGAACATTTAAGCCATACTGCTACCAATTCTAGATGTTCTGTCAGTTGTGTGGAAATTGACGAAGTGGACCGGCCAGACACATATGATGTCACCATGAGTCACGACGATCATGAGGTCACAATGACCTCAGACAATGTGACATCATCAGTGAGGTCATAGAGCGCTGACATTATCTTCTGACATTATCAGTGATGAAAGACCTCATCTGCTAGTGATGTCAGCCAGTAGGTCCTTCGGGTTGGGCTAATGATGCCATAGAGCTTGTGGGCCTTCGAGTTATGACATCCTCAGTGATGTCATAACACTCCTGGCTGAGGCTATATAGGTGGTGGGGGGTTGTTTCTCCGTCAGAAAGGATGACGGACACTTTGGGCGTGCAGCAGCTAAATACAGTGCTTACACAAAATGAATCAAACTCAATAAACCAATTGCTCTCCTCTGGTTATTGGGAGAACAACAGACAGCTGAGACTAGAAGAACAGAGCCAAGAACAGCTGAGCCCAGAAGATCAGCTTTTCACACACTATGAGCCGAGGAGAGAGCAGAAGACACAGCGGTCAAAGTGGCGCAGGCACTGTTCCGGATTTGTGAATGCAGCCATCGCCTTGGCTTTATGCATATGCCTGGTCATCAACATCATTCTGTGGGTAAAATACAAACCCTTAAAGGATGTCTCTTCCTTTAAGAATATGTTGTTCCTGTGGGATTTCTGCGACCCAGAGACGCTGTTGTGTCAGCCCTGCCCGACAGGCTGGGAGAATCGTGACTCCCGCTGCTTCTTCCTAAACTCAGATTATCTGCAGTGGGCGGAGGCCCGCCAAAACTGTCTTAGAAAGGGTGCCGACCTGGTTGTGATTAAAGATATGGAAACTCAGAAGTTCCTGACTAACCTAGTAGCTCAAAAGCACATTAAGGTGACAAATGCATGGTGGGTGGGCCTGGAGGACTTGGTAAAGGAGCATGTGTTTATATGGGTCGATGGCACTCACCTGGGTGACCCTAAGAAATGTCCGTTTTTTCGGGAAAATGAACCCGATAAGTTAGTACCCACATGGCAAGGGGACAAAAATGGACAGGACTGTATCCTCATGGCCGTATCTGCTGCCCAGATTGCAAAAGCACCATACAAAAACTGGATTGATGGCCTCTGTCGCTCTCCACACCCTTTTATATGTGAGATGTCTGCTTTCATCTCAGAGTAGTGATGAGAATTACGCCTCTTTGAAGGCCAGACCTCTGGATTGGGCAAGCAAGTAGAGACAACTGGCATCAGGCTGACTAGGACAGAGTTTCCTATAGAAAGAAGGAAACTGTCCATCTACAGTAGTCTGGCAGACAAAGGGCCTTTTTTTGGCTGAACCTTGCATAAGGATGTATAGTTTTCTTATTGGCCCAAAATATAATCTATATACCACTTTTCAGTTGTTTGGCATGAATCTGGTGCAGAAAAAACTTGGAGTAGCCATTTTTTGTCTAAAAAAATTGCATTAAAATTTGGCCAGAGGCAGACCGAAGGGAGTTCAATGTATTAGACCAATCACAACACATGTAAACATAACCGAGGCAGGCCATTGGGGAAATGAGTGAATGTTCCGCCTTGAGCGGACGTCCTGTCTTTAGGCGCGGAACATCGACACTGTGGACATACAGAGCTGAGGCGGGGTTGGTGGACAGCCAAAGAGACCTGGAGAAGCACGGTGGATCAACACTGAAGACGCCAGGGACGTAGGAAAGGGTGGGGACACAGTGGATATGCCCCCCCACACTTTTTAAGAAGGCAGTGCTGTAAGAATGACCTTACTTACTAAATAACCAACTCTATTTGCTTAAAATAATCCATGATTTATTACTGAAACATGCGCATGGAAGCATCCACTACATCCCAAATCTCATAGCCGTCATATTCCCTGTTACAGGCGTGTTCACTGTATTTAATCCCCCAAGAGGGAGGAGGAGGTGGAGACTATATTAACATACAAAGGAGGAGTTTACTAAACCACTCCTTCTACCTAATTTTGGAGTATCTTACCACAATTCCTCGCTCTTGTTCATTAGAACATCATTTCCAAAATTATAATACACAGTTAATAACACAATACAGTGGAAAATTATTATTCACTGATACAGTGATATATACAAAGAATGGAACATAGCTAACCCTCCTCCTGCTACCTAGTACAAAAGTGTATTTGTACCTGTTGAAACCTATAGCTAACAGTTGTGTATTAGATGAAATCCTCTATATATAATTTATTGATCAGAGGTGGGACCAAGTCATTGTATATGGTAGATCAAATTTAGTCCAGTTGCACCTTAAAGTGTCATTAATTCCTATTCTAAGCTTAAGTCATTCTCCAATTGTTCCAGTTCAGTCTCAGAATCAGGTTTAGTTCTGGAACAACCTGGGGAGCCTCCGCTAAGACGCTGCGAATATCCACCCAAGCCCTAGTCTCTTAGAACAGACGAGTTGGCTTCCGCAATTTTCAAATGCTTCCGCCATACCGTCTGTACTTCGTGGGGGAGAATCATGCACCAACCGGAATGGGAAGCAGAAAGGCGGGTCTTCCGCTCATTAGTCCAATCAGAATCCAATATGCCGGCAGAAAGGCGGGTCTTCCGCTCATTAGTCCAATCAGAATCCAATATGCCGCATTCGCGTGTCGTGATTGGTCGGATTCCGTAGAACTTCCTTCCAGTCTGAAGGTTTTTTTCCCAACTTCATTGTGCATGTTCTGGGGGTGTAACGTACAGACTGTATATAGCTGCATTCGCCGGATGTAGATGATACAGTCTGTTTTAAGAGACTACCCAAGCCCTGGTCTTCTCTGCAGCGGAATACTGCGCCCCAGTCTGGAGCAGAAGCCCTCATGCGAAAAAGGTTGACGTGGCTATCAATACCTCCCTCCGAATAATAACTGGATGCTTGAAGCCTACCCCTGTGTCCCTCTTGCCAGTCCTCGCGGGAATAGCACCGGCCGGCCTCCGACGGGAGGCTGCCACCCTCGCCCTGGCCAGGAAGGCACAAAAGTATGACTGGCACATCCTGCACAACACCACAATAACACCAGCACCTCCAAGCAGACTCAAGTCCCGCCACCCCTACAACAAGGCAGCACAAGAGATGCTCAACTCCACCTCTGAGGACATCTCCAGAGATGCATGGTTGGCAGCAGCTTGGAAGCAGGAGTGGGAGTCAGCCGGGCGCTCCCGAATCCACCGCTACATCTGGGACCCAGGAGCTGGCGCCATTGGAGGAGACGACCTACCACGCCGGCAATGGACCACACTGAACCGTCTACGAACTGGGGTCGGTCGCTTTAAAACATCAATGAAGACGTGGGGCTTGGCGGACAGTGCGGCATGCGAGTGCGGTGACCCTGAGCAGACCGCCGACCATATAATCACCACCTGCCCCTTATATAGACCACCCTCGGAAGCCAGCCTCTTCGACCTAGGACCAGAGATGCGGGCATGGCTACACGACACCGAGTTGGACCTCTGACGTTACACGAAAGAAGAAGAAGAAGGTTTAGTTCTTGTCAAATCCTCTGGTTACCTTAGCATTATTTTTGACTGACACAACGATGCACTTCTCAATGAAATATGGTATCACAACGGTCTCTATGCAACCATGCCGTTTCATAGGTATTATAGTAATGTATTTCATAAGTGAGAAGTGCTTGGCTGTCCCAAAGCTTCCTAATAACTTTATATTAACATATATATTTTCCAAACTAATGATTGGATATGCCAATTGGTTATTCATCCTATATTTTAGGATTAAATTAATTTGTGACTAACCCCAGTCAAATACAAATCTCAGTTTCTGCACATCTTTAGTCAACAAGTAAGTTAATTTAAGTCACAAGTCACAAGTCTCATCAGTTGAAAGTCCACTTACTTGAAACCGAGAGCCTGCTGGACCCTTTCCAGTTCGCTTATAGGACTGGAAGGGGCGTCCAAGACGCTACTGCCACCCTACTCAATCTTCTTTACAAACATTTAGAAGGTAGTAAAAACCATGCCAGGCTGCTCTTCATTGATTTCTCATCAGCGTTTAATACCATCCAGCCCCATGTCCTGGTAGATAAACTACTTAGCATGTTTGGTTTGGATCCATGTTTAGTGGGCTGGATCCTTGACTTCCTTACTAACAGATCTCAAAGAGTAAGAGTTAATGGGATTTTATCTAGCATCTTGTCATCCTCTACCGGCTCGCCTCAGGGCTGTGTCTTATCCGCCTTTCTTTACATTCTTTACACCAACGACTGTCGTGGCCTTTTTAACAACAGATTCATCATTAACACGTTCACTGCCAATGACGTATTAATACGTCAAAAAAATCCAACGGTTGACTGCCAATGACGTATTAATACGTCAAACTGTTTTTTCAGTGGTTTCCACTAGGTGAGGCCCTTGGGCAATAGGTGAATGTGGATCCGACCTCTCCCGCTGCCCCGGAAGTACTCTAACAAAGATTTCTATATAAGGAAGGCGGGATCCTTTGATCGCCGTGGGTTGAAAGTAGGTAAGTTTAGATACAGAGCGAGACAGAATTACATAGCGATTTATAGATAGAGAATTTCAGCAATTTAGCAATTTAGAGTCAGATTTAGAGCGAGTTGGTTAGCGTAGTTGATTTAGTTTGTTAGTTGTTAGTACAGTAGTAGTGTTTAGTATAGTCTTTATAGTAGACTTAGTTTAGATAGATAGTTAGCGCGTAGTTACAGTTCATTGTAGTTAGCTTAGCCTTAGCGTCAGTTCATTTTAGTATTTAGCGTTTATTCTAGTTCAGTTTGATCGAGTTGGTAGCCGGTAGATTAGCCTTATTTCAGTTCAGTTTGATCTAGTCGTAGCAGTAGTTGTTTTATTTCAGTTTAGTTTAGTTAGTATTTTCAGTTTTTAGTTTAGTTGGGAGTGGGTGGCGTGTTTGTGCCATGCCGGCCAAACGCAAGCGGTCTTCGGCGGCCAAACGCAAGCGATCGGCGGATCAGAGATCATTGCTGGATTTCTTTTCCGTCCGAAATGAGCTTGTGCCGGAGACCGATTCCGAGGTCTCACTCTCGGATGAAGAACGGGGTGAGCCCATGCATGTCGCGGCTGCTGCTGCTGGGCTGACTGAGTCTGAGTCGAGTGACCTCACGTCTTCTCCAGATGCGGATTCTGAAGAAGAATGGGCCCCGTCCAGGAGCGAAGCTCCACAGAGCAGTGGTAAGACGATGTTTGAGATGACTTGTGTAACTTGTGTAAATGTAATTACTATGACTATACAAAAGCCAGCAGTCAGTCAATTCATTTTACTGAATTTCAGACTCTGAAGATGAGCCTGTAGCCAGCTGTAGCGGTACAGCATCTGGTGCCACAGCCTCTGGTGCCAGGAAAATGGGTAAGATCACACTTCAGCATCAGGTTTATTTTCACATCACAGGTTCCAGCCAGAATTCAGTACCACACATATAAAAAAAACACTATTTTATGGTAATTATGTATTTCTATAATTTGCAGATTGTGGCAGTGGAGCTGGAAGTGGGAAACGGCCTGCAGGTACAGCCTGGTGTGACCTTGACTGGGAGCCAACCCACATCCCCTTCACAGCAGAACCGGGTCCTCGGTGGTGCTGCTGCTCAACCAGTGGAATTCTTCCAGCTCTTCCTGGACGATGAGCTGCTCCAGGCCATTGTAGAACAAACTAACCTGTATGCCCATCAGTGCATCAGTCAGGTCAGTGAGGCTCTGCCACATTCAAGGCTTGGGAGGTGGAAGGACACTACAGTGGCAGAAATCAAGAGCTTCTTGGGACTATACTTCCTCACTGGGATCGTCAAGAAGCCTGAACTGTCCATGTACTGGTCCACAAATGAAGTGCTTGCTACCCCCCACTTCGGCAGAACCATGTCTCGGAACCGCTTTCAGCTCCTAACACGATTCCTCCATTTCAGTAACAATTTTGATGTTGATGGTGCAGACAAGTTGTTCAAGGTCCGGCCAGTTTTGAACGACCTGTTAGAAAAGTTCAGAGCCATGTTCACACCAAGTCAAAACATCAGTATTGATGAGGGGATGCTCCTGTGGCGTGGGCGGTTGGCCTTCAAAGTGTACAACCCACAGAAACCCATGAAGTATGGGATAAAGTCCTACATACTCTGTGACTCCCAGACAGGTTACTGCTACAGTATGAAGCCGTACTGTGGTGAGCGGTCCACCCTAGGCGAGACGGTGGAGTTCCTCCTCGGGGACTTGGCAGGGCAGGGTTACCACCTATACATGGACAACTACTATAACTCTGTTTCAATGTGTGCACAGCTGCTGGAGTGTCAGACCCATGTCTGTGGCACTCTGAGGAGGAACAGGGGCGAGGTGGGGGGGAGGGCAGTGACCAACCTGCAACCATGCCCCGCCAGCCCCGGGCACCATACCTGGACCCTCAAGGCAGGCTGGATGTCAATCTAGCGGGCCATGTAATGGCCAAGTATCCAGCCACACGCAAAAAAGATCACCCATCGAGGAGGTGTAGGGTTTGTGCAAGGAATGGTGTTAGAGGCGAGACATGCTACCGTTGTCTCGAATGTGATGTCCCATTACACAGGGCTCACTGCTATGAGGTGTACCACTCAGATAAGAACTTAGCTTAGTGGCACTGAGTAGGCATGGGTCGTAAAAAAAAAAAAAAAAACCTGCCAGGGAGATTTGTTTTTGATGCTCTTTGTTTGATTGTTTGCTAGCTAGCAGGAATACATAAAAAGCACCTGCCGATTTTCATGTAACTTTGTGGATGGGTGTAACATGGGCCAAGGAATTACCCATTACATTTTGGAGCAGTTCTGGATTCGGTGTACGAGCCCAAACCGGTTTGATCATGAACCGAAAAAACCTATAAAAAAAAAAAAACCTATAAAAAAAAAGAAGCTGAGTGACCTGTGGTCTGCTCTTGTTTTGTATTTATTTTGACATTTATTTATTTTATTATTGTATTATTCCTCCATTATTGAAAACAACTATTGTTCAGATGTCTGATGTCTCACTGATGCCAAAAATAAATGGTTAAAGTGACTGTTCTGCCTGTTTGATTGAATTTCACAAAACTGCATTTTTCTCAGCTTTCCTTCTCAGACGCTGAAACCATGCTGTATTCAACGGCTAATATCTACATAACTACTAACTCTACAAACTAACTCTTTTAGACAGAGAAAGCACACATTCTATTAGTTATTTTTAGATGATTGGTGTTCACGAAGTCCTAGCAGAAAATAATCCTCGGCTCTTGTAAAATGAGCCAGAATCCTCAAAACCCCCCCTGGCAGAAGCTACCTACAGCATTGAAAAAACGGCTGGCAGTGAATGTGTTAAGTATGCTGACGATTCTGTCATCGTCAGCCTGCTTAAGGATGATGAGGACGGCCACGGGCAGGTTATCGATGATTTCCTGTCCTGGTGTAATGATGCTTTCTTGCAGATCAATGTCTCGAAAACAAAATAAATCTGCATTGATTACAGACGTTCCCCTCCTACACCTCAGAACAGTGTTTTTAATGGTCAGAGTGGATCTTGTCACCAGTTATAAATATCTAGGCACGATAATTGACGACAAGCTCAAATTCGACCTGAACTCTGACATGTTGTGTAAAAAAGGTCAGCAACGTCTACACTGCCTGAGGAAACTTGCAAAGTTCCAAATTGATAAGACTCTGATGAAACTGTTTTATAGTGCCTATATTGAGTCAGTAATTTCCTTCTCCATTGCCTGTTGGTATGGTAACCTGTGTATTAAGATAGGATAAGAATTCCCTCGGAAAAATTGTGAAGGTGGCCTCTAAAGTAGCCGGTATCCATCTGGACAGCCTCGACCATGTCTTTAACAGACAGGTACTTAAGAAGGCTTTGGCCATCCGTTCAGACGCAGCCCACCCTCTAAGCTCGGAGTACAGGCTCCTTCCTTCTGGTCGCCGACTGTGTGCCTCACGGGCCACAAAAAATAGGCACAAGTTCTCCTTTGTCCCTGTCTCCATTCGTGCTGAGGGAAGGCAATGATGGTTTAGTGTTTTATTATAATTTTTTACTTTCAGCCTCCGCCGCTGTTTGTATTGTTTTATTGTTTCTATTGATTTTATGGTTTCTATTGTTTTATTGCTTTTATTGTTTTTAACAATTGATTTACCTTTCATTATCTTGTGCACTTTACTGGCCATTTGTGCACTTTATTCTACTACCTCACTTTACCGGTCGCTGCGTGTCTGCACTTTACTGATCGCTGTGCACTTTACGGATCGCTGTGCACTTTACGGATCGCTGTGCACTTTACGGATCGCTGTGCACTTTACTGATCGCTGTGCACTTTAATGCTACCTTGCACATTATCGGTCATTGTGTGCCACAAACAAGGTCCTTGATGTTTTATTTAGCCTTTTATTTATTCTAACTACATGCATGTAACATGTTTAACATGCTACTTGTGTTGTTTCTTGTCAGTGTTGTTATTTGTATGTCTATATGCTGCAACTCAATTTGCCCTTTGGGACACTAATAAACTTGAACTTGAACTTGAACTTGAACTTGAACTTGAACTTGCTTCAGTCTGTCAAAATCGCACTTCTGATCGTTCCTCTCTATGAAAATCAATCACCACATTGTAGTTCAATTTTTCTGCATAATGTAACATTTAATCTGATATGAAGCCTAGCTATTCTTCCAGCTTAATTCATGAGGCCTGATGCCCAAGCTCCAATTAGCTTGGAAAGACTCTGTTATAAATACCAAGATTTATAACCTCTAGCCTCAAGCCCTATAGAGAGGTCCAGTAACGAGTCCGGAAATCATCGATGCTAACGCCCCTGGTTCTAAACAGTTTTCGCCTATGGGAGTTTTGAATGGGTTTTTGGCGCGATGCTTCTAATAATCTCTCTGGGCAACGCTGGCTTAATCAAACGCGAACCAGTGTTTAGTAACATCATCTTCACACATGAAGACCACTTTTATGAGTTTTGAAGCTTTTACATGCCGTTAAACGGGCGGCTAGCTAGCAAACGGCTAAATGAGACTACACTGCTGAGTCGATGTGGATATATACGTCAATAACGTCACCACTTCAAAGGGCGAACACGGAAATTCTCTTTCCCTCACCTGGTTCAGCCCCGTTCAGCCCGAGGTAATCAGTGCACACATCAACAACAGTCCAGGTTGAGTGCTGACGTGACGTGAAGCCTATGCGACAGTGTGTAGTTCAGGATTAGCTTAGCTCGAGCATTTTACTTCTAGGGCTCGCATTTACGCTACAAAACTCATGAAAGTGGTCCTCATGTGTGAAGATTATCCCGCTGAACCTTGGTTCGCGTTTGATTAAACTTGCGTTGCCCACAGACATTATTTGAAGCATATCGCCAAAAACCCATTCAAAAATCCCATAGACAGAAACAGTGTAGAACCAGGAAGTTCGGGACTTCCGCATTCAGCCTACAAAAATACGTCATCCCTGGACCTCTCTATTGCCCCACATCAGACGTCACAAATCAAGGTTCCTTATTTGGCCAAATACCCTCCCCTCCTTCTTACTAGGGTGAGGTAAAAAGACTCAAATAGGTATTTTAACTAATCTAATCATGAACTTGTAGGGAAAAACCCCGGTCTGGGGAAAAATACTTTACGAGCCTACAAGCCATGTTGTCCTAAATGTACCTCGGTGGTGCAATTCTAACACTCCCTAAGGTGATTGATATTCCAATATCGCAACTAATCTACAATATACAGCAGTTTATATGAGAGAAATGAAACATAAAATAAAATACAATAAAATAAAATAAAATAGAATAGAAAATCATGAAAATAATCAAACTAATCATACTGAAATATTTCCCAAGGCTAGTTATCGAGAACCAGCTAGTTACTGTCACGTATAATTACTTTCATCTGTTGTAAATATACCAAATACATGGAACAACCAAATAAAAGTGGCCTACAATCTAATGTAACCAATAATAATTACCAAAACAATAGTAAACTAAATGCACACCGATTTATCATCAGTCTAAAGTAAAACAAAACAAAAGTAATCTGATGACATCCACCTTCTTGATTTCCCCCAAGCTCCGTATTTGCTGTTTTCTAGGAGACAATATTTAATTCCCCACCAAACACATGCTCATATTCTAGTTACTAACTCAATAGTTGTGACAGAAAGATGAACTATAGATGAGGTGGCCCTACAACCTATAACCTTTTCAGGGTGACAAATGTTTCCCTTTAAGTAGTAATTAGCATTACAACCACAGCAAGGACAATGAACTCATTTAAAGCAGTATTTTCCTCTCACTTGAGTTATTTGAATCTCCCTCTAATGCTATCAAAAGGAATGTGTAATAATAATATGAATGTCTAATTTCTTAGCCATAGGGCCCTATTCTCCCACAAGCCTTCGGCGCTAAAACGGGCCTTAAACGCAAAAAAACGTGCCTTGCGCCTGTTTTGGGACGATATCAATATGGCTTTACGCTGCCAAATGCGCTTTAGGCCGAATGGGCGTGGCGCAGTCCCAGAATGGGCCAAAGTGGGCGTGTCGGCGCTAAATACCGGCGTACTGCTATCTTCCGACCTGGCGTTAATTTAGCGCCTTGCGCCTTTGAAAAGCAGGCCTATTCAGAGTGCGCCAGTTGTGCGGAGCGCAACCGGTCGGCAACGCTTGTCGCCGACCGGTTGGCTCGAACCCCCCCCCCGCGAACCCCCCCAAACAGGCTGCTCGACACGTGGAACACTTTGAGTGGTCTGCTGGGGTCTGGATTAGTGGTGTGGCTGCAGGCTGCTCGGCACCTAGAACACTTGCAGGCTGCTCGGCACCTAGAACAGTGACAGGCTGCTCGACACCTAGAACACTTTGGGTAGTCTACTGAGGTCTGAATTAGTGATGCTGAATTAGTTATGTGACTACAGGCTGCTCGGCACCTGGAACACTTGCAGGCTGCTCAGCACCTAGAACACTTCGAGTCGTCTACTGAGGTCTTGCTGAATTAGTTATGTGACTACAGGCTGCTCGGCACCTAGAACACTTGCAGGCTGCTCGGCACCTAGAACACTTCGAGTCGTCTACTGAGGTCTTGCTGAATTAGTTATGTGACTACGGGCTGCTCGGCACCTAGAACACTTGCAGGCTGCTCGACACCTAGAACACTTCGAGTCGTCTATTGAGGTCTGAATTAGTGATGCTGCCTCAGTGTTGAGATTTGGATTGAGCCCCCTCAGTTTTGAGATTTGGATGATTTGGATTGAGCCCCCCCCCCCCCCCCTGACTACAGGCTGCTTGGCACCTGGAACACTTGCAGGCTGCTCAGCACCTAGAACATTTCGAGTAGTCCACTGGGGTCTGAATTAGTGGGGAGACTACGGGCTGCTCGACACCCGGAACACTTGCAGGCTGCTCGGCACCTAGAACATTCACAGGCTGCTCGACACGTAGAACACTTTGAGTAGTCTGCTGGGGTCTGGATTAGTGGTGTGACTACGGGCTGCCCGGCACCTAGAACACTTGCAGGCTGCTCGGCACCTAGAACACTTCGAGTAGTCTACCGTGGGCGGAATTAGTGATTTGTTGCGGGCTGTTCAACGCCGAACGCTTGCAGGCTGCTCGACACCTGGAATGCTTAATCAATTAGATCGACGAATTAGTGATGCTGCCTCAGTGTTGAGATTTGGATTGAGCCCCCTCGGTTTTGAGATTTGGATTGAGCCCCCCCCCCCCCTGACTACAGGCTGCTCGGCACCTGGAACACTTGCAGGCTGCTCAGCACCTAGAACACTTCGAGTAGTCCACTGGGGTCTGAATTAGTGGGGAGACTACGGGCTGCTCGACGCCCGGAACACTTGCAGGCTGCTCGGCACCTAGAACGCTTAATCAATTCGATCGACACCGATTCGGGGAGTCCACCACCAATGAAATGCGAAGTAACGGCTATTGCGAGGAATGCAGGAATGGATGCCATGTGCTTACCATGTGACGCCTAGGGGAGGAGAGATCTTTGGGCAGCCAATATGGCGGCCTGCTCTGGTCGGATGTAGGCCGCGTGGGCTGACGAGGACCAGCGGCACCGCCACGGCGACTTACGACGCCCCCCGGGCGTGGCCGCAGCGCTACAGCAGGCGCTGGGTGATCGACCAATCCGGCGAGCTTCGGCGCGGTGACTTAGCAAAACCCCCCCCCCCCCCCCCGAGATGGACAAGTGCTAGCCATGTGTTTGTGAGCAGTAATGTGCTCGCTTTCCGTGCTGTTCTGAGGCGGTTGATTTACAGTTTTATGCGTCGACTAGCCAGCCGGAGAATGGAGTTATTATGGCACTAGCGGGTGCCTGCACGAAGTGAGCAAAATTTATGATGCACTTCTGGAAGCACTGCAATAGCTGCTTGTATGTGTTTTAAATCTATTTGTTGTGTGGTTTTATTTTATTTTAATTCTTTCTTATTGTGCTGTCTGTGTTTGTGTATGTATTTTATATGGACCCGAGTCTGGAATAAAGTTTATGTATATGACTTTAGCGCCCCCTTGCGCTATAACTTCGGGGAGAGCGCTGGAAGGGAACACTTGCTCCGCCGACTTACTCCGGGGCATTGCTACTGCTGGACGGTGACTTTAGACTCGCCCCTGCGCAACGAGCGACTTGCGGCGGCTTACTGCTGGCACTATAATTTCGGGGAGACCACACTTGTTCCACCGACTTACTTCGGAGCATTGCTACTGCTGCGCTATGACTTTAGACTCGCCCCTGCGCAACGAGCGACTTACGACGGCTTACTGCTGGCGCTATAATTTCGGGGAGACCAGCACCAATGAAATGCGATGAAAGGGTGCTACTGCGCGGGTTTGCCTTTGCCGTGCTGCTTAAGGCGGTTGCGTTTTTGGAACGTCCGTTTGAAGACGATGGATTTGGTTCCGGCTTCGTCACCGGCCATGACTCCGCATTCAGCTTAATCAGAGATGTGACTTGATTTCGGCCTAGACAGTGGCACTGGATTTGATTTCCGGTTTCGTCGACAGCGAGACTAAGCATTCAGCTTGTAGTCAGAGACAATGAATTTAATTTCTAGCCCCCTCAGCCGTGTTGTGTTGCAGGGACCAGAACTGAATGAGTGGGCAGAGCTAAATGCGAACGCACCATGTGACTAGGTCTGCCTTGAGCTGGATATTACGGGCCAATAATTTGTGGGGATCATCCCATGTAGGCCTTCTAAAGTGCTGCTTGTGACCAGTCCTGCTTACGCGACGGAATGAATCAATGACGCTTAGGCTATTTAACACTTGAACTCTTCAAATATTAGCAATTGTAGGCATGCATGAACTAACGCCCCGGCGCCCCTTCCGGCATACAGCATTATGGACGCTAGAAGCTTGATTCGCAAAAATGAATGGGATTAATGCCGGAATGCGATTAATGACTTTTCCGAGGCAACCCGGTGCTGAAGCTATGGCATTGACATGTGATTGATACGGAGATAGAGGGACGCAGGAGGTCTCTCAGCCTGATTGATATGACTGGCAATCCGCAAGCGGCATGATACCAAGAAGCATTATTATTATGAGTGATGCAAGGATGCGGTGACGCACGGTGATGGCGGCCCGGCGATGCCTGGAGAAGCCTGGACACCAATAGTCGCTGAATGGATATTTTTCATTTCATTTCATTTCATTTCATTTCATTTATTTAATGTGACTCATTGACCATGATCACATGGTATGGAGCATAAACAAAACATACAAAAACAATATACAATGGCACACGGCATGGCTAGTGCATGTCATTTGAACAAAGGCAGGACATTCTTCAAAAAGGCACCTAGTTTACACATGACTTTTTGTCTGTCTGATTGTAGTAGCAGAATCAGTTTAAACATAGATGGACGAGTTAAATAATATCTGGGTAAATATAACTGTCTGAAATTCAAAATAATGACGTTCTTACATTCAAACAAAACATGATACTCGTCTCCCACGCAGTTGTCACTACAGAGATTACAGATCCTCATACTTCTATGCAGTCCTTTATATCTGCCAACAACCTTGGGGATTCTGGTGTTATTAACCCTGAAGTTACAAATTGCATGTCTATGCCTCTGGTTTACATACAGCAGATAATTTTCAAGTTTAAGTTCTTTTTTGAATTCTACGTACAAGTCACATGACGTCATACTTTTGAGCTCACTTTGCCATTTCTGCATAAACTGATCCTTAAGACTTTGCTCAACAGTTAACTTCAACCAGTCAATGTTATTGCACTGCTGTGTAAGCCAGAGGTAAGACAAGCCACAGTCATCCAGAATCTGTTTGACCTGCACGACCCACGGCGAGGCATAGACGCCAGAGTTGTGCAGATCACGCAGGCAGTTGTACATAATACGGCTAAGTTTGTTCTCCTTGCCGTCAATCAACCTTGCCCAATAACTAATCATTCTTTTCTTGACAGTGACACAGAGTGGGTATCTCCCCAGCTCCCCATAGACCATATTGTTACACGTTGTCATTTTAACTTTCAAAATGTACTTGAGAAATCTGAGGTGTAGCTTTTCCAATATATCAATTTTTTCAAACCCCCAAGCTTCACACGAGTACAACATAACTGGTAAAACCAACTTGTCAAAAAGGTCCAGTGTGATATCTACTGGTAAATCATATTTTCTGCATTTAGAAAAAAGGGCAAACATAGCACGAGAGGCTTGCTTATGCAGCTCCTCAATGGCGATCTTAAATGATCCATTATAGTTCATAATGACACCAAGATACTTGAAACAGTTAATGATTTCTAGGTTCTCCCCATCACAATTAAACTTAAATTTGTCACTGCTAATTTTTCGAGAACCAAAAACTGTGACTTTAGTTTTATCACTGTTAACCTTTAATTTCCATTTATGACAAAATTCACACATATGGTCTATTGCTTTCTGTAACCCTTCTTTTGTTGTGGACATAATAATTGTGTCATCCGCGTACATCAATACCATAAGCTGCATATAACTATCTATCGCTGTATCATCAAGGTTGATAGGCTGACAGCCGTTCTGTAGTAGATAATCCTCTAAGTCATTAATAAATAATGCAAACTTGCTGCATTGTTACCGTGGAATGAGAGTAGGCCTATGTGTGGAGCCGTATACCGATGATGGGCATCGCCCGCCGCACGGTTAAATGTCCAAATCATATATATATGTATGTTATATGTATATATGTATATTCAGTGAGCAGCCGGCTTCTGTTAATTTGACTGGGTGGCTGGAGCGTCGACTCGGAGAAAGGGAAACGTTTTTTTTTTTTTTTTTTTTGATTAAAACGGAATCTGGCTGTCATTAGACATTGATTAACTGAACGCTATTGCTAGCTGATGCTTTGAACGTCCATTTGCAATGATTCTGGCTGGCTATTAACTATTGTAAATTGTGCAATAAATGCAATGAATGCAATTTGAGCGTGATGTGTGAATACGTTTAATGTTAATTGTTTAGGCCTAATTATTTAACACATTAGAGATGTGTGTAGTTCTCCATAGATTTAAGCCTCTTCATTTTGCTCTCGAATGCACCAGGTTGTTTAATTTCACGTTATTGGATGAAGAGACATTTGTGACCTGCTCTGACAAAATCAGTCACATTGACCCCAAAAGACATTTTGAGTTGTATACACCATTGGAAAGAGGAGACTCTCAGCTTTCTGGGGATATCAAAATTATCTTTGTAGTCCAACAATTGAGGGAGATACACCCCTTTATGTCGTGACTGTTTCCAAACTGTGTTTTTGAGAAAAACGGCCTCAAAGTTTGACGTTAATTCTGAGACATAAACATCTTTTCTTGAAGTTGTCTGCATGTGCATGCCCACACACCAGGTGGGATTGGGCTGAAATTTTGTATGGCACTGTGTTATGATCCTGGGGAGGTAATGGCAATGTCATGGAAACCACCTGGAAAGTCCTTTAAACCACCTGGAAAGTCCTGGAAACTACCTGGAAAGCACTGGAAAGTCTTGGAAACCACCTCCCCAGGTTGGATTTGGCTGTAAATTTGTATGGCAGTGTGTCATGATCCATGGAAGGTCATGAGCAGGTCATGGAAACCACCTTGAAAGTCCTGGAGAGTCCTGGAAACTACTTGGAAAGTCCTGGAAAGTCCTGGAAACCACTTCCCCAAGATAAATTTGGCTGTAAATTTGTATGGCAGTGTGTTATGATGCAGGTAAGGTCATGGGAAGGTCATGGAAACCACCTTGAAAGTCCTGGAAACCACCTGGAAAGTCCTGGAAACTACTTGTAAAGTCTGGAAACCACCTCCGGTTGGAGTGGGCTGTACATTTGCATGGTGGTGTGTTATGATCTGGGGTAGGTCACTTGGAAAATCCTGGAAACTGGACTTTCTAATATTAGATTAGAAAATAAATTTGCCAGATTTGATGAGACTTTCCCTATAAACCACTTCTGGGGCCAAATGTATAAAACTGTGCATGTACTGTATGTGTAGAAATCTGTGTAAGCCCAAAAAAGCTCTACGCCCAAATTAACACTACATTTGGCCCCTGGTCTTCTATTCGAATATACAGATAGATAGATACTTTTGTTGGTTGAACAGGTACACATAACATCTCAGTACACCTCAGTGGATATCATGACAAAGTAGCCTATGTAAAGGCAACTAATAGACCAGCTAGAACAGCCTGGTAAATTCAGAAAATGGCATCACTTTACTGTAATGCAGCCTTTAACCCCAGGGAAATATTCATGTATAAGCATATTTGAGTAGGCTACATAGAAAAGCGGTATATAAGTCCTATCAATTATTATTATTATTATTATTATTATTATTATTATTATTATTATTATTATTATTATTATCAATACAAACTGTTCTGTAACACCCAACTGACAGAAGATCCTCTGACGCCCCACCCACATTATTTTTTGTAATTAGGGCTACATTCATGCAGGATAATAATTGTACATTAATAGTAACTAGAATGTCTACATTTCCTACCGAAAATGTAATTGTGCTTGCTGTCCTCACCATGCACCGCCTGGCTTGCAAGGTCCCTGCCCATGAACCTAGGGGGGCTAAGTAGTTATGGGTGTGCCTATGTGAGTAAAAGGACTTTGGAGTAGAAGTACTTGGTAGGTGGGGAAGTCAGACTGGTTGTAGCCTACTACAGAGACACAAAAGGGGAAAGTCGGCTCAATCTCTGCAATCTAAAACTACATTACCTGCAAACTACAGCCTCAATAATTACCCTGTATTCTAAATGTCTCCAACTGTCTCAAGGAAAATAGGACATGATAACCTCCAGAGAAGTAGTATTCCTTGTAGTGTCATTCATGTTCATGGTTGCGACAACAACTGTTTACAAAACTAGCAGGCTTACCAGAGCTGCAAACACACAAGTGAAAAGCTATCAATGGCTGCATCTAATCAGCCAGTAACTAATGTAGGCTATCTTCCATTATGTTAGTGTTAGATTAGATGTCAAATGTACTGATAATAGTCCCTGGTCACCAAAGTAATGTTACCCTTTTAGTTTTGTTACAGAGTTGCTGATCTGTTGTCATGTGTCCAGTCAGCCAGAGAAGCTGCTTGGGTAGCATGCTAACTAACGCCTAACGCAGTGGTTCTCAACTGGTGTAGCCTCATGACCCACTATTTTCCTTGTCATGAAGTCGCGACCCACATTTCAGATTTATTTTTAAACCACTCAAATTTATTGCACAAAAAATAGCGCATTTATTTAATACACAATGCCTTCATGCACTGTCAAATGAACAAAAAAGTGCAACAGAAGTGCAACTAGGGCTAAAAACCAATTGAAATAAGGCAGACTTGAATTACAGGCCTATACTGTATGTTTTTAAATTTAAACAAGTCAAACAGGTCATGGTCAGAAAGTCTTATTTGAACTGTATGAAATATGTAATAAAAGGCAGACTTTTCTTGAATCACAGGCAGGCTATATGCTTTCTGGTCATAACTTTTAATTAAACTGGGGCCATGCTAATCCAGTTTCAATCATCTGAATTGAACTAAAATTAAATATGAAATGAAAAGGCAGACTTCTCTTGAATTACAGGCAGAGCATATGCTTCAGCTTGTTAAACAAGTAAAACTGGTCAGGCTAATCCAGTTTCAATAATCTGAATTTAACAAATGAAAAAAAAAAAAAAAAAAAAAAAAAAAAAAAAAGCGATCCAATCAAAACGGCCCCGCGACGCTACCCACCAGTTGAGAAACGCTGGCCTAATGCTAGCATTAGCTCAATTAGCTTGTTGCAACTAGTCCCAAACATTGATGAACAGTGTGTCCTAACGCCAGGGGGACAAGGTGTTTGTTTTGGCTGGCTGAGGTTAGCCTATAAGGCACAGTTGATGTTGTTAACAGCCTCCATTCACACTAGGCTATTCACACTAGGCTATCTCTTCCATTATGTTTTCAAACCCAGCTGGCTGTATATAATGAACAATCACAAAGTGGTGACACTTACCCATGGGTTCAGTTCATTTTGTTCATTCATTGTTTTCTGGACATGTTTCCATGCTACATTAACACAGCAGCTAACAGAACAGACAGGCCTCCCATGGTTGGCGACAAGTGTATATCATTCTCTCTACCCAAGATGCAACGCTGCTGCTCAGAGTTGCTCTTTAGCTCTATTTATCTGGTCAAATCTCACCGGATTCCTGTTTCCAGTACACTTTTAGCATTTGGTTTTTAACAGAGAAGAGTTGGAGCTGCTGAAAACATACAGTATGCAAATGAGAGTGAGACCATGAGTGATATACCCACTGTGATACAAGTATAGGTGTGTAAGTGTCAAGTGTCATACAAGAAGGAAGGCTGGCCATAATGACAATGAATCAGCACTTCCTGCTGCCCTTCAAAATAAAACAATTGAGAAGGGACAGGCACTGAATGCTGCTATAGCGCCCCCTAAAGGCTAAATGACAAAATATTTCTCCTATAGGCTCAGAGTACATCCGTCCACACCTGTACCAAGTTTGGTTGGCATCGGACGATCTTTGTGAAATAGGCCCCACCCACAGAAAGTTGGAAGTGGATTATATCGCAATGGTGCATTTTTTTCAAAAACTTCCAAATCAGTGTTGTGCAGGACAGTCCCCACATGATGTGTGCGTTGGTTTGGTGAAGATTGGACAAAATTTCAAGGAGAAATGGCAAAAAAACTGTTTTGGACAAAATGCAAAATGGCGGAAAATCTAGTCAGACGGAAATGGGCGTGGCCTAGTTGAGTAGATGCGGGACGACCCAAGGAATGCAGGTAAAAAAGAATTTTGATGATAAACCCTACGGTTCAAAAGTTATGGACCAAAAGGTAAGGAGGGCTGTTATAGCGCCACCATATGGTCAATTGGTGCAATTTTTTGGGGGATAGTAAAAGACCCCTCAGTGCACCTCCCTACCAAGTTTGGTAGCTGTAGTGGTTATGGTTTCTGAATGACAGCTAATTTACTGCAAGATTTTGCAAGATTTTTCCAAACCCCATGCAAGTCAATGGGGAAAAAAATGGCGCTTAATGGCGAATTGCGGCCAAACCGCTTTCACAAACCCTTAGCAAAGTCATAGCAAACCTGTCCTCAATAAGCCGGTCATTTTGAGGTCTGGCATGTCTATGTGGTGCAAAAATTGTGGGAGTTATTATTCGTAGAACTTTTTGGCAGATAGAATAATAATAATAAGTATGTGGGATTTCAAGATTGTGCCTTGCTTGTCAGCAAGCACAATAATAATTGTAATTGTTGTAATAATTATTACAAATAACAGCAACAAAGAATCTATAGCGGACCCGTTTCTGCTCTGGAGTAGAGACAGAGAGACAGACAGCTGAAAGTAGGCTATGAGGCAAATAATCTGAAATTAGCTCAGTCTAACGCCATCTGTGAATTGAATTTAAAAGTAAAGCAACATTATCACGCAGATTACTGACTAGTATTAGTCTATCAATCTGACAGACAGACAGACAGGCAGACAGACAGACTTTCACTGGATGCAGAAATTACGCAGCTGCTCTCCCCCTCTCTCTCTCTCCCGTTGCAGCGGGGAGAGAGAGAGAGCAAGGGGAGAGAGAGAGAGCGAGAGAGAGACTGCAGACGGGTTGCCATGTTCGTTATCATAACCCCCGAAGAGGCAGATTTTTAAGAGGTTAAAACGTTACATAAACAGCCTAAACTAGTCTAAAATAACAAACCAATAACAGAACTCCACAATACAACCCTGACAAACTTTAGAAACAGCGTTTTAAATCCTAGAGTAGTCTATAATATAGCCTACCATTTGCAAGTACTGACACACCCGTTTAACTGGCAATGTGAGGCTGCAAGCGCAGCAGAGAGCAGCAGGCTCAGAGCAGCGCAGTTTACTTTCAGTTTTGTCACTACCTTCAAGAGCTTCAAAAGTATATTTAGCGGTCGAATTTCACAATAATCTTTACAGAGAATGAAAGCCAAGGCTTTATTTTACTATAATCTGATGAAACCCCAAAACAACAGAAATAAATATTTTCTGATAAAATCGCGTTTTCTAGACAAACAGCCAGCGCGACAAGCGACTGATTTGGTCAGAGCAGGTCACATTTAGTGTAGCTCCGCCGTCTTTCTTTAGCTGTAGGCGAGGATATAACGACCAGTTCACGGAGATTGTCAAGAGATCATTCGGTAACACTTTACAATAAGGGTACATTAATTAAGGGTTAATTAATGCTTAGTTAATGCTTAATAAGCATGAATTAACATGAATTAACAGGGTTAGTAAAGCTTAGTAAGCCTTAATTAACCCTTAATTAACATTAACTAATGTGCATTAAGTAAGGGTTGGTTAATGCTTAATAAGCATTAATTAACACACCGTAATTAACATGACTAGTAGTGCTTAATAAGCATCCATTAACCCTTAATTAACGTTAATTTGAGGTTTGCTGGTTCCGTTTCTTCATGTGGCCCTAATTTATATGCATGTTCTATAAGCATTACTTAACTGTAATTAACCATATATTAATGCTGTTTGCAACCCTTATTGTAAAGTTGCAAACATATATCCCTTAAGTAACACTTAATAAAAGCTTGAGTGTGCCTAATAAGCATTACTTACCTGTAATAAACCATGTATTAATGCTCTTTGTGACCCTTATTGTAAAGTTGAAAACATGTATGCCTTAACTAACACTTCATTAATGCATTAATGTGCTGAATAAACATTACTTATCTGTAATTAACCATTTATTAATGCTCTTTGTGACCCTTATTGTAAAGTTGAAAACATGTATGCCTTAACTAACACTTCATTAATGCATTAAAGTGCTGAATAAACATTACTTATCTGTAATTAACCATTTATTAATGCTCTTTGTGCCCCTTATTGTAAAGTTGAAAACATGTATGCCTTAACTAACACTTCATTAATGCATTAAAGTGCTGAATAAACATTACTTATCTGTAATTAACCATTTATTAATGCTCTTTGTGACCCTTATTGTAAAGTTGAAAAGATATATGCCTTAACTAACAGTTCATAAACTTATTACCCTTATTGTAAAGTTGAAAACATCCCTTGAATAACAACAAGCGTAAGAGTGCTGAATAAGCATTACTTAACTGTAATAAACCATTTATTAATGTTCTTTGTGACACTTGTAAAGCTGAAAACATGTATCACTTAAGGAACATTTCATAAAAGCACAAGAGTGCTGAATAAGCATTACTTAACCGTAAATAACCATCTATTAATGCTCTTTAACAATAACAGCGCCCTGGAAGCCAAATCAACAGCCCTCGGAGCAGAGCTTCCACAATTCCGTTATGATGCGTTGTGATGTGAAAAGCGTCACAGCTGAATGTTTTGCCAGAGGATGAACTGGGAGCTCTCAGTCTGGAAAACATGTAGCAAAGGTAAACATTGCCCATCTGCTTATATCAACAAGCATTATAATGATACAAAGTGAGTTGATAATCGGTAAATGAATGCTCTTTGATGACTGTAGCATATGTACTGTAATTCTGAATAATAATAATAATAATAATAGAATATTAATATAAATGAGCATGGACAAGTACCAGATTTTCAGAATGACCAGAGCCCTTACAAATGCATGACAGCAATGAAATTAGACAACACAGAGTTTTGGCTTTTAGCAAGATTATCTTAGTAAGAGTTAGATGAATTTAAAGCCTTTTGTTTGTAAACATGAATTCAGTACTTCAGCTTTTCACAGTTGACAATTTATAATTCCCCAAAAATAATAAAGTGCGCCCACAAATAAAATATGTTGTCCCTTCAGTCCAAAAAATAAAATAAAAAATTGTTTGGGGCCAAAAGTCGATGGGTGTCTGTACGCGTCCCGATGAAGTTCATCCGCTGGACTGTGTGTGTAACGACCGCTCCAGTCGTACAGCAGGGTAGTCCTTGATGCTACTGCAGTGAATGTGTGGATTGCTCTTCTAGATGCTCAGTGGTGGCTCGCCATCCCAGTCGACTGGGAGATCTGTAGTCTCGTTGTATTCCCCTGGATCCTGGGATTCATCCTGGAAGTCCCCGTCTACAAAAATCTGACAAGGTCACACCATTTCTCTCAATTACTATTCTGTAATCAAATCAATTGGTACAGGCTACAATATTTATAAAATTTGTGTAATATCCCAGTAAACCAATAGTAATTCAATCTACAAGCTACAGTGTAGGGATGTAATCGATAATTGATAGTTGAGGAATGAATTTGATCACGTGGAATTTTTATCGATTTTTGTTATTTGCGGACTAGGTTTGGGTGGAATTTGTTGCTCCTCGCCCCACTCCATTGCACAGCCGACTAACGTGAGGTGGAGCTTCATATAGCCTTTAGTTTAAAACAAAACTGTTTTAAACATGGGGAATTCACAACGGCATGCGCCGCGGACACAAACAAACGCACCCAGTGGTCTGTGGACCTCAGCGAGGCTGTTATAACTATGACATTTCGCACACTTCTCTCCTAATTTTCAACAAAGTGTGAGTAGCGGTACACGTGTTTAAGTGAATTCAAGTAATTTTATTTGTTTATAATGTTATGAACTATGAAGTAGCAGCAGTCAGCATGGACTCAGCTAGCCTTTAGCTGCTAACGCCCACCTGAATCAATTCACACACATCTCGGCAAATAATAATATCCACGCGTCGGACTCTGAGAGCAGCTGGATGGAACTCGACCATCAGGACAGATGAGGTTTTTGTCACGAGTTTATATGCCTGGAAGCCGCGGCCGGTGAGCTGCCTGAGTTCTACTTTCAAAATGTGAGTACAGTAGCCTAGCTAGCTAGTGTAAAGCTTCTGGCATACTCTTCGCGCACGCGTTGGAGGCGGGGCTCCACGGAGGGCGCTCGCACTCTGCGCAGGCCAAAACAGAACATAGTGAGTGCTCCAGAAATGGCGGCGATCAGTGCCAGGCGAGAAGCTTAAAGCTTGTGGCATACTCTTCGCGCCCAGCCAAGCGCATAGGGCACACGGCGATTATGACGTCATCGCACGGGGCGTGTCGGGGGGCGAGGCCTGAGCGCAGCGCGGCGCGTCCATGGAGATTTTTCTATCAGCGCGTCGGGTTTTGCTGCCTGTGCCTGTGAGATCTCCGTGGTAGGCTATCAGCGGATATCTGCTGTGATTGAGTCCTCAGCGTCGTAAAGTTGCCTTTGAAGCATGGCGTTCGATTATAACAAACTAGTTGTGTGGCTTAGCCTTCCCAAATGTTGAGGGTCGTTTTTTAGAATTTAATACATAGAATTGGGAACGTTACATTCAATTTCATTCAGACTGCCTGGAGGAGCGAGCTGAGCACTGAGTATGTTCTGTTTTGGCCCGCGCAGAGTGCGCGCGCCCTCCTCGGAGCCCCGCCTCCAGCGCGTGCGCTAAGAGTATGCCAGAAGCTTAAGGCTGTGTGACTGTGGTTGTCAACGTTACCGCAGGCGCACTCATGACGTAAGGACGCGCCGAGCTCAGGCCTGTTGATTTGACTCTTGTGCGGTCAGCTAAGCTGGAAGACGCCGATTGCCTTACATCATGTAACATGTTTGTTTACCTGGCCACAGCGCTAGTGTCTGATATTCTTACTACACAGTGGCAACGCCATTATACCTGGCTGAGAACGCGCAACAGACTAGAGTAAAAAAAACAAAAAAAAAACATTATTATTATTATTACGCTATCGATAAACAATCGTTTATTTTCCCGAATTTCGATTATGGAAATTGATTCAAAATGAACATCCCTACTACAGTGACAATAAAAGGAATGTATTATTGCAGTAAACCTACATATAACCTACATATCATTTTAGTTGTACAACAATGTGTGGATCTATACTTTCAGGTATCAAAAGTGCAGTTACATTAATTCATAATTTAATCAAACAAAATGTAAATTGTGTAAATGTAATTCAAGTATCAGGAACTGCAGATACAGAGTAACTTTATAAACAAAATATACGCATTAGGTAATGTGCTTAGTCACAGAACCATAGTTACTGTAACTAGTAACTCATATAAACAAAACAGATGCATTAGCTAGCAATGTGCTTAATCACTCCTTGTACCACCACAACAAGAGGAAATACGCCAAAAATTAGCCTCAAACAATCACCACAACCAGTGACAGCTATACCAACATTAGCATGCTAGCTAGCACATTAGCACAACACAGAACACATGTATCAAACAGAAACTAATTTAAAACTCTAAACGTACCTGGTAGGCTGCTTGTTACTAAAGGGTATAAAATGTCTTGCTTCTAGGTCATCCTTCCTCTAGGCTGCAGGTTCAGAGTTTAATCTTTTATTTGTTTTCTTTGGTGAGCTCTTGGCTCCGTGGCGCTCAGCTTGCAATGTGGTCTGTGTGTGTGTTACGTTCTCAATTGTCCGATAAACACGGGTGCGTCAGATTAGTTCCGCCTCTAGACTACGAGATTAACGGTAGCACACACACACCACATTGCAAACTGAGCGTCTGTCTGTGTGTGTTGTGCTAATGTGCTAGCTAGCTAGCATGCTAATGTTGGTATAGCTGTCACTGTTTGTGGTGATTGTTTGAGGCTAATTTTTGGTGTATTTCCTCTTGTTGTGGTGGTACAAGGAGTGATTAAGCACATTGATGCCTCTGTTTTGTTTATATGAGTTACTAGTTACAGTACTAACTATGGTTCTGTGACTAAGCACATTATCTAATGCTTATATTTTGTTTATAAAGTTACTCTGTATCTACAGTTCCTGATACTTTAATTACATTTACACAATTTACATTTTGTTTTATAAAATTATGAATTAATGTAAGTGCACTTTTGATACCTGAGAGTATAGATCCACACATTGTTGTACAACTAAAATGAGATTCAAATGTAAGTTATATGTAGGTTTACTGCAATAATACATTCCTTTTATTGTCACTGTAGTAGGGATGTTCATTTTGAATCAATTTCCATAAGCGAAATTCGGGAAAATAAACGATCAATTATCGATTATCGATAGCATAATAATAATAATAATAATAATAATAATGTTTTTTTTTTTGTTTTGTTTTTTAAATTCTGGTCTGGTAATAACTTTGCGCGTTCTCAGCCAGGTATAATGGCGATGCCGCTGTGTAGTAAGAATATCAGACACTAGCGCTGTGGCCAGGTAAACAAACATGTTACATGTCAGGTTACATCAGCGATCCTCAAAGTCCGGATTCCGGTCCGCATCCGGACCCAGACGCCGTCCTATCCGGACCGAGCCCTATAACGCTTAGTTCACACAGACAACCTACGCCTTGCCTTGCCTCAACCCACGCCTACGCCGAGCTGGGCGTGAACCTGTTACACGCTTTTGCGATGACACCGCACGCCTTTTGCACGCCGAACCTGGAGCCGAGTCTCAAGCGCCTCTCCTCTCTCCCGACTGTATTTTTTCACGTGTTGTCCAGAATTGTCATGGGTAGCCTAGGTAAAATAAATCTGATATATTTAATGTTCTATTGATGCTGGATATGTATAACCAGGTCTGACTATAGTGAGACATTTTAGAGAGGTGATCTTGCAAGAATATGTGCTGGCACAACAACATTGTCCATCTTGCTTCTTCGGTCGCTATTCTCTCTCATGAAGATTTGTTTGCAAAAAAAGGGAGAAAGCCCCACGTGATAGCCACCCGTCAATCTCTCTCTCTCTCTCTCTCTCTGCTCAACACGGTTGTAGTAACTCCATTTTATTTTGAAATTCAGTTGACTTTGCCATTTCCCACGGATATTGTCGCGTTTTTCTTTCATGGCTTGACAGAAGAAGCTTGACAGAAGAAGCCTGCCTGCACGCGCCTAGTCGGCTTGAAAATAGAACTCACGCCTAAACGATAAAATCGGCAAGGCACAGGCAAGGCGTGGGTACACACAGGGTTCACGCTGAGGCGCCCCGTGTACACAGCCTCGTTGCCAAAAACGGACGCCTATTTAAAAGCGTGGGTAAAGGCAAGGCATAGGCAAGGCTTGGGTCGCTGGTGTGAACCCAGCCTAACCTATAAATCATTGAGAATTGTTACATTTCACGGAGCTTTTCTTTTATAACCGGCACATGCTTTTCTACCCTTTACGGTACTGGTTTATCTGCCAGGAAGCTCACAGACCAATGCATGCGCTGTAAATCATCACACGTGATGCTACTCAGCCAATCAAATATCCGATTCGATATTGCCTGTTCCAGTCGGTTCCAGTGCTGCAGGTGAGAGAGTGTCAGTGACACATGGACGAAGTAGAGACGAGAGACTCGGAGATATGCGAGAGATATAAGTCATTTCACATGGCGTGCTTATTAGTGTAGGCTAGTTATTTATAATTAATCCAGTTAAATATGAAAACTAAATAAACATTGTTGATGTTTATTTTGATTTAACATAGTTGTTGACTACATACAGACATTGTACCATTAGGCTACTGCAATCAGGACATTTTCTCTAACTGGACCTCTATGAATTTTAATTGAGTGCCCCTGGGTTACATGATGTAAGGCAGGGGTGGCCAAACTACGGCCCGCGGGCCAACTGCGGCCCGCTGCCCGTTTTTAAGTGGCCCGCCATGAATTTAGAAAAATAAAAAACGTTTTTTATTTTTTTTATTTTTTTTTGCTAAAAACGTTTTTCCGTTTTTCTGTTTCAAAGTTTAAAACGGAAAACGAAAACGAAAACGGGAGAAAAAACGGAAAAACAAAAACATTAAGAAAAAGAAACTGAAAAACAAAAACAAAAAAACTGATTCCCCCCATTTCGTTTTTTCAATTTAAAACCATTGAAAATGGGTTGTACTTGGGCACCCTGACCTGGTCTATATATTAAAAATATATATATATACTGAATTCATGTTTAATACTAATGTTATGTTAAATTATCTCTGTCTTAACCTGTTGGCACAGGAAAATTTGATAACATACAGAAATACCCATTGTAATAGGTGAGCGCATCAATAAACTATGTGTCATATATTTATTTAGGTAGAAATAAAATTTTTGAAGGGTTTTCTGGTCCAATTTTTTTGCCGCGAAAACTGACGCGCTTAATAGTGTTTGGCCCGCGACTCCTTATATTTTTCTGTATGCGGCCCACAACCAAAAAAGTTTGGCCACCCCTGATGTAAGGCAATCGGCGTCTTCCAGCTTAGCTGACAGCACAAGAGTCAAATCAACAGGCCTGAGCTCGGTGCATCCTTACGTCATGAGTGCGCCTGCGGTAACGTTGACAACCACAGTCACACAGCCTTACACTAGCTAGCTAGGCTACTGTACTCACATTTTGAAAGTAGAACTCAGGCAGCTCACCGGCTGCGGCTTCCAGGCTTATAAACTCGCGACAAAAACCTCATCTGTCCTGATGGTCGAGTTCCATCCAGCTGCTCTCAGAGTCCGACGCGTGGATATTATTATTTGCCGAGATGTGTGTGAATTGATTCAGGTGGGCGTTAGCAGCTAAAGGCTAGCTGAGTCCATGCTGACTGCTGCTACTTCATAGTTCATAACATTATAAACAAATAAAACGACTTGAATTCACTTAAACACGTGTACCGCTACTCACACTTTGTTGAAAATTAGGAGAGAAGTGTGCGAAGTGTCATAGTTATAACAGCCTCGCTGAGGTCCACAGACCACTGGGTGCGTTTGTTTGTGTCCGCGGCGCATGCCGTTGTGAATTCCCCATGTTTAAAACAGTTTTGTTTTAAACTAGAGGCTAAATGAAGCTCCACCTCACGTTAGTCGGCTGTGCAATGGAGTGGGGCGAGGAGGAACGAATTCCACCCAAACCTAGTCCGCAAAAAACAAAAAACAAAACAAAAATCGATAAAAATTCCACGTGATCGAATTCATTCCTCAACTATCAATTATCGATTATTGATGAACATCCCTACACTGTAGCTTGTAGATTGAATTACTATTGGTTTACTGGGATATTACACACATTTTATAAATATTGTAGCCTGTACCAATTGATTTGATTACAGAATAGTAATTGAGAGAAATGGTGTGACCTTGTCAGATTTTTGTAGACGGGGATTTCCAGGATGAATCCCAGTATCCAGGGGAATACAGCGAGACTACAGATCTCCCAGTCGACTGGGATGGCGAGCCACCACTGAGCATCTAGAAGAGCAATCCACACATTCACTGCAGTAGCATCAAGGACTACCCTGCTGTATGACTGGAGCGGTCGTTACACACACAGTCCAGCGGATGAACTTCATCGGGACGCGTACAGACACCCATCGACTTTTGGCCCCAAACAATTTTTTATTTTATTTTTTGGACTGAAGGGACAACATATTTTATTTGTGGGCGCACTTTATTATTTTTGGGGAATTATAAATTGTCAACTGTGAAAAGCTGAAGTACTGAATTCATGTTTACAAACAAAAGGCTTTAAATTAATCTAACTCTTACTAAGATAATCTTGCTAAAAGCCAAAACTCTGTGTTGTCTAATTTCATTGCTGTCATACATTTTTAAGGGCTCTGGTCATTCTGAAAATCTGGTACTTGTCCATGCTCATTTATATTAATATTCTATTATTATTATTATTATTATTCAGAATTACAGTACATATGCTACAGTCATCAAAGAGCATTAATTTACCGATTATCAACTCACTTTGTATCATTATAATGCTTGTTGATATAAGCAGATGGGCAATGTTTACCTTTGCTACATGTTTTCAAGACTGAGAGCTCCCAGTTCATCCTCTGGCAAAACGTTCAGCTGTGACGCTTTTCACATCACAACGCATCATAACGGAATTGCGGAAGCTCTGCTCCGAGGTCTGTTGATTCGGCTTCCAGGGCGCTGTTATTGTTAAAGAGCATTAATAGATGGTTATTTACGGTTAAGTAATGCTTATTCAGCACTCTTGTGCTTTTATGAAATGTTCCTTAAGTGATACATGTTTTCAGCTTTACAAGTGTCACAAAGAACATTAATAAATGGTTTATTACAGTTAAGTAATGCTTATTCAGCACTCTTACGCTTGTTGTTATTCAAGGGATGTTTTCAACTTTACAATAAGGGTCACACAGAGCATTAATAAATGGTTAATTACGGATAAGTAATGTTTTTCAGCACTTTAATAAGTTTATGAACTGTTAGTTAAGGCATATATGTTTTCAACTTTAGAATAAGGGTCACAAAGAACATTAATAAATGCTTAATTACGGATAAGTAATGTTTTTTCAGCACTTTAATCTGTTAATGAAGTGTTAGTTAAGGCAGACATGTTTTCAACTTTACAATAAGGGTCACAAAGAGCATTAGTAAATGGTTAATTACAGATAAGTAATGTTTTTTCAGCACTTTAATGTGTTAATGAAGTGTTAGTTAAGGCATACATGTTTTCAACTTTACAATAAGGGTCACAAAGAGCATTAATAAATGGTTAATTACAGATAAGTAATGTTTATTCAGCACTTTAATGCATTAATGAGGTGTTAGTTAAGGCATACATGTTTTCAACTTTACAATAAGGGTCACAAAGAGCATTAATAAATGGTTAATTACAGATAAGTAATGTTTATTCAGCACATTAATGCATTAATGAAGTGTTAGTTAAGGCATACATGTTTTCAACTTTACAATAAGGGTCACAAAGAGCATTAATACATGGTTTATTACAGGTAAGTAATGCTTATTAGGCACACTCAAGCTTTTATTAAGTGTTACTTAATGGATATATGTTTGCAACTTTACAATAAGGGTCGCAAACAGCATTAATATATGGTTAATTACAGTTAAGTAATGCTTATAGAACATGCATATAAATTAGGGCCACATGAAGAAACGGAACCAGCAAACCTCAAATTAATGTTAATTAAGGGTTAATGGATGCTTATTAAGCACTACTAGTCATGTTAATTACGGTGTGTTAATTAATGCTTATTAAGCATTAACCAACCCTTACTTAATGCACATTAGTTAATGTTAATTAAGGGTTAATTAAGGCTTACTAAGCTTTACTAACCCTGTTAATTCATGTTAATTCATGCTTATTAAGCATTAACTAAGCATTAATTAACCCTTAATTAATGTACCCTTATTGTAAAGTGTTACCGATCATTCATTCACTATGATAAATGCATTGCTACTTATGCCCAGCTCGTTTCCTTCGCGCCCGACGTGCGGACCGCAGGGAATGGTTAGATGATTGTTTTGAAGCACGCCGAAATGATTTGAAATTAAGATTTGGTTGCTAAAATTATATGGCACTGTTATGTATTAAAGAGGATGTATTACGTTACCGTTGTGCTCGACTGCTGTCCGGGACGCGCTCCGCGGGCGTTCCCTGCGCTCGGGGCTGATGATGCTGCGAGCCGTCCCGGCTGGACAGCATTTAATCGTGGGAGCCGAATTCCCCGACCACATCGTGGAACTGCGTCTGCTTCGAGCGTGGACGTGCTGAGAACGATGATGGAGCAGGGCCTGCGCTTACGATGGCTTGATTAGCAGGATCAGAACAGCGGACGCTTGGAGACTGAATGGCTTGATGGCCCGAACAGAACGGGGCCGCGGATGGATGAGACTTGAAAATGAGGATTGCATGGCTGCGGCCAGCTCCGGGCCCGGAGCGCGCTCTCCCCCCGACTGCGAGTTATTGCCGTCCTCGCGCGGGCCCCGCTTGCGCGCTCTCGTGTTCGAGATGCACTCGGTGCCGCCGGAGCCTGCTGCCTGATGCCGTCTGCCCCCCGTCTGATGAGCGCACGGGGCTGGCGGCTGGGAAGCCTGCTGCATCCCGTACCCGGGCTGGGATGTTTCGTTGTGCGTCTCCTCGTCGGCGCTGGATGTCTCGACCTCGAATTGGTACTGCGCCTCGAGGTCCACGTCTTCGGAGCTCGTCTATGGAGACAGACTTATATCAAAATGGCATGAGCGTATTATATTGTTTCACACGCGCAAATGCATACTCACACTCGCGCAATCTGACTACACGAGCGAGGACAGAAAAGCACAGCGCGTATTTTGCTGAGCTCTGCGCGCGCAGACCCTCTCTCCGCCCCCGTGGTCGAGTTCTACGCGCTCGCATTGGAGTAAACTCCAACGCGAGCGCGCAGACTGCTGTTGCCCCCCCCCCCCCTTTCCTGGTTGTTTTCTACGCGCTCGTGTTGGACTTTTGACAATTATGGGCGGAAACCAAGGCAGGCCTCTGGCCCTCTATGATTGGCCACTTTCAACGCCGACCCACCCCCTTAAAAAAAAAAAAAAAAACTTTATTGCACCAAGGAGCCTTACACTAGCCTGACTCCACCAGACGGGGGTGGCATTGTTCCACAAATTCACAATCCACCTTGTGAAACAAATGTGAACGAACTTACATCCATCTGGCAGCGTCAGGTTAGCCTTACACTGGTATCCATAATACTTTGGCTATTAGGCTACCAGTTGAATCTAAATTTTCACAATCACAAACATGCCAGGGGGATTAATGGTTGATAATAATGACGACAAAAATAAAGAAAATTAATTGTTATCTTGTAAACACGGACCTCCTCCGGCCTTGATGACAGCTTCCATCACAGACAGGAAGCTTGGAGAGTCTGATCTTTATAGTCTTATAAAGTTTCTTAAGCACATGCTACAGTTTCTAATTCATCCAGTAGGCTACAGTAGTTAGAAAGTATTTAGATATGTATTCTGTATGAACTCATCTAAAGTGACTATGCCTTAAAAAGCATACCAATTAGATAGAAAGGCTAGCAATACCTGAAGTACCATTCCAATAGTAGCCTACCTCCTCAAAACCTGAGAATACAGTATTCCCCTTTTTTGCTGGGGACCCCTAGAACATCCTCAATGACCCCCTGGGAGCCTCCTGACCCCAATTTGAGAACCACTGCCCTAACAAATAAAATTGGGATCAACAAATCTGTGTTGCAGATCCCAGTAATGTGACCATCACCATGCCAACGGTTAAGGGCAGTTTGTAGTAAAGCAATTTATGATAGTAGCCACTTGCAATGTTCATGTTCTGTCGTCGTTCCAGCAGGTTAATATACATCCAGCGACAGGTGATGTGTCATCATTGCATTGTCTGATAAAAAAAGTTAGTTAAATGAACAGACAAGACAACGTTAGGCTGCTGCATTGACTCATAGGAAAAATGTATTTGTATTTTTATACATGAGAGCCATTAGACATTACAATTCACCCTTCGCTAAGTCCTGCTCCCTTGGTTAGTTGCTATGGAAGGCAAGCCACACGTAAAAAAAATGCCGTTCACAACAATATGAGGTGAGAGACATTCCCAAATAAATAATGGCCAATTTCTAGAGTAACAGCTCCAAATATCGGACAGAAGTATACAGAAACGAGTACAATATGCTTGTGAGAGCTACAGTATCACACAATATAATTTGTTGGCTAGACAATACTGTGGATGAAGACAAGAGATCATTAAACTTGAAGGAATAGCTATCTGCAAGATAGCTACAAGATGCTCGTCTCGATGTACAACACGTGTGAAATTCTTGAGCTGTGTTGTGTTCCATTACATATCGTCATCATCTGATTTATCCGTAGTCAGACATATTGTTGTGTTAAGTGTTATACAGGGGAAATTATCTGATGAACCGATCTTTGCACCTCTGTGTTGATTAGCTAATGTTTCTGTGGCATTTTAATTAACGTTACGATTTAATTCCTTTTGGAACAAATTATGGTTCAACAGATGAAATTGATTGATTGAAAAGTTTATTTCTATAGGGACAGATACATAAACATAGAGCATTCACAGGAAACATTATTTGTTATCTATGTACATAGATGTTATAATCTAACTGAAGCATAGCATAGCATTTACTGCACAGCCTGGGTATACTAACGTTAGTCTGACATGCCTTCTTGTTTATGCTGACAGCTAACCTGCTGCCACCTACTGTCATTGTTGGGTATTGTACCAAAATGACACTTCCTCAAAGACAAACAAATTTATAACTCAGCAATTTAAGATTGTTTGTTCCATATGCCAAACAAGAGATGACACTATCTGATGTAAAATAGTTTCAAGAGTCCCGAATGGGACCCCAACATAACAGACTGCATGATTTACAGTATGTTGTAATGGCAGTTGGATCAAAAATTGCAGTTTTAATGGGACATTTTTGTTCTCTTAAATGTCTGAGTGTTTCAAAATTAAAATTAAAAATACATGTCCTTGATAATATATATATATACTGTATATAATGTTATTTATTTTGTAGATGGGTAGCACTTAGAAATGGCTCAGGGCCCACGGGTCCTTGAAACTTTTTGAATTTGAGGAAGAGAAAATTAAGGCCTTGAAAGTTTTTGACAATTAGACATGGGTCATTTGCTTAACAAATCATCAAACATCTGACAAAGCAGCTTCCACATATTCACGACATAGGAGGTAAAGGTTCCTGGTGTCAGCGTCTGCATCATTTTGCTCAATCAGCAACTAAACCTCTGCTAGCTGGTGTTCGTTCAATGGACCGTCAAATTCAGGGACCACCAGCACACCATGTCAGCTGCAACGTCCATCGTTGCTCCACGTCACCATCTTCTCCAGTCAGCTGCAACGTCAACGCCCCAGTCGATGTCCGGCTCGTGAATATCCTGACAGTTAACAAGACAGTAAAATACCACTTTTAGTCATCATTCCATATTTATAGCATATCATGTGATGTAATTGTCACGGGGTGACAAGGGAGATGTGGTGTGCTCCATGAAGCCGTGCAGTTTGTTTATTATTTTGTGTGACTCTGTATTGTGTGCTGTTTCATATAATCTTATGGTGTGCTGTGTATTATTTAATGCAATTGTGTGCTGTGCCTTATCAAACTATTTTGTGTGACTCGGTATTGTGTGCTGTTTCATATAATCTTATTGTGTGCTGTGTATTATTTAAGGCAATTGTGTGCTGTGCCTTATCAAGTTTGACTTTGTTTCTACTATGCGCCAAACCTGTTTAGTGCGGTGAATATAGACGGTTTTAACTTGACAACAAAAACATTATAAATTGAACCCCCGCTCACTTCCTGTTGCAGTGTTTGCTATGGACATAAAATAAAATAAAACATTCAAGTGCAGGACTAACCATTCCATGAAAACCGTCTATACAGCTGAGCAGCGAAAACAAAAGTAACGATGTCGAGTGAATATTTCTGCAGTTTGCCGAATGCTGAGAAAAAGCAAGTGCTGTGGGGTTGCGCTCTGGTGAAAACCGTCTATACAGTAGTGCTTATGATTGAAGGACAATGCATGGACTTAATTGCATGTACACATCATGGACAATTGCACACAACACTTTCCCCTTACTCCCCCTCCTACACTAATTGTCTCCCACTGATTGGCCCCGGCCAGCCTGCACCTGCTATAAAGACAGGTGGAACTTACCTGTGAGCCCTCTTCCTCTTCCGTGTACCTACCTGGGATCCTACCAGACGCCACGCCCGACGGTTGCAATAGATCCCTTTATTAGCTTGGTAAATTAGATTAGATTAGATTTATTATTGTCCTTTCGGAAATTATTTTTGCATCTGTTGCAGTCATACAAAATATATACAATACATAATACAAAATACAATACAATACAATGTTTGCTCCCAAAGTGTTTCACACCAACCCTGCTGATAAAAAATATTAAATTTAGCAGAGCTATGCTGGATTGTATAAAAGATGTCTGGGCACAGGAGGTCTGCAAGGGTGGTACCCTGTGGGTGAGGGGGGTCCGCAGCAGACACAGGCTGTCATCTGTAGCAGCTCCCGAAACATGTAGGCTATCCATGAATTTGTCTAAAAAATATTTCCACAAGAGTTTCCTCTGTCCTGTTTATAACTACAGTTTTTATTCTTGCTGTGCTGCTCGACATAATGATTTATCAATGTACCTTTATATCAGCCTGGCACAGCTGGTACCTGTTGACTGCTCTCTGTGTTGGCTGGAGAGGAAGCCGTGCCCTCCAGCCCTCTGTGAATCCGTGATAATTATGATAAGCCTGAATTGTGTTATTCGACTGGACTGTCTGCCCTCTGAGCACCGGGCAAGTGGTCTGACGAGCAAAGACAGAGAAAGTATGTATGTTGTTAGTTAGATAGTTTGTTCACCCATCACCTTATAACATTTTCATACATCATGTATACTTGTAAACCAGTCATGTTGTCTAGCAGAGGTTCCCAAACTTTTCAGACCAAGTACACTATCAAACCAAATTTCCAAAGTACCACTTAGCACTGCGGCTACCAACTTTTACCCCCATAAAGAATAATTGATTTAACCATGCAATAGCATCAGAAAGGCTAAACAGTAGTAGGCTACTGTTGCGAGTCAGACCCCAAATAACCAACACATAAACAGATGCATGTAAACATCTTATTTGCTGATAGGCAATGGGAATAAATCTGATTGAAACAAACACCAACACATTAGCTAGTTGTTTAACGTTAAGTTAGGTTAGCCGCTTGGAAGCGAGTTGGTACGTTAGCTGAACTTATAGCTACAGAACCAGACTGATAACTTTTCTCTGAAACACGCTGTGATGGAGGAGGCATCACAGTTAGTATAACCTTAGATATAGAAAATGAACATAACAAGCAACCAACCTGGCTTGCATCAGCCAGTTATAGAGCTAAAATAACGTTAGCTAACTTATCCGAGAGCAGAGATATGGTTAACGTTAGCTAAGCTAACGTTAACGTTAGCTACATTAAGTTAGCAGTTTTCAACAGCTAGCCTAACATTAGTTGCATGCAAACCAATATGCAATGTTAAAACAACCTAACATCATCTCGCAAATATAATTTTGTTCACTTAGCGTACCCCATGAATGCTGCTCCAGCTCCCTCTTCAATCGGTTGCTCTCTGACCTATGATGCTCAGACTCTCCAAGCTTCCTGTCTGTGATGGAAGCTGTCATCAAGGCCGGAGGAGGTCCGTGTTTACAAGATAACAATTAATTTTCTTTATTTTTGTCATCATTATTATCAACCATTAATCCCCCTGGCATGTTTGTGATTGTGAAAATTTAGATTCAACTGGTAGCCTAATAGCCAAAGTATTCTGGATACCAGTGTAAGGCTCCTTGGTGCAATAAAGCTTTTTTTTTTTTTAAGGGGGTGGGTCGGCGTTGAAAGTGGCCAATCATAGAGGGCCAGAGGCCTGCCTTGGTTTCCGCCCACAATTGTCAAAAGTCCAACACGAGCGCGTAGAATTCAACCAACTCCAAGCGAGCGCGTAGAACTCGACCACGGGGGCGGAGGAGAGAGATAGTCTGCGCGCGCAGAGCTCAGCCACGAGGGGGGAGAGAGAGGGAGGGAGGGCAACAGCAGTCTGCGTGCGCGCTGGAGCAAAATACGCGCTGTGCTTTTCTCTCCTCGTCTTTGTGCGCGCGGGATGTCAGATTGCGCGAGTGAAACAATATAATACGCTCGTGGTTATGTTTGATTGAGCTCTCAAATAACGTCGTGCTGAGAGAGCGAACGGGGGTGAGTGGTACCGCGAACGCGAATGGCTTGATGGCGGAATCGGAAGGGATGAGGCAGCTTGAGAATGGCGAAGCACGACTTTCAGAGAAGTGAAACGCGGCTTCCAGAGAAGGAATTCGATCAGCTTAGTGCAGCGCTGGAGGACAGGGAACAAGGACCGTGGGGCGCCCGGCGTGGCTATAAATACTGCCACGTCATGGCCTCGGCACTGACGACGTTAACGCCGTCACCTAGGCAAGTGCGTCACTACTGCACTGACGACATTAACGACGTCACGCTGGGATTACTGCACTTGTCGTCACGCTAGGATTACGTGTGATGCTAAGGTCGCTATGTCTCTAGATTACGTGTGGCGTGAGGCAGCGTGACTGGTCTTCATCTTGAAACTAGGTCGAGACCATCATTAGTTAGTCATTTTAGTACATTTCATCAATACATTAACTTCCCTTTCCCAATACACTTACAATCAATACACTTACAATCACTTACCACTTCTTACTCCTGTAAACATTAATCAATTAACCATATTCACAATTTAAACACACAAAGTTTATACATTGGACTTCAGATACCTGTTGAAACATGAAACATACGCTTAAAACCTTGGTTTCCCCAGTCAGATTTCAGTCAAGTCAATCCATTCACACAGTCCAGTCCAGAACACATTTTCTCTTCTTTTCCCCCTCTGAAAATTTGGATTTTTTCATATTTTCAATTTGTCTCTCCCTGCAACAGAAATGGTTATTCATAGGTATTATTTACAAAGTACATATTTTCTATATAGGATTCAAATGTACTTTCAATTTGTGTATAAATTCTAGTTGTATTCTCATTTTAGTTCTCCATTCCTGTAGATCAAAGAGCACAGTGTGAGGGGTTAATTTGCCTTCAAAAGGAGATAGGAGGTAACAGCTCTTATCTAATTTCTTTGAAGCCTAGACACTTCTTTGTTATCTCTTCTCCCCGTCGCATGGTGTGACCTCAGGTCATTAGCCAAACAATAGTCTTCATGCATTTACCTCCTCTCCTCCAGACCAGTAAACTCCAGTTGTTAATTCTGTTTTTCTATAATCAAATAAAATGTAGTATTTCAGTTCAACTATTTGTAGCTTTATCCATAAACACATGTATTCCGGTCATTTCTATTTTCCAATACGTTACCAATCCAATTGACCCTGTGGTTTTCCAATCAGCCACCTTGGTGAGTTTCTGTGAAACAGATCTTATCAACTGAGTTCCTCCTTTGTCTTCAAAGCCAACACCAAATGCTCTTTCCCCCCTCAGGTCATGAATGTAAATGCCATGACTGAATAGAGGGTGACTTCTTTGATCCTTACCTATTGTAACTATTAAATTGAAAGTTACAGTCATGCTTGAATTTTATTTATTTTTTTAACCAAGGTTTCTTTATTCAAGGTTTTTCATTTCGTAATACAAAGTTTACAATATCAAACTCAAATCCCCTGAACCCCCCACCCACCCCACCCCACCAGACCTGTAGAAAGAAAAAACACAAAAACAAAAACAAAAACAAAAAACCACAACACACATTTATACACTAAGGCGTTACATTTTCAGCTTCCATGTTTTCCACGAATGTTAGGAAGGGCTGCCAAATGGCAAAAAATCTCAGTACGGACCCTTGAATCGAGTACCTGATCTTCTCTAGTTTGAGAAATTGCATAACATCTTTAATCCACTGAGAGGAAGTGGGAGGAAGAGGGTCTTTCCACTTAAATAGTATTAGTCGTCTGGCTAACAAAGTACAATATGCCATCATGTTGCATTTATAGTTATTTAGTTGGACATCCGGTGGTGCGACACCAAATAATGCTATAAAGGGGGATGGGACTATCGGTTCTTCTAAAATTTTGGAAAAAGTATCAAAAATAAATTGCCAGAAGTTAAGTAATCGTGGACACGTCCAAAATAAATGTAATAAACTTGCAGGAGCCTGTTTGCATCTATCACAGGTCGGATCCAAATCAGGTTTGATTCTGGACAGTCTAACTTTACACCAATGAAGTCGATGTACCACTTTAAATTGTATAACAGCATGTCTTTGACAGATGGATGATGAATATATTCTGCGAATAATATTTTGCCAAACTTTGATTTGTTCGTTCAAATCTTCTTCCCACCTATTTTTAAGAAGGTCTAAGGCTGCTGAATTATGGAAATTAAGAAGATCATATAACCTGCCTATAACCTGTTTAAAACTAGTCCTGCAAAAAAATATAGTCTAATAGGGATGTGGGGGGAAGCAGGGGAAAACAATCAAAGTGTGAGGCTATAAAGTTCTGCAGTTGTAAATACCTGAAAAAATGTGTTCTAGGGGTATTAAATTTGTTCACCAGTTGTTCAAAGGATGCAAAGTTATTGTCTATATAAAGGTCAGATAATGATGCTCTCCCACTCCTTGACCAGACCTCGAATGCTCCATCTAAGGTCGAGGGGGCAAACATGTGATTATTAACTATCGGAGCGGATAAAGAAAGACTAGTGATTGTAAATGAACGCCTGAACTGGTTCCAGATTTTCACTGACTGTACAACGACAGCGTTGATACTATAATAAGAAATGGGTTTTACCATAGGAATTTTGGAGCACAACAAGGCTGGCAAGGAGGTGGGACCACAAGATGCACTTTCCAAGATTAACCACTTAGGAGCTTCCGGACTTACATCCTTCATCCAGTACAACAAGGCCCTGATGTTGCTTGCCCAGTAATAATACTGAAAATTTGGGAGTGCCATACCGCCCTGGAGGCGAGGCTTCTGTAAAATACTTTTTCGTATACGCGGGGGTTTTTTGCTCCAGATGAAGGATGATATGAGTGAATCAATGGACTTGAAAAAGAATTTGGTCAAAAAAATAGGAAGACTTTGAAACAAATATAAAAACCTGGGTAGCACATTCATCTTAATTGTATTGATCCTTCCACACAGGGAGAGGGGCAGCATATCCCAACGTTGAATGTCATGTTTCAAGCAAGATATCAGGGGTAAGAAGTTAGCCTTATAAAGATCTTTATGATTATGTGTGATCCAGATTCCCAAATACTTAAATTTCTTCAAACTAACTTTAAAGGGGGTTGAGCTGAATGAAGTATTCTTGGCAGTTGCATTGATTGGCATCAGTTCACTTTTACCAAGATTAGTTTTGTAACCAGATATCTTGCCAAATTTCCTTAATAAGTCCAGCAGTCTAGGGAGACTGGACACAGGGTCTGCTAAGTACAGTAATAAGTCATCTGCGTAAAGTGATAGTTTGTACTCCCGACCACCACGTCCAACTCCTTTAATGAGAGCATCCTGACGTAGGGCTAAAGCTAGTGGTTCTATAGCGACGGCGAAAAGAAAAGGAGACATAGGACACCCCTGTCTCGTGCCCCTACGCAGCCTGAAGTAGGCAGACAGGTTGTTGTTTGTACGTACCGCGGCCAGTGGGGAAGAATACAAAGTCTTAATGTATGAGATGAATTTTGGACCGAAACCGAATCTGTCAAGAGTATAAAAAAGGTAGTCCCACTCCACCCGATCAAAAGCTTTTTCAGCGTCAAGTGATAGTAAAATCTCCGGAGTATCGGATGGAGAGGGACTATAAAGAATATTTAGAAGACGCCTTATATTGAAAAACGAGTATCTGTTCTTCATAAAACCTGTTTGATCTGGACTAATTATCGAGGGAAGGGACAATTCAAGGCGACAGGCTAGGAGCTTTGAGAGTAGCTTCACATCTACATTCAAAAGTGAAATTGGGCGGTATGAACCACATTGGAGGGGGTTTTTATCTTTTTTTAGAATAAGTGAGATGGTTGCCTCACGCATAGTTGGGGGGAGAGATTCAGAGGAGAGAGACTCCTGAAATACAGAGAGGAGAAGAGGGGCGAGTTGGTCAGAAAATTTCTTATAAAATTCAGATGGAAAGCCATCTGGCCCTGGGGCTTTGCCGCTTTGCATGTCTCTAATCGCATCAACAATCTCAACCACAGAAATATCGTCCTCCAGCCGCGCAGCTAGTTCTGGATCAACTCTCGGAATATCAAGATTACGAAAGAAACTATCTAAAGCAGACGTGTCATCTGGTGGCTCTGACGTGTAAAGGGAAGAATAATAGTTATGAAAACAAGAATTTATTTTCAAATGATCCATGTGCTTTAAGCCTTGTTCATCACTTATTTCGGGAATGTACTGGTTAGCGGTCCTCTGACGCAACTGGTGTGCTAAAATTTTGCCCGCCCTTTCCCCATGCTCATAGGAGCCATGCTTAGATTTTAAAATGAGGTACTCCGCGTGGCGCGTCGAGAGGAGGTCAAATTCCAACTTAAGCGCCAAGCGTTGTTTAAGTAAATCATCAGTGGGTGTGTGACCTATAGGCTGTATCTAACTTCAAGATATCCTCCGTTAGCAGCCTGAGGCGCTCAGTATCCGCTCTCCTACGCATTGCAGAATACGAAATGATCTGTCCCCTCAAGTAAGCCTTCATCGACTCCCAGACTGTTGAGAACGACATTGATTCTGGGTGAGAAAAAATCCTATTTCGGTTTTAATGAAATTTACAAAAGGCTCTTCCGAAAGGAACAGAGAATTAAGTCTCCATGCTCGATGATTGGGTGCTGCCCCAGGGATGCGCAGTTTCATTGTCAAGGGAGCGTGGTCCGAAATAACTATGGGTTGATAGTCGCAGCCAATTACCATAGGGAGAAGCTTTTGATCAATAAAAAAATAGTCAATGCGTGAAAACGTCTTGTGAACCGGGGAATAGAAAGAGTAGCCTCTAGAGGCTGGGTTACGGAAACGCCATAAATCCGATATGCCATATGTTTTCAAAAACAGTTCGATTGATTGTGCCGATTTTGACTTCGATAGTACCTTAGAGGAGCTACGGTCTAGCCTTGGAGAAAGCACGCAGTTCATGTCTCCTCCCATAATGAGGTGGTGTGTATCTAGATTTGGTAGCCGGGAGAACAAACTAGTGAAAAAGGAGTTGTCGTCGAAGTTTGGTGCATAAATATTAGCTAAGATAACTGGGAAACCATATAGTTGTCCAACTACAATAACATAACGCCCTGCTGTGTCAGATTCAATGCTAGACATTACAAATGGCACATTCTTACTTATTAAGACAGCTGCCCCCCTCGCCCTGGCACCAAAATTGGAATGAAATGCTTGTCCTATCCATCCTCCACTTAGTCTGGATTGGTCAGTAGTACGAAGGTGAGTCTCCTGGAGGAAGGCAATATCAATTTTAAGATGTTCAAGATGTGTGAGCACTCTTTTACGTTTCACAGGATGATTCAAAGACTTAACATTCCAACTTGCAAAATTAACCAGGCAATTTCCAGAACCACTTAAATCATTTGCAACACTCATTAGGGATGTTTCTGGCAAATATACTATCGGCGCCCCCCTTGAAAGTAAGATAGTAAAGTTGAAAACATTTAAGACAGTCACTAACAGAAACAAAAACAAGTACAAATACAGGTCTGGTATAACCCCACCCCCCGTTGCCCGCCACCCGAACATGATGGCTATAGCTCCCCTCGCATAGATGCCTACACATGGTGTGTAGGTAGTGGGTTATGAACCAGTGCCCAGCGGGTCAGCTCCCGCCACACCTCCTCCAATCATGAGATTAATAATTAAACAAAAAGCACATCAGGCCATGTTATCTTCTGATGATGTGAATGAAAAATAAATAAATGAATAAATAAAAAGAAAAGAGGCAGCAGAATGTTTTAACTATCAGTGGTGAGGAAAAGCAAAGGCGTGCGCGTGTACACACAACCACCACACACACACACACACACACCCACACACACACCCACACATACACACACACACACACACACACACACGGCACACGCAAAGCTTTGCTGTTGTTGTTGCATCAAAACATTCTAACTCTCGAGTTGACCACACAGAGAGGAATATAGTATCAAAAGAAAAATAAAGAAAATGCATCAATACCTTTTAACTATCGGTGATGTTATGGAGACAAATTAAATAAAAATAAATAAATAAAAATTGGCATCAGGACATTCTAGCTTTCATTGAAGCGATTTAAGAAAACAATGGCAGTAAGTAATGCCAGCAGAAGATGGAGATATATTACCTGACATCACACCTTGTAAAATAGCTCCACCGAAAAAAACAACAACAACAAGGTTGAGAGTGAGATTTTGATGCCAGTGTTACTTAGCCAGCCCCTTCGTTGGTAACGATCGTCTTCACATAGGCCATTGCTTTCCCAGAGTCCAGGAATTCCTTGTCGTCCCCTTTGTAGGAGATGCACAGTCGGGCAGGGAATAACACACCATAGCGAACGTCACGTCGGCCTCGGAGAAGGTTCCTGATGCCGTTGAACGCTGATCGGGCCTTGGCAACGCTCGCCGTGTAATCTGGAAAGATGGCGATCCGTCCCCCCTTGTACTGGAGCGGGCCGTTCTCTCTGGCTCGGCGCAGCACATCAACACAATCCTGGTAGTATTGGAGTTTGGCGACGATGACGCGTGGTTTACCATCGAGCCTCCTCGGTGCGAGGCCTCTGTGTGAGCGATCAACCAGGATGTCCTTTTCCATGCGTAATACCTCCTTCAGAAGTTTGGAGACTGATGCAGTAGAACTTGAATCAGGATCCTCAGCGATGCCCACAATGCGGATATTACATCGCTGCATCCTCCCCTCCATGTCCTCACACTTTCCCCTCAAATTCGCCATCTCAGATTTGAGCTCAGTCACCGTAGCTTGCAGGCCAGTGATATCATCCGAGCATGATGACAAGCCGCCCTCCACGCCGGTGATAGTATACCGCAAAGCGTCCAATTCAGAGCGGATCGCGGCTGTGTTGTTTACAATTTCAGACTTCACCTCCTTTAGTTCACTCCTGATGATACCAAAATCATCGGCCAGCGCATTTTTTAGCTCTCCCCTGATGACAGCAGCAATGTCCGCTTTCAGCGAGGCGATGATGTCGGCCTTCATAGCAGCGGTATCCATTTTCGGCTTGGTTGGTTAGCACTGTGGGTTGTAGCGTTAGCACTCTGCGACGCGGAAGCTTTGGGCCTCGTGTTGGAGCTGGGACCGTCGTAACTGAATCTAGCACGTAGATTGCCGGCCATTGACGTAATGGAAGCCGCTCAAACTCACTCTTAGGTATTCTTGCATGTGTAATGAAACGAATTTCACATCAAATGTGGAAAGAATGCGCGATTAAATGATAGATTAGAGGAAGCTAGGCAGGAGCTTTCCCAAACACGTCTCACTCCATTGCTGGCTCACTAGCGCCCCCCATGCTTGAAATTTAATTTAGAATGTTCTTCTCTATACGGAAATTAGGAAATAATGTTATCATTAAGCCTAGTTACAACTATTATTGTGACTTCATGCTCTTTCGTGTGCATCCACACCAACTGGTTCGACTTTTTCCTCTCATCCCCCGATCCTGCTTTCAACAGAAAATAGAGTTCCATGTTAATGATCTTTTAAAGACAATACATTATATCCATCCTTGCACTGTGGACTAACCATTTTGCTTAATTTTGTAACATTTTCTTACATTTCTTAGCTTGCTATCAACTTTATTAACTCATCTCATATCAAACAAATCACATAATATATACAATAAAATAAAATAAAAGGTGACAGATAAAGGCCTCCATTCATTCTCATTCCTCACACCCCGGCGCCCCAGATTGACACATACACATTAAAGATAGCACAATTCCCATATTTATCTGTTAAAACATTAAATCAAATTACTTGACATTCCTATCTTTCTATTGTCGTGTTTTAATTACATTGGGAGAAGAAGAGATGAACCACAGAAACCAATGGAGAACATGATGAAGTCTATTTAAAGAGTCTTTTTATTTGCAGAACAAGTTGTATTGACATGGCTCTGTATGCCATGGAGAGATGGTCTTGGGTCTGTTCTCTGACCGTTAATCCTGTGTCCACTGTATTTAAAAACGTCCTAGGTTGAGCCACCTCCTACTGTCACCCCCCACTCTCTCATCCAATCAGCTCCCTTTCCTAAATGTGTATGTGCTCTCTGTCGAGCAGCTGCGTGTGTCACCTATCAATCAAACCCCCATGACAGCTGCCTGTCTCATCTTTGAAAGGGCTTCCTCCCTTCCTGCTATTCTTGTCCCAACCAAATGGTTCTATCTCTCTTTACGACAGCCCCAAAGGGTTATTTCCCTCCTTTACCCCCACTATCTCCTCTCAAAATCACACTAGAATGCTGGCCTGTGACTGTTTGAGAGGATTTGAGTATGTGTGTTCATCCTCTCTGCCCCCTAAACCGTACGTTTTGTGTGTAAATCTCCTAGTCACACCCTAGATACTAATCAACCCCCTCTGTTAAATCCTGTGTCTCTGTGTGTCCCTCCTGAGGCTATCAACTTTATTACCTCTTTCTCATGCTTCAAAGAGCCGGAATGTCTATCCCTGTCCCCAGCTGCTCTGGTTAGTTAAGTGTAGTAACTAGTCTCCCTTTGTCTCTTCTCTGTACACCATAACTTAATACTTAAGAATAGAAGACAATTATAAGTATAACTATAAAATGGTAGGGGCCGGGGGTGGCAGGCCAGATACCACACTATTTTCCATTTTTTCTTGCTAAAGCTGAGCCGTAGGGCCCTATTCTCCCACAGGCCTTCGGCGCTAAAACGGGCCTTAAACGCAAAAAAAAACGTGCCTTGCGCCTGTTTCGGGAAGATATCAATATGGCTTTACGCTGCCAAATGCGCTTTAGGCCGAATGGGCGTGGCGCAGTCCCAGAATGGGCCAGAATGGGCGTGTCGGCGTTAAATATCGGCGTACTGATATCTTCCCACCTGGCGTAAATTTAGCGCTTTGCACTTTTGAAAACCAGGCCTATTCAGTGCGCCAGTTGCAAGGAGCGCTCTTCTGCCTCTCCCCTGTCACCCTTCTCTGTCTCTCTTTGAAACCAGGCCTATTCAGTGCGCCAGTGCTCTTCTGCCTCTTCTCTGTCACCCTTCTCTCTCTCTCTCTGACTCCCTCGCTTAGACAGGCACAACACACTTCCCAAGTTGTAAGTTGCCTGGCATGTCCCAGCATGCATTGTGCTTCTCCATTTCGCTACTAAATAGCAACCAAATGAGGCGAAATAGATATAAAAGGTCGATCTAAATTAATGTGTAATGGTAACACAACCTGCAATTGTACACATTTCAATATTGGACCAAATGAAACATCGAAATGAATACACCACCCTATGTGAAACATATATGTCCTCCTGGGCCTATATATATCTCTTGTGGATTTAACGTGATTTAGATAAGTGACAGCGGAACGCGCTTCTACTGTCATGTGCTATACTGTGATGTCCGCTCCAATAACTTGGCCCTACTTCACATTTAGTTTTACAATAAAAACACATTTATGCAATGACTTTACATAATGTAGGGTATATTTATGTGGGATAGTATTTAAACTGCAGTTAGATTGGTTTGAGAAGCATCATAATATGGAATAATAGCCGATATATGGAGACGGACAGACGGGATGAAGGGAGGGGGGGGGGGGGAAGCAGAGGCTTGGGTTTGTCTGGTTTTACTGGACCACTGGAATTGGAGCTTAAAAGGCAAGCTTGTGGTTCGTTTATTGCACTTATCCAATGAACTGACGGTGCATAATTTTACGCTTAAAAGGCGTGGTTGTAATGCGTTAGGCTGAGTGGAGCGCCAGCACCAAGATATCAAGTGCGCTGGTAGTAGTTAGTTATGATACCTACACCACCCACACTTGAGAAAAAACGCAAAAATCGAGGGGGCGGAGTTTAGGGCACCTACGTCATCAAAGGGGCGTGGCTTCTTTTTGGGTAAAAGTCATTTTTTCACTAGTTCCTCAAAGGGCACCTCTGTATTTCGCCCTGTGTAAATCATTTTCTTGTCGAAAGTCCATTTTTCAGTAGTTCCTCAAAGGGCACTTCTCCATTTCGCCCTGTGCTTAAAGCCATTTTGAGCAAAAATGCTTTATTTCAGTAGTTCTCCAAAGGGCACTTCTCCATTTCCTCATATCAGTTAGACCATCTTGTGGGTGTTGCAATGTTGTGCGCATCACACAGACATCCTGACAGCGTGTATAAAGCCAATGTGTCAGCCAGAGCAAAGTTTTGATCTCGGCCAAAATGCATTTGGCCCATTCGAGGAACTACTAAACTAGCCTACAGATTCCTCTGCTCACTGGTGTTTCACAATCTCACCCCACCACTAACGACAGACTCCTCTGCTTGTTGATGTTTTTCTCTGACTCACCCATAGAGGCCACACAGGTTCCCCCTCCCACCCCATCCCACCCCATCCCCACACGTTTTATTTGTCTATTACCATGGCCGGTGTTCTGTCGATTTCACAATCACCTCCGTTTATAATAAACTTGTTTGTTTTTGACCGTCAGGTGGGGCGTTCCCGACAGCACGTAACGCCCCTTGAAAGCTACGAATAGCGGCGAGATCAGGTGGGCGTTCCCGACAACACGTAACACGCCCTGAAAGCTACGAATAGCGGCGAGATCAGGGGGCGTTCCCGGCAGCACGTAACGCCCCTTGAAAAGCTATGATTAGCAGCGAGTGAACACACAGTTTTTTCCTCCCATGCCCCCTTATATCCTTTGCGTGCCTGTCAAGGCCATCTTATACCAATGTATCCACCATTCAAATATTCCATAATTGCATGTTGTGCATGCAAATATTCCATAATTGCATGTTGAGCAGGCTATCTTAGCTAGTATAGCCTACTAATGTATAGCCTACTAATGTATTCCCAAGGCTATTCTGTAGATTCCATTAGTTATGTTATATGGCAGTAAAATGCCACTGAATGACCAAATTGATTTATCTTGATTTTTTATTTAACACCAGCGTTAGTTTGTTGTTTATGCGTATGCAATAACGGATGCGTTATTATATTTACTGGAATACATACACACGCCAACCTATGTGCCCTATCAGAGTTCGTTACGTTATTGTACAGTACAATAAACAAAACAACATGATAGCATCAGCTGCATCACTATACGTGTGAGCGTAAGTATTAATGGTTTGCAACTTGTTTGTGTTGTACAGCATTTGGTTCAAACATATGGTAACATTGAATCAGTGTTAGCTTAGCGCTAGCTAGCTAGCATACACTACGATCTGTGAATAGAATTGGCCTGGTCTTGGTCGATATGACCAAAAATTGATATAACGTTACAGTAGCATGGACCCCTCTCGTTTTTTTATTACAGTTGAAGATTTCACAATCTCAACCACTCTCAATCTTGTTACAACCCAGACCCCGGATATCCGTGACCTACGGGTATTATTTCAAAATATGGATTGAATATGAATCTTGGAACGTGAACAAACATCTTAGCAACCCAACAAACCCATTGTTTTTATTTTTCGTATTTTTATATGATTATTTTAATAGTTACTAACTATTAATAGTAACTAACTAGTCCTCCACACAGAATTGGTTAATTTACTGTGAGACTTTATCTTTCTCACTACACTTTCCAAACGTTAACACACATCAAACACAACAACTCTTTCTCACTACACTTTTCAAACATTAACACATGTCAAACACAACAACTCTTTCTCACTACACTTTCCAAACATTAACACATGTCAAACACAACAACTCTTTCTCACTACACTTTCCAAACGTTAACACACATCAAACACAACAACTCTTTCTCACTACACTTTTCAAACATTAACACATGTCAAACACAACAACTCTTTCTCACTACACTTTCCAAACGTTAACACGCGTCAAAGACAACAACTCTTTCAAACATTAACACACGTCAAACACAACAACTCTTTCAAACATTAACACACGTCAAACACAACAACTCTTTCTCACTACACTTTCAAACATTAACACACGTCAAACACAACAACTCTTTCTCACTACACTTTCCAAATGTTAACACACGTCAAACACAACAACTCTTTCTCACTACACTTTCCAAACATTAACACACATCAAACACAACAACTCTTTCTCACTACACTTTCCAAACATTAACACACATCAAACACAACAACTCTTTCTTACTACACTTTCCAAACATTAACACACATCAAACACAACAACTCTTTCCCACTACACTTTCCAAACATTAACACACATCAAACACAACAACTCTTTCTCACTACACTTTCCAAACATTAACACACATCAAACACAACAACTCTTTCTTACTACACTTTCCAAACATTAACACACATCAAACACAACAACTCTTTCCCACTACACTTTCCAAACATTAACACACATCAAACACAACAACTCTTTCTCACTACACTTTCCAAACATTAACACACATCAAACACAACAACTCTTTCTCACTACACTTTCCAAATGTTAACACACATCAAACACAACAACTCTTTCTCACTACACTTTCCAAACATTAACACACATCAAACACAACTCTTTCTTACTACACTTTCCAAACATTAACACACATCAAACACAACAACTCTTTCTCACTACACTTTCCAAACATTAACACACATCAAACACAACAACTCTTTCCCACTACACTTTCCAAACATTAGGCGTTTCTAAGATGTGGGGTCAATATCAATCTAGAATCTAGATTGATTTGATTCATTAATTTGGCGTTCTCTCATGCAAAATATCCAAGATCCAATATCCAGAAGTAGTGATTACTACACAGAAGTAACTTTAGTTCCACCATTTGCTATTTGCTTCAAACATAATTTGGATCAGTTGTAACTTTGGCCATTTCTAACAATTTCTAGACAGTGAATTTACACAAGCACTTGAGTGAAATTCATAGTACCTATAGGGACTGTGATTGAATGAACGCAGATTGTCAGATTTGTCTACCAAACCCTTATCCTGGTGCCTGCAAGGGTCGGCTGTACCACTAATGTCAGCCACTATGTGTTAAAATATTGGGCTGGTTTCATAGACCTGGCCCAAAAGTACATACATCACATATATGTATGCTGCATATATCCATATATGCCTCTACCGTATGGGTTAGTCATAATAGTCAAACATGGTTTTTCATGTTCTGACTTGCTGAAATGTGTGCTGCATATATCCATATATGCCTCTACCGTATAGGTTTCTCATAATAGTCAAACATGGTTTTTCATGTTCTGACTTGCTGAAATGTGTGCTGCATATATACATATTAGTTACACATAATAGTCAAACAGGGGTTTTCATGTTCTGATGTGCTGAAATGTTTTACACGTCACGTAAAACAGTTTTTAAAACAGTTAATTGGCCTACACAATGTGTAATTTCAGGTTATTGTAAGTTATTGCATAGTTGCAATCTTTCATACTTGCATACTTACAAGTGGGTTGTTTTTAATGGCATGTGATTTGCGGTTCTAATTACCCAATGTGTAATTTCAGGTGATTGTAAGTGTGTCATACATACAAGCCTTCATATCAGTTGGCTGTGTCAATGATTTTCTGTACCTCTTGGTGCGTCATCATTGTCTTTGTCAGGCTTAGAAGCAATGTCTAAACAGTAAACAGTTTATGACAAGTGGTAGCAGCATGCTATGCTACTACACAAGACGTGTTATGGTACATAAATAATATGTAGCGTGTAATAATCTGTAGAACTCTGTCAGAGTTCTACTCTGTCATTATTTTTACATTTGACTTTGAGAACTATGATGAACTGTTAGTCAGTACTCTGTACTGATGTACAAAAGTAACAAGATTGAGGTTGTGAAATCTTCAACCGGAATAAAAAACTGGATATAATATAACTGAATCAGTTAGGCCAAACTATTATCAGTCAGGTCGGTAATGACCGGGGGAAATTATATGATTATTGTCCATTGTGTGTATGATACAACTTTGTTTATCATTCTGTGCCACACACTATACAGTCTGTTTTTAACTCAACACACTGTACCTGCCCCTTGACCTCGGAGGGGAAGAAAGGATATTGTCAAGGATAGTGTCATAAGCTGATAGCAAGGTATGGTGATCACAAGCATTGTAATAAATATTGTGGTAAATGAAATTGGTAAATTGGTTAAGCAAAGCAAGTAATGCTTTTGCAATGAAGTTTGTAAGATGTATTTTACAAGATATTTTCTGAGATTTGGTTATATTAACTTATTATTTATATTATTATTCTATTATTATTATTCTAATTATTATCTACTATTATTCTAATTATTATCTACTATTATTCTAATTATTATATTATTATATTATTATTATTATTAGGGGTTATTATGTATATTAACTATACATATTAAAGTATAGATGATTGTTTTGCCCACCTTATTTGGTTGTCTTATCAAAACAAATGTATAGCATGTTAAAGTTTTAAATAAAGTCAAGTCAAGTCAAATCCAACAGGTCTTAATGTCAATTAATTGTAGCTTTAACGTGTTTTGTGAAACACACACACACCCACACATTCACCCCTCTCATATATACGTAACTGCCTATAACTGTACATATATTCCTTTCACACACACTTTTCAAAATAGACACTCTTTCATATTGTGATTCATAGTGATTCTTGTTTGTTTTATGTGATCCCGGTTTTTAAGCAAACCGGATCCAGTTTCCTTGTATGTGTACATCCTGTACAAGGTACATCCTGTACAAGGTACATACTACATTGGACTCAATGATCCACAGATGTATCAAACAAATGTATGTTTTACTGATACAAATGACCAAATTACCACAAATTCAACATGTAATGCCATTTTCTCAATCATTTTGGTCAAAACATTTGGTGTGACCCAGATCAGTCCTTGTAACGAGGACCTTGTTATCACTGGTGTATAGCCAGACTTGGCACATCTGGGGTGTCTTAGGTCAGTCCTTGTAATGAGGACCTTGTTATCACTGGTGTATAGCCAGACTTGGCACATTGGATGTGGCCCAAGATCAGACATTGTAATGAGGACCTTGTTATCACTGGCGTATAGCCAGACTTGGCACATTGGATGTGGCCCAAGATCAGTCCTTGTAATGACTTGATCAAAAATATTACAGACAATATATATATATATATATATATATATATATATATATAGTAAATATAATTGTATAATATATTCAAAGTATTGTTAATTGTTAATTATTATTATTATTCAAAACCTGGAAATACTGTAAATACTGTAAATAAACTAAACTAAAACTAAAACTTGGAACTTGTACTGTGTGTTAATTTAATGTGTTTTGAAAACACACAACCACATATAAAATCTCAAGTGAGATTTTGAGAAAGAAAAAAGAGAAAAGAAAAAAAGTTTAAAGTATATAAACCCCCTCCTAGATATGTGATTATGCCTGACACCTAGAGGCGAAACGTGGTATTGAATTGGCTATCCAAATAGCACGTGGTAAACTAAGTACTTATCAAAGCAACGTATCAAACTCTTCATAACACCCTGACCAATGTAATAGTAGTAATACTGACAGGCTACAATTAGTCCAATTAGTTCAATTAGTTTAACTAAAACCAAGAAGAGAGGTCACATAACTTTACATCACATAAATTTCACTGTTTTACTGATTTTCACTGATTTACCTTTGTTTATTCTTCATGTGTAAAACGCTTTGAGCTGCATTTTATGTATGAAAGGTGCTATACAAATACAAGTTTATTATTATTATAAACAAGCTATTTTGTGCTGGTCTCTATAAAACTTTAACTTTAAAAGTACACTTTGCGTGGAAAACAACTCTTCTCGAGCAGTTTGTGTAATTGTAATTGCATTTGCCAACACTGTCCCACAATCAAACCTCTGAAAAATCCTGTCCCACCCTAAACACTAAACCCTAAACCCTAACCATGCTTGGTGGAGTCCATTGACGTATATATTAATGGACCAAAAGGAGCTCATTGACTTTGACAGAGCAAAATGAAGCTCACTTCCGGATATTATTTCATTTCGTTTGATGGGTTGAATGAATTAAATTGAATGAAATGCGGTCCCCAGCGGGTGCCGGGGGAGTTTCCGAATTTGCCCTATATTTGTTTTGATAAGACAACCAAATAAGGTGGGCAAAACAATCATCTATACTTTAATATGTATAGTTAATATACATAATAACCCCTAATAATAATAATAATATAATAATATAATAATTAGAATAATAGTAGATAATAATTAGAATAATAGTAGATAATAATTAGAATAATAATAATAGAATAATAATATAAATAATAAGTTAATATAACCAAATCTCAGAAAATATCTTGTAAAATACATCTTACAAACTTCATTGCAAAAGCATTACTTGCTTTGCTTAACCAATTTACCAATTTCATTTACCACAATATTTATTACAATGCTTGTGATCACCATACCTTGCTATCAGCTTATGACACTATCCTTGACAATATCCTTTCTTCCCCTCCGAGGTCAAGGGGCAGGTACAGTGTGTTGAGTTAAAAACAGACTGTATAGTGTGTGGCACAGAATGATAAACAAAGTTGTATCATACACACAATGGACAATAATCATATAATTTCCCCCGGTCATTACCGACCTGACTGATAATAGTTTGGCCTAACTGATTCAGTTATATTATATCCAGTTTTTTATTCCGGTTGAAGATTTCACAACCTCAATCTTGTTACTTTTGTACATCAGTACAGAGTACTGACTAACAGTTCATCATAGTTCTCAAAGTCAAATGTAAAAATAATGACAGAGTAGAACTCTGACAGAGTTCTACAGATTATTACACGCTACATATTATTTATGTACCATAACACGTCTTGTGTAGTAGCATAGCATGCTGCTACCACTTGTCATAAACTGTTTACTGTTTAGACATTGCTTCTAAGCCTGACAAAGACAATGATGACGCACCAAGAGGTACAGAAAATCATTGACACAGCCAACTGATATGAAGGCTTGTATGTATGACACACTTACAATCACCTGAAATTACACATTGGGTAATTAGAACCGCAAATCACATGCCATTAAAAACAACCCACTTGTAAGTATGCAAGTATGAAAGATTGCAACTATGCAATAACTTACAATAACCTGAAATTACACATTGTGTAGGCCAATTAACTGTTTTAAAAACTGTTTTACGTGACGTGTAAAACATTTCAGCACATCAGAACATGAAAACCCCTGTTTGACTATTATGTGTAACTAATATGTATATATGCAGCACACATTTCAGCAAGTCAGAACATGAAAAACCATGTTTGACTATTATGAGAAACCTATACGGTAGAGGCATATATGGATATATGCAGCACACATTTCAGCAAGTCAGAACATGAAAAACCATGTTTGACTATTATGACTAACCCATACGGTAGAGGCATATATGGATATATGCAGCATACATATATGTGATGTATGTACTTTTGGGCCAGGTCTATGAAACCAGCCCAATATTGTAACACATAGTGGCTGACATTAGTGGTACAGCCGACCCTTGCAGGCACCAGGATAAGGGTTTGGTAGACAAATCTGACAATCTGCGTTCATTCAATCACAGTCCCTATAGGTACTATGAATTTCACTCAAGTGCTTGTGTAAATTCACTGTCTAGAAATTGTTAGAAATGGCCAAAGTTACAACTGATCCAAATTATGTTTGAAGCAAATAGCAAATGGTGGAACTAAAGTTACTTCTGTGTAGTAATCACTACTTCTGGATATTGGATCTTGGATATTTTGCATGAGAGAACGCCAAATTAATGAATCAAATCAATCTAGATTCTAGATTGATATTGACCCCACATCTTAGAAACGCCTAATGTTTGGAAAGTGTAGTGGGAAAGAGTTGTTGTGTTTGATGTGTGTTAATGTTTGGAAAGTGTAGTGAGAAAGAGTTGTTGTGTTTGATGTGTGTTAATGTTTGGAAAGTGTAGTAAGAAAGAGTTGTGTTTGATGTGTGTTAATGTTTGGAAAGTGTAGTGAGAAAGAGTTGTTGTGTTTGATGTGTGTTAACATTTGGAAAGTGTAGTGAGAAAGAGTTGTTGTGTTTGATGTGTGTTAATGTTTGGAAAGTGTAGTGAGAAAGAGTTGTTGTGTTTGATGTGTGTTAATGTTTGGAAAGTGTAGTGGGAAAGAGTTGTTGTGTTTGATGTGTGTTAATGTTTGGAAAGTGTAGTAAGAAAGAGTTGTTGTGTTTGATGTGTGTTAATGTTTGGAAAGTGTAGTGAGAAAGAGTTGTTGTGTTTGATGTGTGTTAATGTTTGGAAAGTGTAGTGGGAAAGAGTTGTTGTGTTTGATGTGTGTTAATGTTTGGAAAGTGTAGTAAGAAAGAGTTGTTGTGTTTGATGTGTGTTAATGTTTGGAAAGTGTAGTGAGAAAGAGTTGTTGTGTTTGATGTGTGTTAATGTTTGGAAAGTGTAGTGAGAAAGAGTTGTTGTGTTTGACGTGTGTTAACATTTGGAAAGTGTAGTGAGAAAGAGTTGTTGTGTTTGACATGTGTTAATGTTTGGAAAGTGTAGTGAGAAAGAGTTGTTGTGTTTGACGTGTGTTAATGTTTGAAAGTGTAGTGAGAAAGAGTTGTTGTGTTTGACGTGTGTTAATGTTTGAAAGAGTTGTTGTGTTTGACGTGTGTTAATGTTTGAAAGAGTTGTTGTCTTTGACGCGTGTTAACGTTTGGAAAGTGTAGTGAGAAAGAGTTGTTGTGTTTGACATGTGTTAATGTTTGAAAAGTGTAGTGAGAAAGAGTTGTTGTGTTTGATGTGTGTTAACGTTTGGAAAGTGTAGTGAGAAAGAGTTGTTGTGTTTGACATGTGTTAATGTTGAAAGATAAAGTCTCACAGTAAATTAACCAATTCTGTGTGGAGGACTAGTTAGTTACTATTAATAGTTAGTAACTATTAAAATAATCATATAAAAATACGAAAAATAAAAACAATGGGTTTGTTGGGTTGCTAAGATGTTTGTTCACGTTCCAAGATTCATATTCAATCCATATTTTGAAATAATACCCGTAGGTCACGGATATCCGGGGTCTGGGTTGTAACAAGATTGAGAGTGGTTGAGATTGTGAAATCTTCAACTGTAATAAAAAAACGAGAGGGGTCCATGCTACTGTAACGTTATATCAATTTTTGGTCATATCGACCAAGACCAGGCCAATTCTATTCACAGATCGTAGTGTATGCTAGCTAGCTAGCGCTAAGCTAACACTGATTCAATGTTACCATATGTTTGAACCAAATGCTGTACAACACAAACAAGTTGCAAACCATTAATACTTACGCTCACACGTATAGTGATGCAGCTGATGCTATCATGTTGTTTTGTTTATTGTACTGTACAATAACGTAACGAACTCTGATAGGGCACATAGGTTGGCGTGTGTATGTATTCCAGTAAATACAATAACGCATCCGTTATTGCATACGCATAAACAACAAACTAACGCTGGTGTTAAATAAAAAATCAAGATAAATCAATTTGGTCATTCAGTGGCATTTTACTGCCATATAACATAACTAATGGAATCTACAGAATAGCCTTGGGAATACATTAGTAGGCTATACATTAGTAGGCTATACTAGCTAAGATAGCCTGCTCAACATGCAATTATGGAATATTTGCATGCACAACATGCAATTATGGAATATTTGAATGGTGGATACATTGGTATAAGATGGCCTTGACAGGCACGCAAAGGATATAAGGGGGCATGGGAGGAAAAAACTGTGTGTTCACTCGCTGCTAATCATAGCTTTTCAAGGGGCGTTACGTGCTGCCGGGAACGCCCCCTGATCTCGCCGCTATTCGTAGCTTTCAGGGCGTGTTACGTGTTGTCGGGAACGCCCACCTGATCTCGCCGCTATTCGTAGCTTTCAAGGGGCGTTACGTGCTGTCGGGAACGCCCCACCTGACGGTCAAAAACAAACAAGTTTATTATAAACGGAGGTGATTGTGAAATCGACAGAACACCGGCCATGGTAATAGACAAATAAAACGTGTGGGGATGGGGTGGGATGGGGTGGGAGGGGGAACCTGTGTGGCCTCTATGGGTGAGTCAGAGAAAAACATCAACAAGCAGAGGAGTCTGTCGTTAGTGGTGGGGTGAGATTGTGAAACACCAGTGAGCAGAGGAATCTGTAGGCTAGTTTAGTAGTTCCTCGAATGGGCCAAATGCATTTTGGCCGAGATCAAAACTTTGCTCTGGCTGACACATTGGCTTTATACACGCTGTCAGGATGTCTGTGTGATGCGCACAACATTGCAACACCCACAAGATGGTCTAACTGATATGAGGAAATGGAGAAGTGCCCTTTGGAGAACTACTGAAATAAAGCATTTTTGCTCAAAATGGCTTTAAGCACAGGGCGAAATGGAGAAGTGCCCTTTGAGGAACTACTGAAAAATGGACTTTCGACATGAAAGGGATTTAAAAACAGAAGTGCCCTTTGCGGAAGAAGTGGAATAAAGGTTTTTTTCACATAATGGTTTAAAAATAGAGGTGCCCTTTGAGGAACTAGTGAAAAAATGACTTTTCAAAAAAAAGAAGCCACGCCCCTTTGATGACGTAGGTGCCCTAAACTCCGCCCCCTCGATTTTTGCGTTTTTTTCTCAAGTGTGGGTGGTGTAGGTATCATAACTAACTACTGCTGGTCCACGCCCACTGATCAGCGCTGCGCCAGGCGCTCGGCCTAGAAACTACGCCGATGCAACGATAGGGGCCGTAGTCTATGTAAACTTTATTGCATCATTTGTTAGTTCCACGCCCTTCACCCTTCGATCCCATGTTCCCCCTAGGAGGGACAGCTGTCTGCCTCTGCCTAATGTCATTTAAACAATCACGCGCCCAGTGTCCCCCCCTCCCGCAGACAAAACAACAGTCCTAACAGTCCTTCCTTTTGCTGCTTGCTGGACCCCTCCTGTGCCCTTTTCCTCTCCCCCTCCACGGCTGTGGAGCCCCAAATGGCCACGGGTACCCTATTGAGTTTGGTCCAAACTGCTGTGCCCCCTCTGGTACCTGCATCCGAGTTTGAGTTGGAACCTGTGGTGCAGACCGACTATTGGGATGTACCACTGCGACTACAGCCTGTTGTAAATCGTCCGGAGTGGGATTATAACAATGGCAAATACTTTGCAATTTTGCCATAAATGAAGTGGGATTTTTATCAGGTGAAGGGAAGTTGATAACTATGCTATGTAACTCAGCAGCTTTCCATGGTCTATGACAGTTTTGTTGTCAATTATCTAAAGTTAATTTGTCTAACTCATTCCGGCAAGCATCCTCTGAAGTTATGGCTATTGCCCCACCCCCACTCAGCAGCTTACCTGCATCCTCCTTTGTCTTGTTGGATGCTCTACGGCTGAGCTTAGCTCCCATCTCTCAATGCAAAAGTGAGACTTTCTCCCTTTTAAATTATATTTCTCTCCGTTTGTCTGGAACAAGCACACTATTAATTCTGAATCATTTAGTCAAACAGATTTCACACTCAGACAGTTTGCAAACACCACACATTCATGGACAGTCCTGATACACACGTGCACTTATACTAATATGCTATTCCCTATATCAACAATAATCCTATTGTGAGCATTATAAAACTCCCTAAGTTGCCTCTCAATCAAATTTAATCAATATTTTCATCTACATCCCAAATGTTTATATCTACATCCCAAATGTTTATTTCCTTTTCATGCATTCCCTCAGATCAATGTGCACATTTATTTAGGCTCTCAGACTTTCATACCCAAGACTGACCATTTCTCAAAAATGATTCAGAACTTTTGTTCGAATTATGTACGTTCAGTCGTCTGTCTGCCTCCACCTGATTCAATTTTGGATCGAATGTGAATATCTTATCAGAGTGTGCATTTTCCAAAATCTCTCCGTCTCTGCTGGGTCCTTTTCCAGGCATCCTCATCCGCTTCTTCCTCAGTACTCTTCGAGTTACTTAGGTCAGCGTCTGATTCATTTATTTATATCGCGTGCATTTCCACTCCTGGCGGCCGGGCAATCAACAACTTCTTTTTTTAATTTCCAGGCTTCAATACAGGCTATCAATGTATTGATCATCTTACTCCCAAAGTTTTCATCAAATTAATCCTAACTCCCAAAGTTCTCATCAAAATAATCACATCCCAAATGCTTCCTTACTTTGTATCCCAAATACTTAATAATAATTCCCTGAGGCTTACAAACACAAATAGCTCACACAAAACAATTAGACTGAAATTACATCCTAGATATCTTCTTTCACAATCAACCGCAGACTTTTAAAAGCAAATAGGTAACTTACCCGTTAATTTTGTCCATTTCTGTCCGTCGGTCTCCTCGAAGCAGTGAGAAGGCCCCAAAATAAGCCCCTTTGTCGACTGTGTTTTTTTCACTGCTCCCAGGCGGCAAAGAGGCTTCACAGACCACGTCCCTCCTCCGAACCGGGTTTCCGCACCAAACTGCTGTAAGAATTACCTTACTTACTAAATAACCAACTCTATTTGCTTAAAATAATCCATGATTTATTACTGAAGCATCCACTACATCCCAAATCTCGTAGCTGTCATACTCCCTGTTACAGGCGTGTTCACTGTATTTAATCCCCCAAGAGGGAGGAGGTGGAGACTATATTAACATACAAAGGAGGAGTTTACTAAACCACTCCTTCTACCTAATTTTGGAGTATCTTACCACAGCAGTATTGGACCCATGCACTTTTTGAAGTCCAAAAACAAAAATTATGTAAAAAAACTGAAACGGACAACCTGCAATGCCGACAAACCACAATGCCAATAGCCTGCTAATCCGATGCCTTTAGTGCGCCCTAATCCTAACTCCTATCCCTACCGGGCTATCGGCATAGCGGAATTTTCAGCATTGCGGGTTGTCGCCATAGTGAGCGCACCCCAAACATCAGGCACTGCGACCATGCGGCCGCCCCATCTTCCAGCGACCGGCCCAGTAGAAGTATACTGAGTGACTGGGCCGGCCCAATCACATCTCACTAGGCCCAGCTCCCCCCCCTCTTTGTCTGGGCTGGCCCAATCACTTCTCATATAGAGAGACAGACAGAGAACTAGAACTCATTTCTGTTATGTCACTGAACAAGAGAAAGGGGGAGTGAGATAATAAAGAAAGAGAAAATGAGGTGTTAATGTGTTGAGATTGTTTTGGCTGAGACTTAAAGGAGAATTCAGTTTTTTTACACCCCAGACCTTATTTCCAGCTTAAAATATTATGTTTTACTCGCCCAAATAACTTTGGTTTCATTCGGATGCCCACAGAAGATTTCCAGGTCCGAGTACACTCCTCAAACAGGCTATAATGGGCGCAAACGGGGCATGCTGAATGCACTCTGTAAATAACACCTTTTCTGTCACATGGCGGTTCATTGTGTTTGTTATAGAATTATGTGAGCATGAATTAGCTATCTAACTAACCTCCCATGCTGCTGACAGCCTGCTCTGTTTACTGTCTGAGTGTCCGTCACATAGATAACACCTCCCGCTTTATCTCCCGCTGCTGTTTGTAATCAATATCGCCTTACTCCATACGAGCGGCAATTGAATTGAATCGTCCATAATCATCAGATCATATCTATATGATAAGCTGCTAACACAACCATAACAGCGAGTCAACTCTGACCTGCCCAGAATGTCCAGTTGGTTTCCAAGACATTCCAGGTGATTTCCTGGAAGATCCTGGAAACCACCTTGAAAGTCTTTGAAACCACCTCCCCCAGGTCTGAATGGGCTGAAAATGTGTATGGCGGTGTGTTATGATCTGGGGAAGGTCATGTGGAAGGTCCAGGTGGTTATCAGGAATTTCCAGGTGGTTTCCTGCCTGGAAAGTCCTGGAAACCACCCCCCCAGGTCGGATTGGGCTAAAAATCTGTATGGTGGTGTTATGATCCGGGGGAGGGTCAGGTTCATACGGAAGCTGATCTTCCCAACTGCAGAACCAAATATTTTTCGGCTACTAAATGACATACCATTATCATATGCCCCATCTTCAGAACATAACATTCACCATGTGGTATCAGATGGATTTACAACCCTACAAACTTTCATTAGGCTATAGGCTACTATTTTGTTAACCTAAGAAATTATTTCCTCACATTTTTGTGTCTCCAATACTATAGCCTTTACAAACAAATAAATACATTAATTAATTAAGTATGTAGTCTATAGCATTACTAATTTCTTTATTTTTGTTGCTCTTCTCACCATCCCGTCCGGGGTGAAGGGAATGTAACAAGGGCTGTTGTTGTAAAGTTTGCAGTCACACTTGTAGGCTACTCCCGTGCTGTCTCTGTGTAATCTGAGATATTGCATCTCGCCATCGGGTCAGAAACGAGTGGTATCTTCCTGCCCGCTCATCAACATCATCATCATCATCACCTTCATTGGAGCTAGCCCCCGGACAGCCCGACTGCGAGATGGAGCCGCTGTCAGAGTCGCGCACCAGTCACCTCTCCTCCCTCATCATCAGCAGCTAATGGAGTGGTGGAATAATCTGAAATTAGCTGTCCAATTGCTGTCTGGTTGCACCTCTAACAGGAATTGAATTTAAAAGACGAGCAATGTCTTCATTGCGCAAATTCATGGTTACTTTATCAGTCACCTGTCACTGGACTTCACAGCCTGCCAAAACTGACACATGACAAACACTCGCTTTTTCTCCTTTTCTTTTTTTGACTCTGAGGAAGACACTTTGCGTGTCGAAACGTTAGTCTGCTTGCTGCACCTATTAAATTGCCTAAACTTTGACCGTGTGCGCCAGATTACTTTTTTCACGTGTTGACTACTCAGTCCCTCTTCTGAAAGGCAGATACGAAAGGTATCGGTCTGGCGTGGATCGTCAGCTGAGGCGCGGTTTCTACTCGCTTCTTTTATTTTCCTTTTTCTAAAACACGCCAGAGAAATCCATACATCCATACATGGACATGATGACAGCTGGTCAAGCTGTTGCTATGCAGAGAACGGGCTCTACTATTCTCGTGTCGGTGTATACGCGGCCTTAACCATTATAACCATGCCTTTTAAGCTCATTGCTGAACTGCAGTTACTCAATGACATTCTTCCTTTCGAAGCTCCGATCCACTCGATCCAGTCCACGGGTTGCAGCTTTATGCTGTCATTTCTGCCAATTTGGATATCTCAGAGCGCATCACAGATCATAGCCTGAATAAAACGATTCAACCTACAGCCAGGCAAATACAGATCTTCAGCAGGGCTGATGCGGTCTCCCTGTAGCCTACCGGTGACATTCCTGATACCATCCAATTCCATGATCTTTGTGTTGTAAACATAACTTTCACAATAGTGAACAAGCACCCCCACTCGGCTCATTCAGGGCAGGTAGTTTTATAACTTGTAGACTACCTGCTGCACAGGCTAAATGATGCACATAAATATAGCCTACATTATGTAAAGTCATTGCATAAATGTGTTTTTATTGTAAAAGTAAATGTGAAGTAAGCCAAGTCTTATTGGAGCGGACATCACAGTAGGACATCACAGTGGAACCGTGTTAAGGCTGTCACTCATCTATATTATGTTAAATTTGCAACAGATATATATATGCCACCTGGATTACATATATCGTCGACCTCGAATCTCCAAAACAGCAACTTTTCAGGAAGGAACCTGTTTGCTCTTAAAATACTGAACCAAACGTCGTCAAATTGCTGCCATGTATTTTAGAGTGTATTGCTGCTACTTATGTTTTACATAGTTTTAGAGTGTACTGCTGCTACCTTTGTTCTATGTATGTTTTATTATGTTTTACGTTTTATGTTTATTGTGTTTTTATGTTTTATGGGGACAACGGATGGAAATTAGCCTCGTGCTAAATCCGGCAATTTTTACACTTTTACTATGTTCCAGGTTTTATTATCTGTTCTATGGTTTCTGTGTTCATTAATTTTGCACTGTCCCGTCCAAATAAACAAATAAATAAAAATATGACAAAAAGTAAAAAAGTAACATTCGAGGTCCTGGCACAAGAGCAATAGGGTTGTGTTTGGATTTCTATGTTTTATTTTGTCCAATATGGAAATTTTCTACAATTGCATGTTATGTTAACATAAACATTATTTCTAATCAGATTTGGTGGCTATTTCTTGTCGAAATGTATTAGCCTCAATGCATGCTGGGAGATTTCACATGGCTTTGGTAGGGGAGCCGGCGCTCTGAGCTCCCTCCCCTCCCTCTTTCATCCCCGTCTGTCTCCATATACTGTAGCCTCTTTCATCCCCGTCTGTCTCCATATAGCCTATATTATTCCATATTATGCTCTCAAACAAATCTCATTGCAGTTTAAATACAGCAAGCATGTAAATACACTACACTATAGCAAGATCAAAGGGAAAAGAACGTTCTAAACGCATCGGCTAGAAAAATATAGCCTATCCCTGGATGTCATGATGAGATTAGATTGGTGAAAGTTTGGTCAGAATGATATCGTTTTCTCTCGCTACCTTTTCTTCTGCACCACTGCACAGGTAGGATGATGCAACAGCCTCTGAATGACAGGGGCTCAAAAGTTACTGATGAAGGTACGACCTTATTATGGATGGGATAGTAATTATTCAAATTGTAAATAGCGGAAAAAATACCACTTAACTCATTGAGTGCCCGCCACGCTCCCAGTGCCAGAGTTTCAGAGCGTTTTCAGTGATTTCTCGAGGCCCACAGAATATTGTGTGATATTACTATGTAAACACCGAACACGCACAAAGAACAAGGAGACTCTATTGTATCATCAGCAAAAAAAAGTTTATTGATACCATTTTCCGTTCTTTAGTTATGAGCCGGAGAAGATAGGTTGTTTTCAGCGTTTTCATGCGTTTCAAATTATAAGCTGAGATATTCAGCCTTTTGTGAAATGAAGCATTTCAAGCACATTCACTGACTCTAGCTAATATTTTCTGATGTAGTGACGTGGTGTAGTTGTGTGGTGCCCTGCGTGCCCCACCCCCCTCTCCCCCCCCTCAGCTGCAAACTCCTCCCCACACGAACACACAGCCTCACGCACCCAGCGTCTATTTTCGGAGTGCTCCGTTTTTGTGCGCCGGCTCCCAGCGCACACGGAAAAGCCAAACCGGACTGCTGAGAATGGTTTGGCTTTTCAGTGTCGGGTGCTGCTTTTCTGGCGGCTAATCGTGTGGAGAAACTATGCAAACAGACAGACAGAGGCAGAGGGGCTCAGTTGTGGGAGCGGATTGACTGCTGTTCGCAGCCAACGTCAGCTGCAGCCAGAGCAATCTATATGGCTCTGGCTGCAGCATGAGCGGTTTCTCTTTCATCACGGCTTTTTCCTGCTGTTTTCCTGACCTTTCTCTAATCTGGAGAGCACTGTCGCCACCTAATGAGTCCGTAAAATAGGTTATACACCTTCAATAGCTACAATATTTGTACAGGAGATGCAGGAGGTTTTGATCCACGTCCCACCGTCAAAAAACGCATTTGACGTCGATCGACGTCGTTGGCACTCTACGTCACTATTTACTTTGACGTCGATCGACGTCCTTGGCACTCAATGAGCCGCATTTCAAGTGACGTTATTGTGTAAACATGCTAATGTTAACGTTACTGACTAGCTAGCTAGCATAAACAATCAAGTTGCATGTAATCATTGCACACCAATTACATTAGTAAAAATTTAAAAAGCTATACGAATTTGTGTTTTTATAGGCATTCAAGGGTATTTTATTAATCGCCTGGCTTGTGATGAGCAACATAATGCCAACTACAGGTCTCTCATAGAGGGTCAAAATGACCTGAGCTCGGGATGGATTGGCCAAATATTGCACACTGTACCAGATGATGAACACATCATTCTGAAAGGACCGATATTCACAGTCCATCAACAACCATCATAATGTTGACATAACCCATGTCATAATCACTGTTAGCTTAGGCTAGGCAGCTGGCAGCTGCATGCTACTCATTATGAGGTGAAATAACGTTAGCGATTTACGACTGTTAACCAAAGCCTACCGTGCTGTTGTTATTGGGAACAAAGTCCTTTCTGTTAATATTCTTGATCCATCTCTGGCGAACAGCTCGGTCCTCTGCACGTCCAGGGATGTAACGTTATGATTTCAGACAGGGGCACTCTTCATGTAGCCTAGCTAATGCTAGTAAAGGCTTGTGTAACGCTATTTCACATTCTATTCTCTTCCAAAGTTGAAGTTTGCCACTACTGTTGGGGCAGCTGATAACGGCACAGCTTCTTCCCGATTTCCTAGGCATCGTTGTCAAAAGTAACGTTGAATAAAAATGTAAATGTAGAAAAATATAAGGCATTCAAACGCGCGCGCCATGTATTTTCCCCCTGGAGCCACCGCAGTAGGTCACCGCAGTAATGGCAGCTTGTTTACATCTGCGACTTCGCAGGATTCGTGTATAGGAGAGGGAGACAGAGAGGCACGGGGAGACGGGTTGCCAGGCCATTTTGGATTAGTCCGCCCGGCGGCAGATTTTGAAGAGGTTTAACGTTATACAAACTACTCAAACTAGTCTAAAATAACAAACCAATAACTCCAATACAACCCTGACTAACTTTATAAACAGCGTTTTAAATCCTACAGTAGCCTATTATAAGCCTACCATTTTACAAGTACTTATAAGCCAGTTTATCTGGCAACAAGAAAGGAATGCGAGGCTGCAGGCAGCCTGCAATCACAGAGAGCGGGGCAGAGAGCGGTGTACTTTCACATTCTCACTCTTCCTTTAAGATCTTAAAAACTATATTTATCGTTCAACTTTCACAATAATCTTTACACAGAATGAAAGCCAAGGCTTTCTTTTACTAGAATCAGGTAAAACACGAAAACGGCCAAAGTAAACATGTCCTCATAAAATCGCATTTCAAGAGAAACACATTAGCGCGACATCTGACTCATTTTGATGGAACGTCACATTTGAGGTGGGTAACCAGGGGTGTATATTAATAATTCGGCAGCTTTACGAAAATTTTGGGGAAAAAAGCTCTGCACAGGCTCGCCAGCAGCTATCGCTTGTGGGTAAAGAGGCTCTCTTACCTATGTAACTTGGTAGATGGCCCCGGCCCAGTCTGCTCAGTGACGCTCACATACCAGTGTTGCTTTCATTCGCACCAGAGTCACGATATGTGTTCAAATAACATTCAAACTATGGGGTTACATTCATAATATAAATATATTCATAATATATAGCCTTAGACTGATGACATCACTGATGACATCATCCCCGATGACATCATCAAATAACTTATAATAGACTTACCCAAGGATCCCTCACTGATGACATCATCACTGGTGACATTATGACTGGTGACATCATCACAGAGCTTATAATAGCCTCACCCAGGAAGGATGAACATCAGGCATGATCACATAATTGGTGAAATCATCACTGGTGACATCATCACTGACTGATGACATCATCCCTGACTGACATAGCTGTGGCCGGCACAAACATTGAAAGAGAGAACAGAGGACAGACAGAGAACAGACAGACAGAGAACAGAGCCCACGCTAGCAATCCCTGATGACTTCATCACTGGTGACAATGACATCATCACTGACTGATGACATCATCCCTGATGACATCATCACAAAACCTTTAACACGTTGAGTGCCAATGACGAGATATCTCGGCTTACAGGATCCAACCGTTGAGTGCCAAGGACGAGATATCTCGGCTTACATAAACATTTTTTTTTTTTGACGGTGGGACATCGATCAACCCCTTTTACGTCTCCTATACCAATATTGGAGGAAGAGAATGTGTATAATCTATTTTACCGACCAGCTAGGTGGCGACAGTGCTCTCCAGACAGAGAGAAAGCCGAGCAAAAAACAGCCGCGGGTCCGCGGGAGAAAGCCATTCTAATTTTCAAGGAAATAGCTGGGCGAAAACGCTTTCGATTTCACACACACACACACACACACACACACACACACACACACGCACACACACACACACTCGAGTACCTTTGAGCATAAATAAGACCAGAATCGCAAAAGCTTCTTCAAAGCTCTCAGCCGACACCTCAAGAAACGAACGAGCCCGTTTTACAGTAATCCAGACTGCCCGAGAGCGGCCGCGGAGCCAGCAGGAGCCAGCAGCAGCAGCACAGACGGAGGGAGGAGTTTGGAGACACACACACACACACACACACACACACACACACACAATACAGTATACAGACTTGCCCAAGGGCACCCATAATCACAGGCACGTGAGGTGGTTCTAAAAATCCATTTATCTCAAAACTCTCTGAAAATCTCTGAAACCATGCTGTACTCAACGGCTAATATCTACATAACTACTAACTCTACAAACTAACTCTTTTAGACAGAGAAAGCACACATTCTATTAGTTATTTTTAGATGATTGGTGTTCACGAAGTCTTAACAGAAAATAATCCTCGGCTCTTGTAAAATGAGCCAGAATCCTCAAAAAAAAAACTGGCAGAACCTACCTACAGCATTGAAAAAAGGGCTGGCAGTCAATGTGTTAATAGCCTCGCCCAGGATGACATCACACCATAGAGTACCGCAGGGATGATGTATTTTTGTAGTCGGAACACGCAAGTCCCGGACTTCCGAGTTCTTCACTGTTTCTGCCTATGGGATTTTTGAATGAGTTTTTGGCGCAATGCTTCAAATAAGGTCTGTAGGCAACGCAAGCTTATTCAAACGTGAACCTGTGTTCAGCGGGATAATCTTCACACATAAGGACCACATGAGTTTTTAAGCGTAAGCTCATGCCAAGCTATTCCAGAACTACACACAGTGTCGCACACGTCACCACAGCCAAATTCAACCTTTAGTGTTAGAGTGTTGTTACTGTGAGCTGACAGAGAGCAGTGTGTGGGACCATTGCAACACTGTCCACTCCATTGGTAACACTGTCAAACAGCTCCACGCGTGTGACAAACTAACTTGCTAGTATTGCTCGTCTTTAACTGCTTCTGATTGGTCAGTCTAGAGGTACTTCACGTTTCTCTAAAATGCTATTGGCTAATGGGGCGGGGCGGCTGGGCGGGACTGAGTGTTGGGGTCTCCTGAGTCTCCTCTGAGAGCCTGGTGACGTGAGGTTAGGTGACAGGAGTTTGTGTGTGTCAGTGTGTGCGCTGCTGTGCACTGATATTGCGCGTGTTTTACTAATACAGTTTGAAAGAGAGAGTGGGCAATAGCTGTGTGACTGAACCGACTGAACCCGGACTGAACCAGGTGAGGGAAAGATAATTTAATGTTCGTCCTTTGGTGTGATGACGTATAATATCCCCGTCGACAGTGTCTCATTTAGCCGTTTGCTAGCTAGCCGCCCTTTTAAAAGTTTCAAAACTCATAAAAGTGGCCCTCATGTGTGAAGATTATCCTGCTGAACACTGGTTCGCGTTAGTCCTGCCATTTCACTCAGGACTAAAGCAGGGAGATTCCTCCCGGTCACTGAAAATCCAGTCGGCAGTAGCAGTCTTTCAAACTCCTTGCTCTGTCTAATCCAGCATTCCCCGAAATGAAGTTTTCTTCACGCAGAAGCAAGTTATTCTAACTTTTCACATGAATTCCACATCAAAACACCGCAGCTTGGTATTTCCAGGTAACGTTGAAGGCGCGTCGTGATCACCCAGAGACGTCCAGAGCAGCACCAAGCATGCTGGGAAATGCAATTAATTGCTCCGCTTCGAGCCGTATCTCCAGTCAGGTAGTATAAATACAGCATTCGCAAGGCACATGCTAATCGCAGTATGATGTGGATCATTGTTCCTTTATTGAGATTAAATTGCATTCTTAAAAACTGCCTCAGCAGCAGGCTTCATTCATGCAGCATGCAAGCTCACGTTAATTCCATTTCAATGTGGATCATTGTTGGTTTATCCAGTATCTCATTCAATCACATTCTTAAAGTCTGCTTCAATCAATGAATGCTTTATATTTATTGAAATTAAATATGGTGATATCTGGTGGTCTGAAATTACTCTCTCTAGCTAGGGTAACTGGCTCATATTGTTTCATATTATTGTAACATCTGAATCAAGTCAAGTCAAGTCAAGTTTATTTGTATAGCACATTTCATACACAGAGGCAATTCAAAGTGCTTCACATAAAATGGTTGACAGGAAAAGGAAAGAAAAGAAGAGAATAAAATGGACATTTAAAAGCATCACAACAAAACTTTAAAAAAAGAGTATAAAAAGTGCATTAAGCAACAGGCGCAGCAGTTGCAAAAATAGCTAAAAACTTATAGAGGACTCATTGGGTTTGCATAGTAGCTGTCAGCAGTTAAAAGCGACGGTAAACATAAAAGTCTTTAATCTATTTTTAAAAGTAAGTAAGGTTGGGGCAGATCTGAGGTCTTCAGGCAATTTGTTCCAGCTAGCAGAAGCATAGTGGGTAAATGCAGCCTTCCCATGATTTGATTTGATCCTAGGGACAGTTAATACGCTGGACCCTGTTGACCTAAGAGTTCTAGACGGTTTGTGTGGGAGCAATTCAGCTATGTATTTTTATAGACTAATAACAGTATTTTAAAATCTATTCTATGACACACTGGCAACCAGTGTAAGGACTTAAGAACTGGAGTGATAATCAGCTTTCTTAGTCTTCGTTAGAACTCTAGCAGCAGCATTCTGAATGAGTTGAAGTTGCCTAAGTTCTTTTTTGGAGAGACCAGAAAAAAGGCTATTGCAGTAGTCCAACCTACTATACATGAAGGCGTGAATTAGTTTTTCTAGATCCTGTCTGGACATGTATCCCCTAATTCTTGCTATATTTTTAAGATGATAAAAAGCTGATTTTCTGATTGACTTAATGTGGGAGTTAAAGTTGAGATCGGAATCAATAATAACGCCAAGATTTTTGACTTGATCCTTAGGCTTCAGGGATGGAGACTCAAGGCGTGCAGTGATTTTAAGCCTTTGTTCTTTGGGGCCAAAGACGATCACCTCTGTTTTGTCTTTGTTTAGCTGTAGGAAATTCTGGCACATCCAGTTATTTATTTGATCAATGCACTGGCACAATGATTCTATGGGGGCATAGTCAGCTGAGGAAAGAGTTATATACAACTGAGTGTCGTCTGCGTAGTTATGATAGGCTACTTTGTTTTTTTTGCATAATTAGGCCTAGAGGGAGCATATAAAGGTTGAAGAGAACAGGCCCCATAATGGATCCTTGAGGCACCCCACAAGTCATCCTAGTTAGGTCAGATGTGTAATTGCCAATGGAGACAAAGTACTTCCTGTCTTGAAGATAGGACTTGAACCACTGGAGGACCGTACCCGATAGCCCAACCCAGTTTTCCAGTCTGTCCAATAAAATTGAGTCATCAACAGTGTCAAATGCAGCGCTAAGATCCAGTAGCAGTAGAATCGAATTTTTGCCTGAGTCTGTGTTCATTCTGATGTCATTTATGACTTTAGTAAGCGCGGTTTCTGTGCTGTGATGGGCCTGATTGGACATAGTGAATGTGAAGATTGGTTTTCCGCCATTTACGCTCAGCTTTCCTGCAATCTTTCTTTTTGCATCTAACGGATGCAGAATTTCGCCAGGGTGCTTTAATCTTGCCAGACAGCATTTTTAACCTAACAGGCGCCACACTATCAATAGCATTCAGAATTGTTGAATTGAAGTTATCGAGAATGTCATTGACAGAAGCTGATGTGGGAGGAGATAAAGAAAATGTCTCCATAAACAGCGTGCTGGTGCCTGCATTAATGTCTCGTCTTTTAACGGTTTGTGACCTATTAATGATCTCAGGGGAGATTTCCATTTCAAAAAAGATGCAAAGATGGTCAGACAACGCAACATCAATAGTCAACACAGAAGAGGACTTAAAGCCCCTAGTAATAACTAAATCCAGGGTATGGCCTCGGTTGTGAGTAGGCCCTGAAACATGTTGAGACAGATCAAAAGTATCAAGTAAGATATTCAGTTCTTTGGCAAAATTATCATTCGGGTTATCAATATGAATATTGAAATCCCCAGCAATAGATATACAGTCATGTTCCATGAAAATTAAGGAGAGTAGATCAGCAAATTCAACGAGAAAGCTGCCTGAGTATTTTGGTGGTCTATAGATATTCAGCAGTAGCACAGAGCACAGTAGCACAGTAGCACAGAGCATTTCAGAATAGCAGCAAGGTATTCAAACGATGAGAAGTCTCCAAATGTTACCTGCTTACATTGAAACATATCAGAAAAGACAATCGCTACTCCCCCCCCCTCTTATCAGGTCTGGGAGTGTCAATGAAGCTATAATTAGGCGGTGCTGATTCGGACAGAACAGCCACTCTGTTATTCATATCGAGCCAGGTTTCGGTGAGGAACATTAAATCCAGATTATGACTGGTAATCAGATCACTGATGAGGAGAGATTTATTTGACAGCGACCTAACATTAAGGAGCGTGGCTTTAATATTTTTAGAGCCTGGAACTTGTATTGTTTGCTTTACAAGGGGAATGGAGATTATGTCTGATTTAGAGACCGATCGTGTTGGGGGAAAGTATTAATGTCTGTATGAAATCAAGACTGGAATCAAATGGCAGTATGGGAGAGGGCTGGAGGGCATGTGAGGGAGGGGACAGTCGAGGGGGCAGGTTTGGGGCCGGAGGGGTAGAACAAGGGGGCTTAGATGGACAGGGGGACTGGGGGATCATAGACAGTCCAACGCTTATCAGTTCGTTCAACCTGCTGGAGAATGGAATGGGGGAGGGGGGTGGGGAGAGGTGGAGGAGCAAAGAGGTGGAGGAAGGGGCATTTTCATCCATCGTTTCATCCTGGGAGGGAGGCGTCTCCGATGGCTGTTGAAGGTTGTGGGGGATGGGTGTAGAGGCCCCGAGGACAGGAGGGGAATCAGTTGAGGAGGCTAGTCGGTCGAATCAGCGTTTCATAACTTTATAATAGCCTAACGTTACTCTATAGCCTGGATGACGTTAGCTAATGCTACCCAGCCTTCCATTGGCATATGCTGCCTTTAGCTTGTGGTATTATGGTACAGTAATATTGTCTAGCTGGCTAGACAGATGAGTTTATTGGAATCAGTGTGACAAGATCCCTGCTGCTAGCTTGTCTGCCTTTCTGTGTCACAGAGTATCTAGCTTTACAGTATCTTAACAGACTGCATTACATGTTACACCATGCAAATATATCTCGATATAATTCAAACAATGGTTCCTTTCCCATACCATGGTGGGCTGGACAGTACAGTATTGCTGTGAAAAAGTTACATTTGATTGTGTCAAGTGTTACACGTTATATTTTTAATTGAGTGTTGCGGAATTACCTCAAAACAATTGTGTATCAGCTTTAAATGTCCAATATATACGCAGCATTCAAGTCAAGTCAAGTCAAGTTTATTTGTATAGCCCTAATTCACAAGCATGTCCCAGAGGGCTTCACAGAGAAGGGGGAATGTGAGAGAGTGATGGGGTGGGGAGGGAATGGGAAATGTTGGAGAGTAGGAGGTGGGGAAGGAGCAGGGGAAGGAGGAAAGAGAAGAGAGCAGGAGAGGGGAGGGGGGAGGGAGAGCAGGGAGGGTGTGGGGGAGAAGAGAGCATGGAGAGGGAGGAGGTGGGGAGAGAATGGGAAATGTGGGGGAGGAGAGAACGGAGAAGGAGAGGTGGGAGGGTGCAGGGGAGGGAGAGCAGGGGGAATGTGAGAGAGGAGAGAGCGGGAAGTGGCAGGGAATGGGGAAAATTGGGGAGGAGAAGAGGAGGGGAAGGAGCAGGGGAGGGGAGAAAGAGGAGAGAGCAGGAGAAGGGAGGGGGGAGAGCAGTGGGATGTGGGGGAGGAGAGAGCATGGAAAGAGAGGAGGTGGGGATGGAATAGGAAATGTGGGAGAGGAGAGAACAGGAAGGGGGAAGTGGGGAAAGAGCATGAGAAGGGGGGAAGAGAAATAGAGGGGGGGGGGATCAGACAAACTGACTACTCTAGACATTAACCAGAACTAACTAGGACACAGGGGATCTAGCTAATCTACACCCAGGTAAAAAATAAGCATACTTAAATGTATTAAAAGTATACTCGATTAGCAATAAGTACATCAAAACTACATTAGTACTTTTTGTACTAAATTTCAGTACAGGAAAAGTGTATTAATTTTGTGTTTTAATGTGCTATTTTAAAGTGCATCTTTAAAAAGTAGTACTTGAGTGTATTTAAAACAAGTATACTGATATGCAATGTAACTTGAATTGTAATTTAATATATTACTTTTAAGTATATTAATGATTAACACTTGAAAGTTTACTGGAAGTCTATTTGTTTTTAGTATACTTCAAGCAATAAGTACGACTTAAGTAGATTTTAATGTATTTAAAATAAGAACAATTTATGGATTACCTTAAAAAAGGATTTTTAATATACTTAGATAAAGTGTATTTTATTTGTTTTAACAGAAAAGTATATAATTAATATACTATAAATGAGTATATTAATCCATCACAACTTTAACTGTATTTCAATGTATTTAATTACAATATGCTAAATGTTGCTTCCAGAAAGTATACTAAAATATTTGTTTATAGTATTATTCAAGCAATCTAAATACAAGTACAATTAAAGTGGATTTAAGTATATATAAAATAAATGCAATTTATGGATTACCACCCTTGAACCCCCCTGGTCCAGCAGCTGGATCTTAAGGGGTGTTTCGTGTTTTTTTTCTCTCTCTTCTGTTAAGTCTTGGGAATTCAGGCCTGAAATTTTCCCCATCATTTTTTTTGGTTTATTATGGTAATTCAACCTTCCGCCACCCTAAAAAAGTGTTCCTGGCACCCAGAAAGTGCTATAATCACGTTGTTCCCCCTAAGGTCCAGCAGCTAGTGTATTAAAACCATTAAAACCACTTTTTTGAGACCTCCAGGAAATTTTTACAAAATTAATTCTTTTTTTTTTTCAGCGGGCATCCTGGACCAAATACCTTTAAATTTGACCTTAATATCTAACCTTGGAGTTGGTTGAACATTTGGTGGAGTTACAAGCCTTCAAAATCCATTGCATAGTTTTCCCATTGATTTCAATGTTAATTTAGAAAAAAAAAAAAAAAAATCCGACTCCCAGCTACTTTCCCCAAAAATAATTATTTTTCTGATCTTACACCTCTCAGCTCGAGTCAAGACATCAAATTTGTAGCTTCTATTGTTTTTGCCCCCGCCCCACTATTTGATCAGTGCTGGCATAGCAGCCAATTGCATGCAGTTTGATATGAAATATACACTACAGTGATCGTCATAGCAACATGTCACATGACCTGGGAACCCGGATTTTCCAGTGCAAACTACTGATTTGAAGCCTTTAGACCGAGATTGATGGATGAATAAAGCTATGTTGTGTTTTTTGTGAAAATTAGTTGGGAGTCTAATATTGGCAGTTTTCATTTTTTTTTCCGTCAAATTTACCTTCTTTGAAATGAAGTCGTATCTCTGCGACCGTTCATTGTAGAGACTTGCGCCTGGCATGGCTGGAATCCCCGTCAAAAACTGAGTCTAGATTTCTAACATGGTCATGATGCTGGCTTCTACCGGCCTTTTCTGGGACATAGTTTGCAGTATGGGTAATCACCGACGCACAGTAAATCCGTTGCCAGGAAAAGAGGCTATTTCTCGGCTAATCAGCCTGGTGCGCAGCTGCTCAGGCATGCGTCTATTTTTGGCCTCTCTTCCCTAGATCATGGATGGCGTGTACCAGCCCGGATGCCCGGATGTCAAAACTCGATCATGACGTTCACTCAACATCCGGGTAGTGCCCCAGTTGCGCATGCGTGTAGGCCTTCTAACAGATCCCATGGCATGTTCACAAACAAACGCTTTTTTTTATGTTCACAAACCGTTTCTCGATCACAACTGACAGGTAAGAACGCAACTTCTCACACCTCCTCATATCATCATGTTATTACGTCATCACACCAGGCTATTCTGGTGTGGTGTCCCAGCCCCTTTGCTGGGAGTTACATTTACTCCTCAAAGTATAAAAAAACTAAATGTGATCCACCCTTTCCATGAATGCAAAGTGTATTTTCTTAGCAAGAGAAATATTAGTCAATGTAAAAATGGCAATTGTTTTTATTACTCATATTACTTTTTACCTTCTATTACCTTATTTTGTTCTAGAAATAAAACACACATACAAGTTCACTTTGAGAAACAGAACACAATTTATTACAGTAACAAAATGACTGACAACATATCAAGAACATAACATAACAACATAACCAACCCGTTCTCACTCCGAGCGCGCAGCATATTGACGCTTTGTCACGCCCCTTGTGTGCTTGTTTACTAACACGGTACCCTTGAGCGACCCATGAAACGACTTGGGCTTTCCAACTAAACTCCAATGTAAACCCATAGAAGTAATCTTTGACGCTCAAGGCAACTGCTCCACCGTCCCAACACACTGCCCTTGTGCGACGGATATAACGACTTAGGGTTTGGCTAATGTAAACCCATAGAAGTCATCTTTGACGCTCAAGGCAACTGCTCCACCGTCCCAACACGCTGCCCTTGTGCGACAGATGTAACGACTTAGGGTTTGGCTAATGTAAACCCATAGAAGTAATCTTTGACGCTCAAGGCAACTGCTCCACCGTCCCAACACACTGCCCTTGTGCGACAGATATAACGACTTAGGGTGTGGCTAATGTAAACCCATAGAAGTAATCTTTGACGCTCAAGGCAACTGCTCCACCGTCCCAACACGCTGCCCTTGCGCGACCAATATAACGACCTGGGCTTTCACTAATTTTTTTATTTTTTCATTAGGGCTTTCATTTATATAATATGGGTTATAAGCGGAGCACAAGCGGAGGGAGGAAAACAGCGCAAAGGAGAACCGACGTTCAAAATCATCATAAAAGCATTATTTTATTTTTAATATGTAGGCCTATGTTTGATATTCAATATGTACACGTGCAACAGTCAATCAAAAATAAACCAATCCAGTCAAAAGGGGGGGGGGAGATAATGGGACATATTAAACAATAATAATGATAATAATAATAATAATAATAATAATAATAATAATAATAATATAATAACCGTACCTAAACAAATCATAATAATAATAATGGAAGCCGTAATCATAGGTAATCAATCATGATAGAAATGTCAGTAATAATAATGATAATGATAATAACCATAGTTATACTTATAATAATAATAGTAATGAAAATAGTAATCATATAACAGTAATAATAGTTCAGGACTGGAAATAGGTCAATATAATAATGGTAATTTGGTAAATAATAATAATAATAAATAAACAAAACATGGGATAAATTAAACAGTCAAACAAACAAAAATAAACCAATTCAGTCAAAAAGGGGGGCAAGATAGTGGGACAGATTAAACAATAATAATAATAGAATAATTACAATTATTACAATAATTACAATAATGGTAATTTAGTAAATAATTAAATAAATAAACAAAACTAAATAAAAACACAATCAAGTCAAAAAAAGGGGGGACAAGATAGTGGGACAGATTAAACTATAATAATAATAATATAGTAACTAATTATACTTAATTATATACTGCCCTACAAAGGAGAAAGCCAGTAACTCATTTTTTGTCAAAAATGAGTTATTATCATTTTTGTGACATTAAAGACATCCTTTGTCATGTGGAAAAATATCTTGTCTCAAATGTGTTGTGTTTTGGAGAAAATAAGGGGTCGTATTTGCAGTAACTCAAAAAAGCCCTAGTGAAACCAAGGCCAATATCACTGTACTCCTCTTTTATTTAGCTGTGCTGAAATTTAGTTACTGTCCGGTGCCCTTTATTTTGCATCACTCTAATTTTCGCGCCTCAAAGTTACTGTGATTATCAGAAGTCCCGGGAGAAGCTGCACACTCAGATGTCACGGAAACGCACAATTTAACAGCAAACTGATCCTGGATCCAATCATGGCACTATCTCGAGGGAAGATGTTGGTGGAGATGGTTGAAACGCAAATACCCAGACACAGGTAATATTGATTATGTAGACATGAATCACACAAATCGATTAGTTAACGTCCGATAGATAGCCTGAGGCAGTCAACTAAGTGTGACTGCCACCAGCTAGGATCACACACCAAATGAGACAGAAAAACTCCTCCCAGATGCGATCGCATAATGTAAACATATTGAAGGCAAATGATAGTGTATAGCCAGTTTTCCAAAATCATGAGGACTAAAATATTTGACCCAGATTTCACTGTTTGATAGTGTGACAGCACTCGGCTCTGAGAGCGTCAGTCACAGCGCCCGCAGCTGTTAGAGCTGCGCGGGCCCGTGACATGCAGGCCATCTTATTTCTCTCTCACGACACGGACACACGCGGCTTGTTTTGTTGTTGGTTTTTACGCTGACAGTGACAGCATGCTGACTGAAACATGTCATGAGGTGGATTGTGGACTGGAGTGGCAGACTAACGTCACGGTGAGGGTGTGTGTGTGGAGACGGTGTGTGCATGTCTGTGCGCTCCTCCTCCTCTTGGTCTCACTCTGCTGTGTAAAATGAAGCGAGTAATACATCTTAATTTTATTTTATTATTGAAACGGCCCGAACCCAGCCCGGCCCCGGCAGCTCGGAGCAATTCATTTAAAAAAAAAGCCAGTTTCCAGCCCGTATTGGCCAGGCCCGAGGGGCCCGCGAGGGTACCCTCGGGTCTCTCTCCCTGCCCCATCACTAAAACTCTCTCTTTTTCTTTCTCTCTCTCTCTCTGTCTCACACACACCCACGCGCGCACGAAACCAAAACACGCAGCACTGTAGCTGTAATTAACAACTGTAATTAATCACAAAAAGCCTACCTTACACTCTAAGAACAAATTAGTTATTATTATACCCAACTATGTGGTTATGCAATTTTTTACCCTTTATGAGTTATTATACATGGAATTTGTCATATTTGTGCAACCCATGCGCTGAATCAAAATATTGGACAGCCCTCATGACGATTTTGACGTCACAGACAAGACCTCCCCTCCCTCATCTACCCACTGTGTTGATTATTTCAGTGTGGTTTACCCACTACCTAGCGTTGCCAGTTTGGGCGTGAGTTTTGGCTGTTTTTGAACAGTGTATGAGGCTCTGTGGGCTGGAAACCAAACGCTGCATCTGGCAACACTGCCCAGGGCACAGAGAGAGACACAGACAGTTGGAACATGCTGCTCACCCAGAGTCCAGACTGGCTGACTTGGCTGCATGTCGTCGTGATCCTCGAGGAAGCAGGATAATATCAAATAAAAGGTTTGTGTACACTTTTAGACCTACATTGCTAATTCCCATACGGGCGAACTATCATTGTCTGTGTAACGTTAGCTAATATTACCTAATATCAAGTAGCCTGTTTTTCCCCTCCTTTTTATCAAGGCTAGTTAGCGTTAGCTGGTTTGGTTAACGTAGCCATCTATTTACATTTCAGCTAAAGGCTCGTGCGGGCTTAACGTTAGATTTAAAGACAAATTAAAGTTTCTTCTAGCATATGCAACTAACGTTAGACGTATAGGCTGTTTTGCGAGGGAACGGCTGAGATAACTAGTGTTAGCGTTATTTATTTTCCCTCGTTTTGTTTGGTTAACGTAGCTAGCTATTTACATTTCAGCTAAAGGCTCGTGCGGGCTTAACGTTAGTTTTAAAGACAAATTAAAGTCTCTTATATCATGCAACTAACGTTAGACGTGTTGGCTGTTTTGCGAGTGAACGGCTAAGATAACTAGCGTACCAGTAGTAGCCTAACATGCCATTGTTTCTCTGTTAGCTAACGCTAGTTAGGCTGGCTATGTCAATGCCTACTGTCTGCTTACGGCTAGCCAATATTTGTTTGGCATAGCTGTAAGCTAACGTTAGTTAGCCTGGGTGGCAGGGCATACACTTTGTAATTTATAATATGGGAGAACGGTTTGCGGGCCGGTGTTTATTATGTTGGTGCACACAGTACATGGCGGACTGTTTAGCTGTTGCTGGAAAACGTTAGCTCAGCCAGTCAAGCTTGTTGTGACCAAACATCACCGCATTCAAAGCACTTTATCCATATAAAAACCCATGCTTTACCCAAAATAAAGCGTCCAGGTTTTGTTTTGGTCAGTGGCTCCAAAAAACAAGATATTTGTCTGTTATAGGTATCAGCTTAAAAATCCCTCGTATCAGCATCATAACAGGCATTCAAATAGCTATTTTATTGTTGTACTGTAGCTCCCTTTGTTTGTTTCAGGTTGGGCCAATGGACGTTTTTGTCAGGGGCACATTGGCGGAGTGGCAACTCCAACACCTGATAGATAGTTTTAAAGGTAAGGTTTCTATTTTATTTTTTATAAATATTCTTATGGAAAATTGTTATTTCTTTAGCCCAAGCTCGGCCTCGCCTGCCCTATTGGCACGCCCGTGTGTGTGTTGCTCTCACTAAATGTTATTGCATCAGTGATGTCACAATGCCTCCATGTGTATGTGTTTGTGTGCCTCATTATATCAGTGATTACATCATCAGTAAGGCTGCAACTAACGATTATTTTGATAATCTGTCTATTATTTCTTTGGTTAATCGATTTAATCGGATCAAAATAAATGCGCTGATTTTATAAAAAAAACAAATGTCCCAAATTGACTATTAGTGCACAAAAGTGCTGCTTTAATGGACAAGAGCTGTCTAAACAATTAGCCCATGAAAAATAATTTTATCAATAATTAGTTGTTGCAGCCCTAATCATCAGTGTGTGTGCCCCCTATGACATCACTGATCAGTCTTGTCACAATGCCTCCTTGTGTGTGTGTGTGACATCACTGATCAGTCTTGTCACAATGCCTCCTTGTGTGTGTGTGTGCGCCCTTATGTACGGCAACCATTTTAGGGCATCCTCGTCCATCAGAGTATAGGCTATCGTTCCTCAGTCTAAGCGTTGTCAGTTGTCAACGCTTAGACTGAGGAACGATAGATAGCCTATACTCTGACGGACGAGGATGCCCTAAAATGGTTGCCGTACTTATGACATCATCACTGATGACATCACATCAGTGTTTCCCATTCATAATACATTTATGGCGCACCGCCACAACAGATGTTGACGTAGTTCCCCCTCCAAACTCCACATTGGTCGGTCTCTCTCTCTCTCAAACTACCCGAGTGATGATCGCTATAAGGGCCAATCAGAGGCAGAGTAGGACGGGTCAGATGTCGTTTTCAAGACACGTGATCGATTAAATGCATCGTGATTCATTGTGGGGAGGCTCATAAAGTCCGCTGTCCGGCAGCCAGGAAATACACATCACAGCTTCTCGTCGCATCTGCTTCAAAAACACCTCGCTGCATTGGCAGCGGTCGTCAGACTGACAAAACAGCAGTCTGTGAAGCACTGGGGAGCAGGGCTGCGTGTGTGACCAGGTTAAAGACAGCTAATATCAGCCAGGCACCGTTCACTCATTACACATCAAACAATATGGGAACCCAGTCTATTTTTCAGATTGCACATCAAATGGCATAAAAACAAGTCTGTCTTCTGCTTGACTGCCTCCAACTCTGTGCATTGCGCTGAAAGTATACCATATCACACTCACTGTAAAGAGTGCAGCCCACTGCACTTCACGTTCTCTGTTTCAGAAGAGAACGGAGTGGAGCCAAAGTCATTCCCTCTCCAGGCATACGAACCAAGGGATTTCATCTGCCATTCATTTTCCCATCGACAGTTCGTAAAATGCTTGTAAGGATTGTTTTACTTGGTCAAACCAAGTGATTCAGCTATATTTAGAATCAGAGAACATATACCATTTCACTCTGGTCAAAAATAAAAATGCTAAATTTTATTTATTTTTTAGTTTTGGTCCAAATGAAACGTTATTATAAACTCTGTTCTCCCTATCATGCATTCCATGTATGGCTTTACACAAAATATGGAGAAACATACATTTGCCACATTCAATTTAATGATCCAAATTATGTGTCTATTCTGTATACAACAACCCAATCTAAGGGAACATCACTGTTGTACATATTGCCCCCTATCGTTGCATCGGCACTGTTTCTAGGCCGAGCGCCTGGCGCAGCGCAAATCAGTGGGCGTGGACCAGCGCACTTGATATCGTCGTGCTGGCGCTACACGCAGCCTAAAGCATTACAACCACGCCTTTTAAGCGTAAAATTATGCACCGTCATGCTCATTGGATAACTGCAATAAACGAATCGCACGCTTGCCTTTTTAGCTCCAATTCCACTGGTCCCGCAAAACCAGACGAAAGCCAAGCGCTCTGCCCCCCCCCCCCCCCCCCCCTCCCTTCATCCAGTCTTGTCTGTCTCCATTATAGGCTATTATTCCATATTATTATGCTTCTCAAACCAATCTAACTGCAGTTTAAATACTGCAAGCATGTAAATACGCTACACTATAGCAAGATCAAAGTGAAAATAATGTTCTAAATGCATCAGCTAGAAAAATATAGCCTATTAGATTGGTGAAAGTTTGTCCAGAAAGATATCATTTTCTCTCGCCTGCTGCAGGAAGGATGATGCACATAAATATTGCCTACATTATGTAAAGTCATTGCATAAATGTGTTTTTATTGTAAAACTAAATGTGGAGTAGGGCCAAGTTATTGGAGCGGACATCACAGTATAGCAGATGACAGTAGAAGCTTCCGAAGCGCGTTCCGCTGTCACTTATCTAAATCACGTTAAATCGACAAGGGATATTTATAGCCCCAGTAGGACATATATGTTTCACATAGGGTGGTGTTTTCATTTCGATGTTTTATTTGGTCCAATATTGAAATGTTCTACAATTGGAGGTTGTCTTACCATTACACATTATTTAGATCCTCCCTTAATATAGGTTTTCGGCTCATTTGGTTGCTATTTAGTAGCGAAATGGAGAAACACAATGCATGTTGGGACATTCACATTGCAGTGAATTTACAGCTTATTTTTTCTATGGGACTCTGAGCGAGGGAGTCAGAGACAGTCGGTATTGTGCCTGGCAGACTGAGGAGAGAGGGAGAGAGTGACACAGAGAAGGGTGACAGAGGAGAGAGCCAGAGGGGAGGGAGAGAGCCAGAGGGGAGCGCTCCGCGCAACTGGCGCACTCTGAATAGGCCTGGTTTTCAAAAGCGCAAAGCGCTAAATGTACGCCAGGTCGGAAGATAGCAGTACGCCGGTATTTAGCGCCGACACGCCCACTTTGGCCCATTCTGGGACTGCACCACGCCCATTCCGCCTAAAGCGCATTTGGCAGCGTAAAGCCATATTGATATCGTCCCAAAACAGGCGCAAGGCACATTTTTTTGCGTTTAAGGCCCGTTTTAGCGGCGAAGGCTTGTGGGAGAATAGGGCCCATTATGTATAATAGATAAATAATCCAAATTAGGAGGAAAAATTTGTTAAAAATGGTTGTTGCCTCAGTCTCTCTCGTGAGCCTCAGACCGATGAAATCATCATTGATGCAGTGTTTCCGCTACCATTATACAGAAAAAAAAGTAGTTTTTTTGTTTGTTTTTTGTTTTTTAGGATCTCAATAAACCTTTATGGCATATTATTACAATACAACAATACTGGTGTTGACAGTGTTGACAATAATAGAAGATGCCAAATCATTTAAAACAATAAGCATATTGCTTTTAGGAGCAACCTGTGTCGTTGCCTGGGAAACGCACATCCCATAATACAACTGTTCGCATCGCATCCCATAATAGTATGATGATACTTGGGATGCCATTGCGAACATAGATCCGAACAGGTTAGCTATAAATTTAGCGTGTGCATTGCAGATGTCACAATGCCTCTGACCTCACTGATGATGTCACAATTTATGACATCACTGATGATGTCATCACTGGGACTTTGTGTTTGTGAGTGAATTTATTAGAGCCCGACCGATATATCGGTTCGCCAATGTTATCGGCCGATCACCGATATATCGTTTTGGCCGATGTTGCCGTTTAAAAAAAAAGTTATAGACAGCATGTTGTGTATATTTGATCTTTTTTCTTAACTATTTGTTCTATTGTGTTTTTGTATTTCTAGTTATTTATAATTATTAAATTCCCAGTTAAGTTTACTGTTTCATTGCATTGATGTCATTTTGGACAATAAAGTTTATTAATAAGCTGTAAAATATCCTGCCTACATTACATATCTCAATTCATGTCAACTCATATCTTTGTCAAGTGTTTGATATTTGAGGGATCATTGCAAAAAAATCGTGTAATATAATGTAAGAATGTAAGAATATCAGCCGATGGGGGTACGGTGGTGCAGTGGTAAGCGCTGTCGTCTCACAGCTCGAAGGTCTTGGGTTCGATTCCCACCTGGGACGCTGTGAATGCTGAAAGAATGCGTGCCCGTCCACATGTTCTCGAGTGCCCACCGCCCGGGTGGGGTCGTCAAAAAAGCCTTTCTGTGTGGAGTTTTGATGTTTTCCCCGTGCCTCCTTCATATAGGAACCCTTTCACCAAAACATGCAATATTCTGGTTGCTGATGTGGTGCCTCCTCTGGTCGTTAACTCATTGAGTGCCAGCCACTTTTGGAGAACGGACGCTCCCAGTGCCAGAGTTTCAGAGCGTTTTCAGTGATTTCTCGAGGCCCACAGAATATTGTGTGATATTACTATGTAAACACCGAACACGCACAAAGAACGAGGAGACTCTCTTCTATCATCTGCAAAAAAAAGTTTATTGATCCCATTTTCCGTTCTTTAGTTATGAGCCGGAGAAGATAGCTTGCTTTAACCAAAAACAGCATTTTTTTTCTAGAAGCTGAGATAATGAGCCTTTTGTGAAATTAAACATTCAAGCACATCATTGACTCTGAAGCTAATATTTTCTGATATAATGACACCTCAAAAATAATTTCCTTCAATAAAAGAGTGAAAACAAAGGAATTTTGTTTGGCCAAATAATATTTTTTAGCTGCAACCAGCAGCGCTGGCCCCTGCGTGCGCAGACCCTACACCTTCTTGCTGGTCTTGATTTACTGCTGGTGGGCATCAGATAGCCTATTCTAGCTTGTTTGCTCTCTATGCATCGAGCCTGCTGCCTGGGTCTGTGTGTACTGTCAATGGTTGTATGCTGTAGTGCCCTGCGTGCCCCACCCCCCTCCTCCTCCTCCTCCGTGGTGGGAGGAGTGTCTCTGCTGCGGTTTGCTCTGAGTTTGATCTGCACTGAAAAGTGCGCTGCATCCCCCTGCTTTTTTACAGCGTGTCGCCAGTTGAGAATAATGTAACTTTTCAGAAAGACGCTGGTGTCGCCGTGTCGGCAACTAAATCATATGGATGGGCTATCGCAGCGGACACGGATGGGGCTCAATTGTGGCAGCAGATTGGCTGCTGCAGGCACAGCTAACGTTACAGTATGCTTCATGCATATGGATGCATACGGATGCGATGCGATTTCCGTTTCCCCAACGACTTCTTCTTTGTTTTTTCATCGCCTTTCTGTAATCTGGAGAGCACTGTCGCCACCTAAGGGTTCTGTAAAATAGGTTACACACATTCAATAGCTCCCATATTGTAAGAGGCGATGTAAGAGGCTTAGATCCACGTCCCACCGTCAAAAAACGCAATTTGGCACTTTACGTCACTAAAGCAATTGACGACTAAAGTCGTCATTGGCACTCAATGAGTTAAGGGCGCCTGTTCGGAGGGAGGGGAACTGGTTGGAATAGCATGATCCTCCCACGTGCTATGTCCTACCGGTGAAGCTTCCCCTGTCAGGTGAAAAGAAGCGGCTGGCTAACTGCCCATGTCTCGGAGGAAGCGTGGAGCCAGTTTTCGGCTCTCCCCAGATCGGCAGAGGGTGGAGCAGCAACCTAGATAAACAAATAAAAAATTAGCACTAATGGGGGATACAAATTATATAAAAAATCTGGGGGGAAAAAGAATATCGGCCGATATATCGATATCGGAATTTTTTTACTCCCCAATATCGGTATCAGCATCGGCCTAACAAATCCAGTATCGGTCGGGCTCTAGAATTTATGACATCACTGATGATGTCATCAGTGGGACAGATAGAGAAACAGACACCCTTTTATATACTGATGATGATCCACTCCCGCAACCCCTAGCCACTACCTATAGTTCCGCTCCTACACTAGCCCTGCCCCATTCCCTAGCCACTCCCCCACCTCTACCGGTAGCCACTCCCCCTAGCCCCACCCCTACCACTAGCCACTCCTCCAACCCCGCCCCTACCCATAGCCCCCAACCTCTAGCTGCTGCTAGCAAGTGTTAATTTCAGACCCTGGTCATTGGGATTTTACTGTTGTAAAAATTATGTCTTTGCGTTTTGTCTTTTTGTCTCTCAGATGAGGGAATCGATGAGGAGAGTTTTCTTCTTTTAGATGAGGCGACCATCAACCAAGTGATCCCAAAAGCTGGCCCAAGGCTCAAGTTCCTCAAAAAATTTAGAGAACTTGTAAGTAGTTAAGATCACTGCAGACGTGAGAGGATTCATTTTTTAAACTCCTTCCCCCTCACACACACAATTATTCCTGCTGATCATTTGTTAAAATTTCTTAGGGCAGATGGCGTATGTTTGCTTTAAATGCAAAAGGCAAATTCCAGGGGAGGCTAAGAATCTCTTTAAACATTTACGCGCAATACACCATGTAAACCATTCGTCAACATATTTCCAATGTAGTGAAAGTGGTTGTGGTAGAACATTTTCTTACATCAGGTCTTACAGAAGACACGTAGTAAAGGAGCATGAAAACCAAGTTGAACAGACTCTTGATGGGCCCCTTGAAGGTCCGGCCCCGCCTGTTGACGTACAGAATGCTGAAGAGGAGCCAGTACAGGAAGATGAGGAAGCTGAGGATGAATGGGATGAACTACAGCAAGAGGGCATTACCAACCGGGTAGCCCTTTTTTTAGCTCATCTCAGATCTAAATCTTCCCAGACATTCTCTAACATAAACTTTGTGGTTCAACAGACCTCTAGTTTAATTGGCGATATTGTGAGCAGACTGCAATCAAAGACTATGTCTTTATTTCGTCAGTTTGGTCTTGGTCAAAGCCCACAGGTAGAAGAGCTCGAGCTGGAGTTCTTGGAAGCAGCTGAGCCTTTCAAAGGACTGGATACCGATTATAAACAGCTGCAGTATTTTGCTAAATCTGGAAACTTCATTCAGCCAGTTGAGGAGTTTTTGCCTGGGGTTTCCTATGTTCAGCAAAGGGACTCTGCCACCGGCACTGTCCGGCAAGTCGCAGTTCCTGATTCATATCAGCGTATTCCGCTACATCGCCTTCTAGCCAAGATACTTGAAATTCCTGGGATTTTACAGTCCATGCGAGAATGGCAGCAGAGAGAGGGTGATGCACTTCAGGATGTCTTTGATGGGGAGTTTTGTAAAACACACCCACTGTTCTTGAAAGAGGTTTCGATCCCAGTTCTGATCTACCAGGATGACGTGGAGGCTGTCAATCCGCTTGGGTCGAGACCGGGATTCACAAGTTAGGATTTATATATTTCATATTGAAGAGCTTGCCACCAGACCTGCTATCAAGTTTGCAGTCGCACTTCCTTTTAGCAGTGTACAAATCCGATGACGCGAAGACCTATGGCCTTGATGCAGTGCTGCGCCCTATCGTGGAAGAGATCAGGTGTCTTGAGAGGGATGGCATCACTGTTAATACCCCCAACTGTCAAGGTGTTGTTAAGTTCACAGTGGTCCAGGTAGTGGGAGACAATTTGGGCTTGAATGCCATTCTTGGCTACACTGAAAGCTTCACTGGAAATTATGTGTGTCGGATGTGCAGAGCACATAGAGATGTCCTGAGGTTTCTGACACTGGAAGATCCTGCACTATTACGTGATGTCCATAGTCATGAGGCAGATTTGCGTACAGCCAACCCCTCCCAGACAGGCCTGAAGAGAGACAGTGTCCTGAATGACTTGTCTTTTTATCATGTGATGGACAATGTAGCCCCTGACATCATGCATGATATCCTGGAAGGGGTGGGGCCATATGAAGTCAAACTTGTGTTGAATTCGCTGATCGAGCAAAAGCATCTCACACTTGACAAGCTCAACTACAGAATCACAAGCTTCGACTACAGATTTTGTGATAAGGGCAACAAACCATCTGTGATAAGTAAGAATGATCTCAGAAACATTGATGGGTCCATGCGACAGTCAGGAGCTCAAATGTGGTGCCTACTTAGGTTACTGCCGACAATGATAGGTGACCTGATCCCCATGGAAAACAAGGAATGGAAACTTCTCCTACTCTTACTCTTGTGCATGGAGTTCATCTTCTCTCCTTCTCTTACTGTTGCAGCAACACTGTACTTGAGGAAAATCATTGAAGAGCATCGCTCCCTCTTCCTGGAGCTCTACCCTCACCTACATTTGCGGCCAAAACACCACTTCATGCTCCATTACCCAAGAGCGATTCGAAAACTCGGACCCTTGATGCAGTTCTGGGCAATGAGATTTGAGGCTAAACATGGATTTTTCAAAAGGGTCAGCCACGTAACATGCAACTTCCGAAACATTTGCAAAACCATGGCATTTCGCCATCAGATAATGCAGTGCTACAATTTGCTGTGTGGAACTGTGTTGAGCCACAATGCAGAAGTTGGTCCAGGGCACACTACCTTTCTGGCCAACTTTGAGGGAGTTAAAGACATCCAAAGTGGTCTAACAGGTATTCCCCTTTTCAGCGAATTGTATGTGCCGGCTTGGGTTACCTTTAAGGGCACTGCATATCGAGCAGGCATGACTGTATTCCTGTCCTACAACCCAGATGGAGAGCCCCAGTTTGCTCTCATCAAATCCATTTTAGTTCTGGAGCAAACAGCACACACACCAACAATAAAGCTTGTTGTACAGAAGTGGGAAACAAAATGGTTTGAGAGGCATTTGTTTGCATACAGTGTGATTCCCACTCAAGGTTTGACAGCTGTTGATGTGAGAGAGCTGCTTGATCATCATCCGCTGCATGCAGTCAAGTCATACAGAGAGCATGATTTCTCTTTCCCCCTTCCCCCGCTCCTTCCCTTCCTCCCCCTTCCTGTTCTCCCCTCTCCCACATTTCCCATTCCCCCCCACCTCCTCTTTTTCCATGCTCTTTCCTCCCCCTCATCCCACCGCTCCCCCCCTCCCTTCTCCTGCTCTCTCCTCTTTCTCCCCTCTGCTCCTTCTCCTTCTCCCCTATTTTTCCCGAATCCCTGCCACTTCCTGCTCTCCCCTCTCTCACATTCCCCCTGCTCTCCCGGGGTCCACCCGCTATGCCGACCACCTGCTATGCCGACCACCCGCAATGCCGACCTTAGGTTTGGGCGTGGGGGTGGGAGAGGTTAGGTTTTGGGTTAGGGTCTGGGGGAGGTTAGGTTTAGGCATGGCATGGGGGGAGGTTAGGTTTGGCGTGGGGGCTGGGAGAGGTTAGGTTTTGGATTAGGGTCTGGGGGAGGTTAGGTTTAGGCATGGGGGGAGGTTAAGTTTGGCGTGGGGGCTGGGAGAGGTATAGCTCCACCGACACGCTGCACGCCGCCTCGCTCAGCTGGTTCTGCTTGTGGGCTATCGGCATTGCGACCTGTCGGCACTGCGGCCTGTCGGCACATAGACGCGGCACCGCTCTCCCTCCCCTGCACCCACCCACCTCTCCTTCTCTGTTCTCTCCTACTCCACATTTCCCATGTTCACCCCACCTCCTCCCTCTCCTCCCCCACATCCCCCCGCTCTCCCTCCCTCCTCCACTCTCCTGCTTTCTTCTCTTCCCCCCTCCCCCACTACTCTAAAGCATAGTACACATTCTACTCCAAAGCATGGCACCCACTCTAACCCCTCCAATATTTCGCCACCATTTAAAGCATGGCACCCATTCTCCCCTAAAGCGAGGCACCCATAAGCTCTATATGTGAACATGTGTTTATTTGGCAAAGGGACTCACTACTAAAGGCTTGCAGCCAATTAAATTAGGCATAGTTTGTTTGCTAAGAAATTGACATATGTCCGTTTGCAAGATGTGTGTCTATATTTCTCTATCATATAATTGCTCGATATGTTATTATTACTATTGTAATTTGTTAATGTTGTGTCAGTTAGCCCTCCCTTCCCTGTTCTCTCCATATAGTCTCCCATACTCCTCTATACTCCCATACTCTTCCTTACGCTCTCTCCTCCCCCACATCTCCCATTCTCTCCCCACCTCCTCCCTCCCCCTGCTCTCTTCTCCCCCACACCCCCCCTCCCCCCCTTTCCCCTCTCCTGCCCTCTCCTCTTGCTCCTTCCCCACCTCCTATACCCTCCAACATCTCCCATTCCCTCCCCACCCCATCACTCTCTCACATTCCCCCTGCTCTTCTCCCTTCTCTCTCCTCTGCTCTCTCTTCATTTCTATATTTTATATATTTCTCCATCAATTGTTCAAATGTTATCTTTATTCTGTATATTCTTGCTACTGTTGTGTCAGCTAGAATTAGCTAGACATACTTTCTGTGAAGCCCTCTGAGACATGCTTGTGAATTAGGGCTATATAAATAAACTTGACTTGACTTGACTTGACAGTTTCTACATTTCCCTGCGCTATAGACCTTTTTAGACAATCAGCTGACTGTCACCAAATGGGTGTATGACACTTGTAAATAGTATTTTGACATACAGTAGGTTTATATTGATGAAAGGTTCTAGCTTGACAAGACACACTTTTTCCCTAATTTCTTTAGTAGTTAGCCATTAATGCTCCATAAAAAGTCTCTTTGCCTCCAACGCACGATGATGATCACTATTTGTTCGATAAATGACTACCGGGATGGGATGAACTAAGTGACTACTGGGATGTTCTATAAATGACGACTGGGATGGGATGAACTACCGGACTACAGGGATGCGATAAATTATACTGTAAGTACTTAATTTTGGTTTAATCTCTTAAAGTGTCTATATGCTCAATATATAGTGTTAGCCACAGCCACAGTTATGTTAAGTTGAGTAGTTACGTTTCTGTTTTGTCTTTTTTAATTTGCCACAGATCTGCATGGGGTCCAGAGATTGCAAACTAGTTACCTTTAGGTGACAGTCACCTTTTTCATAAAAAAAAATAGGACACTTGGGTGAAGGGTTTCTAAGTGGTTTTATATCTGAGAGGCCAAATGTATAAACCGTGTGTACACACGAAAAGTGCGCTGCACCACTTTCCACACAGGTTTCCCAATTTATAAATCTTTGGGCTGTGAGAATGTGCGTCCTGGTATACATCTCTCACACCATGCAGTCTGCAGTATGCAGTCTTCTGAGTCCACTAGTGTGGTGTTGCAAAAAAGGATAATTCAACTGTGAATTTGGGTGACATTTATTTAGAGCTTTTTGGGGTATACACATATTTCTAAATATAGTTTGTGTCACCTTGTTCACTATCCATGAGTTTACATTCCTGATGGTGAATGGTCCCTGTCACAGGTCAGCCTGCGATTCTAGGTAACTGCCTCTGTCATTAACTTGGCTTTTCTGCATAGATTGGACCTGGTGTGCCACCCACTCCCCCACCTACAAGCCCTGATGTCCCACCAGCTCCCACACCTCCACTCCCCACGGAGGAACAAATGGCGCCAGTGGACCGGATGATGCCACAAACTATACATATAATTCCCCAATTTGTAAGTTCCACTTTTTAAGACTTGAGGTTCACTTTTTTTTTCAACACTAAAGAATAACAAACGTATCTGCAATGCTGTCTCTTCTTGTCATTTTCTCAGGATATCCGCCAGATTCTCACAGTCTCACCTGACGGCAAGCTGATTCTTGAGAGCCTTGATGAGGATAGTATCATCACAATTAAGCAGAGACGTTGCCTCGTCCGAATCTTGGTGTCACACCTCATGGAGAAGTTTGGAGACGGGTATTTAAAAACAGATTGTTTTTTGCTTGAATTTGATGTTGGAAAGGTGTATGAACTCTGTAGGAAAATACAAAAATTCTCCTTTAAAGAGTACATGAAACATTTGATCATATGACTAGTTAATTTGCATTTCACTTCAGACAATACAGGACACAACTTTCAAGTCTGACATTTACATAGATTTGCTAGAAAGATGAACAACATTTCGCCGGGCGTTGCTTGATGTCACTAGGTTGACTGTACAGTACAGTAGAGTGCAGTAGTGGAGTACCGGCTATTTAAGTGTTGGTATTAAAAAAAAAAAAAATTCAAAATCCTTATACTGTACTGTAAAGGTAGTGTAGTGACATCATCAAGCAGCGCCATAATTGGTGAAAAGCTGAAATGTTCATTTTTCTAGCAAATCTCATACATTTCAGACTTGAAAGCAGTGTCCTGTCTTGTCTGAGGTGAAATGCAAATGAACTAGTCATATGATCAAATGTTTCATGTCCTCTTTAAAGACAGGCCACCAACTTAAACCTACACGCATCAACACACGTTCAGTAGTGTTTAGTTTATTTGGATCTCCACTAGCTGCAGAAAATGCTACAGCTATTCTTACTGGGGTCTGACACAAACTTGTGCAGTGTATACTGTTTTTGTACTACTTTAAATCTAGTTTGACTGTTTACTTGCGCGATGTATGGGCTGTCCCAAATGATTATTTTCTTCTCGATTAATCGAATGACTATTTTTTCGATTAGTCGATTAACTTTAGATCAGTGTTTCTCAACTGGTGCGTCGGGACCCAAAAGTGCATGAGAAAAAAAGTTCTTCTACTCATTGAGGACGATGGCGCCCGCGGACAACATTACTGTCTTTCAGAGGCTGTAGCGGGCTCATTTTTAAATCCAGAGTGAAGATACTGGTACCATATGAAGCTAGAAGACCTAAGGCATCCATTGGTACCAACATGCCATGCTAGCTTGTCGTTTTACTGACTGAGGAAAAATGTGGGTCGTGAGGCTAGACCAGTTGAGAACCATTGCTTTAGATGATCGTGGGCGATGTTTTGTAGCTGCAGCTTGTCCATTCGCTTGGGAATAAACAATCCATGCTTTAACGGGCGCAGCCATCTTCTCTACCTAACGTTAGCCGGCTGGCTTCCGCTAGCGACAACAATAACAATATGACTTCCGGTCAGATTTCCCCCGAAATCTGATATTGGAACTGAGCTATCTAGTGTATTAATGATCTTTTCTTCACTTAATACCTACGCACGTTATGCAAGTCGCCGTATTTACGTAGTCGATGCCTTCGACTAACCGCCGAGTCAGGGACAGCCCTAGATGTATGTCATTGTGTTTTTCTATGTTTACAGTCCTACCTCTGAGACCAAAAAGGCCATGGCTTCAGCTTTGATTCAGGGATTTCCCTGCTTGAAAGACTCATCAGGCAGTGGCAGTGTGAGTAGTTTTTGATAAACCTCATAATGATGTTAAATAGAAAAACATTTGTTTTTTGAAGAACACGTGAATGTGTTTGATAAATGCAATTATTAGTGACCTTTATAGTCATTTTAAAGTGCTGGGGCTTATCAGATATTTTGTGTAAAGTAGAAAATGGAAAAGACAAAAAGAGGCTTGTTGTTCCATGGTGTCAAGGAGCTTAACCCATTGATACCCAAGCGCGCGCTCTGGAACGGCATTCTAAACCTAATGCATGTTTGAAACCACCCCCTCTATCCCTGAGGTTTGTGAACAATTTGACGGAAAGGTCGGCGTTCCCTAAAACCTTTGTTTCAGCGTTCGTAGAAAGTCTTGAAAGTTTGGAAAATGCTTGATTTTAACAGTCATGTTTTCAAGGTTAGGAATATGCTTGAATTTGAATATCCTCCTTGAAAAGTGCTTGATTTTCAACATAACCTGGTGTTTCATCTACACATTACAATCACTCATGTAAAACAAAAATCTTTGAATACCTGAAATGAGATTCTGACATGGGCCTTTTCATTAGAAATGATTATATTTGCCAGAGCTCTCAAATGCCTTTTATTTCATGTTTCTAGCTACTATAGAGGCTGAGAAATGTAGGTTTTAGTGAACGTTGACAATTACTGTAGCCCCAGTAATGTTTAGCGATCCCCGTTTTGCAGTCATCTTGAAATACAACGGCAAATTCGCCAAAACTGTCACTCAGAGCCTTTGCTAGCATGCCAACAGTCACATCATCTGGGTCTGAATAGTCTTTTCCATTGATGTCTTCGTCCTCAAGTAACTCATACTCCATTCAGCTCGTCAGCTATTTTACTGTCTGAAACGTGGCAGAACTGCCAACATTCACTAAAACCTTGAGGCTTAGCAGATTGAAACACGAGATAAATAAATCTGAATTGAAGTCATTATTTTCATCCTCAGTCTAAATAGCTGTCGTGCTCGGGACGAATGGCACTTGCTTCACTAGCCTCGTCAGCCATGTCTGAAGTTCAACTTTGAAAACTACACTGTCCAGGCTAAAAGAAAATCCTATGAAACCCACAATATATTTCGCCTTCCCCACGTATATTTCAGTGAATCACGATGCATTTCATTGGTCACTTCTTAAAATCAACGATTCTACTACACGTCTACATCGCATCCGGTGTGGGTGTAAGATCTGCTCGCCTACCAGATCAGATCGCGCACGCATTGTGATTGGCTGTACGTCGGGCACGTGGGATTAACGTGTGCAAATTGTCATAAAGAATTTATTTTACTGGATAAATCTGAAACTGTCAGTTACAGACACACAAGTCCCAGCCCCAGAGTAGCGAACCATCTCGACAACCGCATCCCAGCTGGGGAGTGAGAGCCGACGGCCAGCCGGGAAATGAGCCGCGGCGTCCATGAGTGTCCGAGTTGACTTTTTGTCATTCTTTCATATTTGTGCAGATATTAACATTTCTGGTGGACTGAAAATTGTGAGTGCCTCCTTTGACTTCCATGCTGTTTGATGCTGTTGTCATGCACCAAGCAGTGGGAGTTGTAATTGGTCTACTTTTCTGGGGACAGACAGATAGACGTACAGACAAACCCTGTTCTAGATGGCTTAGCCACACCCTGTGGCCACGCTGTCGAAATCAGAATGTGCCTCATCTCTATTCACCAAAGATTTTCATTTCTTGCCAGGAAATATGGTACACTCAAGGCCGGAACCACCGTCCAGCCACTGGATTCCTTGAAGAGAGGCTTTGGAACACTAGAAAGAGGCTGAGATCCGTGAGCAGGTCACAGAGCACGCCGCAGAGCATGCCACAGAGACCACCGCAGCGCCAAGGAGACGCTCGTGAAAGGGCATACATACCAGGTAATGGTTGAACTGAAAAATAAGTTGGTGAAGCAAAATATCAATATTGAAGTACTTGTTTGGATTAGCTTTAAGCCGGCCAAGGCTACCAGATATACCAAAATGAGATTGGAGGATCAAAATGTCAGTACTGGAAAACAACCACGCAACCACCAGGAGTACAGGTACAATATAACAATCTTTATTTAAGGCACAAATTAAAACAGGGAGTTTGGGGGTCACTAAGTGCAGAAAGAATTGCTGTCTTCCGGGGGGGACCCAGAACCGGTCACATAATGTACACACCACCATCAAAGGATGCAAAACACATCAGAATAAGAGCATATATCGGCTAGTGAAAGCACATTCCTGCTGAAGAACACCTCACTGCGAGTAGGAGCACGCCACTGCAAATACGAGCATATCACTGCTTAAGAGAACGTCACTACAAGCCACTGCACACATACGATATGTAAACCTTAACACAGAACTGGTCACATAATGTACACACCACCATCAAAGGATGCAAACACATCAGGATAAGAGCACATCTCAGCTAGTAAAAGCACATTCCTGCTGAAAACCACCTCACTGCGAGTAAGAGCACGCCACTGCAAATATGAGCATATCACTGCTTAAGATAACGTCACTGCAAGCCACTGCACACATCGATATGTAAACCCTGTCACACTACACACAGAGGGTCACATCACATGACACATCTAGTAGGGAAAATAAGAGTGAGCACAATTTATAGCCCCCCCCCCTTTATCACAAGCTCCTCAACCCCACTCAGTTTCCCTCTATTCCCTCTATAAAACGCATGGGATAAATATACAATAGAAAATACAATGGAGTTCATTCATGAAGACATTAATTGAATGGACGATACACAAAAGGTTAAAACAGATACGTAACTTTTGTGGTCACCGAGACCCCCCCTCCCGGGGTCAAGGCAGTAGGCACCGTCCAACTCCCCGGGAGGAAACAGCTTCGCTGGGCGATGCAGCAATCAAGTCTGTGATTGCACAGGTAGCGTAGCAGACGCCAACGGCGGCAGGCCGAAGGTGGAACAATTGCTGGGGCGCGACGGTGGAGCTGACGTTCCTATAGAAGAGCCTTAACTAACCCTCTCCTTCCTACATGGACAAGACTGGACCCACGCTGACATATACTTTCTTCGCACCGGCAGCCCTAAACAGCTGCGAATGCCCCACCCGCTTTGAACACAGCCCCACACAGAACATCCGCGCGCTCCCAGAACCACAAGCAAGTGTCAGGCTCTCTCATTTTGTCAGCGACCCACGGCTGCCAATCACTCGCACCTGACGCTCATCAGTCCCATCAGCTGCGGCCGGTGCGATGACGTGAGTCACTGTTTACATTACACTCCCCCCTCCCATATGGAAGACTCGCCCTCGAGTCACTCCCATGACATCTGGAAATCACGAGACCAAGCAGGTGGCCTCCGATGACGTAGGGGCTGACCACTGGAGTCACTCCGATCATGGAGCGCTGCCCTCCTTTCTTGCCTGGAGTAGCCCGCAAATGCATCCTCAGTGGGAGGATTCACTGATGCAAGGGACTCAGGATGACCTCCTCTGGCCCCTGAAGACAGGAGGGCCTGGTGGTTGTCGTGATGATCTCCGGATGAAGTCCTCTCTGCTCCTCTGGTTCCTGAAGACACATGACTCTGGTGGTTGTTGTGGTGACCTCTGGGTGAAGTCCTCTCTGCTCCTCTGGCTCCTGAAGACACGGGGCCCTGATTGTTGTCGTGATGATCTCCGGATGAAGTCCTCTCTGCTCCTCTGGTTCCTGAAGACACATGACTCTGGTGGTTGTTGTGGTGACATCTGGGTGAAGTCCTCTCTGCTCCTCTGGCTCCTGAAGACACGGGACCCTGGCGGTTGTCGTGAGGATCTCTGGGCGAAGTCCTCTCTGCTCCTGAAGACACGGGGCCCTGGTGGTTGTCGTGACGGTCTCTGGGTGGAGTCCTCTCTGCTCCCCTGGCTCCTGAAGACACGGGGCCCTGGGTCACAACGCCTCCCGGTGGTAACCTCTCCCCTCCTGACATCCCCAGGTCAGCTGAGCGGCGATGATGGACCCAGCCTGCACCAAACGGGGTCTCCGGCTGCTGTCGTCCAGAGGGTCTGGCTGGCTGAGACTCCCACTGGTCATCGTCAGCCCTCCTGGACACTGGCTCACTTTGCACTGCCAAGGGAGAGTTATAGGGCTTAAGTCTATTAAAGTGCACCACACACTCAGGGCCTCCCTCTACCAACACCAGTCTATAGAGGACATCTGTTACTCTCTCGACCACCCTAAAGGGACCTTTATAACGTCTTTGTAGCTTGGGGGAAAGTCCTCGTTTCCTAGCCTTATTCCGCACCCAAACTAACTCTCCCTCGGAGTAGAACTGGAAATTGGCCCTAAAGTCATACAAGTTCTTCTGTCTCTCTGATGCCTTGGCTTGATGTATTTTGACTGCCCCTACAACTGTAGACAGTGTCTCGCCAAGCTTGAACACAATCATTCACTGAAGAAAAGTGCTCCTGTGTTTCTAGGTTTAACATGATGTCTACCGGCAGAACAACTTCCCTACCAAATAAAACTTTGTAGGGGGTAAATGCGGTACTGGCATGAACGCTACTCCTATATGCCAACATCACATAGGGCAGCAGAGTGTCCCAATTCAGCTGGTTGTCTTCTATGAACAATGACAACATGGACAACAGAGTACGGTTGAAGCGCTCTATAAGTCCATCTGACTGGGGGTGGTAAGGGGTTGTACGAGACTTATGAATATGCAAGAGCCTGCACAACTCCTTAAACAGTGTAGACTCAAAATTTCGGCCTTGATCTGAATGAAGACTACGGGGGACCCCAAAACGACACACCCACTCCTCTGTCAACACTTTAGCAATGGTACCAGCTTCTTGGTTGGGGAGGGGAAAAGCCTCGGTCCACTTTGAAAAATAATCGCCAATCACTAAGATGTACTTGTTCTTCCCAGGGGTTTCTGGGAGGGGGCCTAGTATGTCCAGCGCCACCCTTTCGAAAGGTCTGGATGTCACTGAGGGTTGCAAGGGAGCACATGGGGCCTTACCCTGGGTTTTACGAGAGGAACAATCCGCACACTCCCTCACCCATTGCTTAACGTCCCCAAACCACCCCGGCCAATAAAAACGATCTTTTACCTTCCCCTGTAACTTCTGCACTCCCAAATGCCCGCCTGTAGCATCATCATGTAACTGTGCCAAAACCTTGGATACCAAAGAACGAGGGAGGATTACTTGTATTTGAGATGCCGCATCTGAATGGGCAGGAGGAAACCTCACTAACCTAGATCCCTGTATGTGTAGCTGATTCCACACAGGGCCATACTTCTGTAATTCAGGAGCCTCTATCATAGGGCACTCATCTGTCCGCTTTTTACACTCTATTAACTGCCGTAATTCACTGTCATCCATTTGGGCTTGGGCAAGCTCATCCATCTCTCTCTCTTCGCTAGGGGGGACCTGAGGCGTCTCTTGCACAACACACACTTTGGGGATGTTTTGCCCTGTCTTTTTAACAGCTGGCGACGCCCAATCAAAACAGGCAGGCAACCTCGAAAGAGCGTCAGCATTTGCGTGTAGCTTGCCTGGGCGGTGTACAATCTTATATTGGAAGTTAGCCAGCTGTTCAATCCAGCGGGCCAACTGCCCCTCCAGCCCCTGGAAGTTATGCAGCCACCGTAAAGAATTATGATCAGTGCGTAACACAAACTCTTTACCCAACAGGTAATGTTTAAAATATTTTGTGAATACGACCATGCTTAAAAGCTCCTTTTTTGTGGTAGCATATTTGCGCTCCTCTTTAGTCAGTGCCCTACTGGCATATGCAACGACTTGTTCATGACCTCCCCCTTCCTGAGATAGGACCGCCCCAATTCCAAGGTTACTGGCATCAGTGTCTAAAATAAATGTCTTCGTTGGGTCTGGGTAGGCCAACACAGGGGCAGTAATAAGACTGCTTTTAAGCTGATCGAATGCTTGTTGGCAATCTTCACTCCATTGAAACCGCCTCCCTGCCTCTGAAAGCCGATGTAAGGGGCGAGCGATGTCTGCGAAACCCTTCACAAAGCGCCTATAGTAAGAGGCTAGTCCTATAAAGCTCTTAACCTCAGTCTGGTTCCTTGGCTCAGGCCACTCCCTCACAGCAACCACCTTAGCAGGGTCTGCCATCACCCCCTCAGCGGAGATAACATGCCCCAAATAATTGACACGAGTAGAGAACAAGTTCCATTTAGAGGGTTTTACTTTCAAATTGGCCTGTTGAAGTTTCATAAGCACTTCGTCAAGACGAGCCAGATGTTCCTGAAACGTACGCCCGAACACAATGATGTCATCTAAATATACCAGACAGGTTACCCACTGTAAGTCTGCAAGAATTAAATCCATTAACCTTTGAAATGTACTGGGCGCATTGCAAAGGCCGAAGCTCAGAACATTGAATTCATATAACCCTTGGCGTGTGGTAAAAGCAGTTTTGCAGCGGTCCTTGGGGTCAACTTCCACCTGCCAGTAACCACTAGCTAAATCGAGAGTGGAAAACCAACGGGCATGGTTGAGGCTATCAAGTGCATCATCTATCCTTGGGAGGGGGTACGCATCCTTACTAGTGACATCAGTAAGTTTCCGGTAGTCAACACAAAATCGGAGCCCGCCCCCTTTCTTACGCACCAGGACTACAGGGGCTGCCCAGGGACTACAAGAAGGCCGAATGATGTCACCATCGAGCATTTGTTTCAGATTATCTGCTACTTCCTGCTGTAAGTGGAGGGGAACTCTCCGTGGAGGTACTCTGATGGGCTTAGCATCACCTGTATCGATTTCGTGCAGGGTCCTATGAGTCCTGCCCAAATCGGTCTCGCCCCGGCTAAAGACAGAGAGACTCCGGTTTAATAGCTGTTTAGCTGCCTCCATTTGTTCAGCAGAGAGTCCCTTCTCCCCCGCCCCAAAGTGACTCATGAGGCTATCGACGGTCCAGGGTTGTAAGACATCTTCCCCTCCTTCACTGCTCTCTCCCACCTCGTCAACCTCTATATCAGTGAAGAGTGTGCCCACTTTGATGCCCTTTTTTAATGTCAAAGCATCGTTAGTCACATTAATGACCCGCACTGGCAGTGCCCCCTTGTCTACTTTACAAACGACACGGGCTACCAATAAATCACAATGCTTAGGTAGAGCTGATGATGGTTCTAACATGCCCGCTGCGTAGTCCCCCCATGCACTTTTAACCATGCCTGAAACAATAGCCTCACTCCGTGGTGGCACTATCGTATCACACCGAACAACAACAGATTGAGGCTGTAGTGTTGGGTTAAGATCTACTAAGGGGACTGTCTTCCCCATTATCCGGCATGTCTTTGCCCCAAGATCAACCACAGCACCATATTTGGACAAAAAATCAAAGCCAAGCAGGATTTCTTCAGATGGTATGTCAGACACCAGAAAATCAACAATCAAGGCCAATGAGTCTAACTGGCACACTGTCTGCCAGCCTCCAAGAATTAGCATTGCCCCCCCCATTTGCTGCTCTTGCCTCCCCCACATACTCCTGTAAATCTGACCCCCCCTTGGTGATTGAAAGCCAGGTCTGTTTAGGTATGACAGAGCGTGATGCTCCAGTATCTACGAGCACATGATAACTAAACCCACCTATCTTGGCTGCGAGGTATCCGGAGCCTCCTTGGACCTTTCAGGGACCCTAGAAACTGATGAGAGGGGGGCGGGCATTGGATCCGCTGTGCACGCCCCCTCTAGTTTCCCTGCAGGTACGGACAGTTACGGCGTATGTGCCGGTTACATCCACACTCCCAACAGCCACCACCCTGTTCTCTAGCCTCCTGTCTAGCTGTAGTGTCGTATGCGTTAGCTGACCAAGTGCAGCTGCCGGGGAGTGTACTGGGTTTGTTTTTAAATCCTGCACAGTAGCCCGTAAAGATTTAAACTCCTGTCTCAACCCTTCCACCACCCCAAGTAAAGCTTCCATTCGCTCATCATCTTTAGGCTTCGGTTCTAAGATCCCCCGAACTTTAGCATCTTGGGCCAAATGGCCATCTTCCAGGCCCCTAATGAGCTCAAGTTCTGAAGCAAAATTAATTGCAGCCTCTAACGATGCAGGCTTGGCACTACGGAGACTAATACGCAAATCTCCACTGCCCACATGAGTGATAAAATGGTCCTTTGCCAATAAGTCCTGTGTATCAAGGTCTGCAGAGGGGTAGGCTGTAGTAACCAGCCGGCGCAGAGATATACCAAACTCCCGGACAGTTTCATTATGGAGCCTCCTCCGTGAGGAGAAGCTGGCCCGGCTCCAATCATCACTATCACAGGGATTTAAGCACCTCCCCATAGCATCCTTCAACAAGGTATAGTTAGCTTTAGCTGCGGCGGATAGCCCACTATACACCTCACGAGCACGCCCAGACAATAGGAGACTCATAAATTTTAGCCTCAGCGAGCCGTCCCAATTATTTACATCAGCAGCCATCTCAAACTGCTCAGACCAGTCCGACCATTCCCTCCCAGTGCCAGTGAAGGTTTCTGGCATAAAGACTGGGCGTGGAGTTGCACCGTTGGTACTCAAGGAGGGGGCATTTTGACTTGTACCCGCCTCACCAGGGGGAATTACGTTTTCTCCAGGTAATGACATTTTTATTGTAAAGATCCCACAGCTGCCACCAGTGAAGTACTTGTTTGGATTAGCTTTAAGCCGGCCAAGGCTACCAGATATACCAAAATGAGATTGGAGGATCAAAATGTCAGTACTGGAAAACAACCACGCAACCACCAGGAGTACAGGTACAATATAACAATCTTTATTTAAGGCACACATTAAAACAGGGAGTTTGGGGGTCACTAAGTGCAGAAAGAATTGCTGTCTTCCGGGGGGGACCCAGAACCGGTCACATAATGTACACATCACCATCAAAGGATGCAAAACACATCAGAATAAGAGCATATATCGGCTAGTGAAAGCACATTCCTGCTGAAGAACACCTCACTGCGAGTAGGAGCACGCCACTGCAAATACGAGCATATCACTGCTTAAGAGAATGTCACTACAAGCCACTGCACACATACGATATGTAAACCTTAACACAGAACTGGTCACAGAATGTACACACCACCATCAAAGGATGCAAACACATCAGGATAAGAGCACATCTCAGCTAGTAAAAGCACATTCACATGACACATCTAGTAGGGAAAATAAGAGTGAGCACAATTTATAGCCCCCCCCCTTTATCACAAGCTCCTCAACCCCACTCAGTTTCCCTCTATTCCCTCTATAAAACGCATGGGATAAATATACAATAGAAAATACAATGGAGTTCATTCATGAAGACATTAATTGAATGGACGATACACAAAAGGTTAAAACAGATACGTAACTTTTGTGGTCACCGAGACCCCCCCCCCCCCCCCGGGGTCAAGGCAGTAGGCACCGTCCAACTCCCCGGGAGGAAACAGCTTCGCTGGGCGATGCAGCAATCAAGTCTGTGATTGCACAGGTAGCGTAGCAGACGCCAACGGCGGCAGGCCGAAGGCGGAACAATTGCTGGGGCGCGACGGTGGAGCTGACGTTCCTATAGAAGAGCCCTAACTAACCCTCTCCTTCCTACATGGACAAGACTGGACCCACGCTGACATATACTTTCTTCGCACCGGCAGCCCTAAACAGCTGCGAATGCCCCACCCGCTTTGAACACAGCCCCACACAGAACATCCGCGCGCTCCCAGAACCACAAGCAAGTGTCAGGCTCTCTCCTTTTGTCAGCGACCCACGGCTGCCAATCACTCGCACCTGACGCTCATCAGTCCCATCAGCTGCGGCCGGTGCGATGACGTGAGTCACTGTTTACATTACAATATAATGTAGTTATTGCCAATATTCTTATGTGTACTTTTTATAGAATCTACCATATCCGAAGAGCGAGCCGAACAAGTCAAGTCAAGTCAAATTTATTTATATAGCACCTTTCATACACAAAGGCAATTCAAGGTGCTTTACAAAAAAAATAATTGAAAAAACAAGCAGCAAAGCAATGCATATATAAAAAACACAGCCGACAGTTTTAGTTAGAATATATACTCAAATTAACAAACATGAAACATTATTTCTGTTTTAAATAAGTTACAAGGCATTCTTCAGTCTTATTTTTGGTTGTTTGTTTGTTACATGTTGTGGGAATTTCAAAAATGCATCAAACATTTTGAGCTTTACCAGTTACAATCGGCTAACTTGGTTCTGCTCCAATTTGGTCTTGTTACAATGTGCCTAACATGGACCTTACTTTTGAACATAATGAGCTTTACCAGTTACAATCGGCTAACTTGGTCCTGCTGCAAAAGTGGTATAGCTTTACCAGTTACAATCGGCTAACTTGGTTCTGGCTACAATTTTACCACTGATTATCCACATGTCATTTTTGACACACCCACAAATACATGTTGTGGGAATTTCAAAAATGCATCAAACATTTTGTGCTTTACCAGTTACAATCGGCTAACTTGGTTCTGCTCCAATTTGGTCTTGTTACAATGTGCCTAACATGGACCTTACTTTTGAACATAATGAGCTTTACCAGTTACAATCGGCTAACTTGGTCCTGCTGCAAAAGTGGTATAGCTTTACCAGTTACAATCGGCTAACTTGGTTCTGGCTACAATTTTACCACTGATTATCCACATGTCATTTTTGACACACCCACAACATGCAAACATTTCAGATTATTATTATTACATGTACAGTCCATTTGTTGGAAATGTACAGGAAAAAAAAAAAAAAAAAAAAAAAAATTACAGGCCGAATACAGGTTTATTCTGCCGGGCTGGAGAGAGGCAGTAGTTTAGTAGCAGTTAAAGGCAAGAGTAAACATAAAGGTCTTTAGCTTGGATTTAAAAATAGGCAGAGTAGGGGCAGATCTAATGTGTTCAGGGAGTTTGTTCCAGTTATGAGAGGCATAGTGGGAGAACGCGGCTTCACCATGTTTTGATTTGGTCCTCGGGACAATTAGTAGACCAGTGCCTGAAGATCTCAGGGATCTGGATGGTTCATAGTGTAGAAGCATTTCAGAGATGTAGTGTGGGCCTGACCTGTTGAGAGATTTGTAAACTATTAGCAGAATTTTAAAGTCTATTCTAAGATTTACTGGCAGCCAATGCAGGGATTTGAGAACTGGTGTAATGTGTTCAGCTTTCTTGGTTCTTGTTAGAACTCTAGCAGCTGCATTCTGAATGAGCTGTAGTTGTTTAATAGCTTTTTTGGGAAGACCATTGAAAAGACTGTTGCAGTAGTCTAGCCTGCTAGAAATGAAAGCATGAATTAGTTTTTCAAGATCTTGTTTGGACATATAGCCTCTAATCCTTGCTATATTTTTTAGATGATAGAAGGCAGATTTTCTTATAAGCTTGATGTGGGAGTTGAAATTTAGATCAGAGTCAATAATAATGCCAAGATTTTTTACCTGGTCCTTTGGCTTCAAAGATAGGGATTCGAGGTGAGCAGTAACTTTGAGCCTATCTTCTTTTTTGCCGAAGACAATTATCTCTGTTTTGTCTTTATTAAGTTGGAGAAAATTCTGGCACATCCAATCATTAATTTGCGCAAGGCACTGACACAGTGTCTCTATGGGGGCATAGTCATCCGATGAGAGGGCTATGTAAAGTTGGGTGTCATCTGCATAGCTATGGTAAGCTATTTTGTTTTTTTGCATATATAGGCCTAGAGAGAGCATATAAAGGTTAAATAGGACAGGACCTAAAATTGATCCTTGGGGTACCCCACATGTCATTTTGGTTTGGTCAGATGTGTACTTGCCAATGGAGACAAAGTAGTTCCTGTCTTGCAGATAAGATCTGAACCACTCTAGGACCGTGCCGGAAAGCCCGACCCAGTTTTCCAGTCTGTCCAGTAGAATTTTGTGGTCAACCGTATCAAAGGCAGCGCTGAGGTCTAGTAACACTAAGATTGAGATTTTACCTGAATCAGTGTTCATTCGGATGTCATTTATAACTCTGATAAGCGCAGTTTCGGTGCTATGATGGGGTCGGAAGCCTGATTGGAAGGGATCTAGGAGGTCATTGGAGGATAGAAAGGTATTGAGTTGTTGGTAGACAGTTTTTTCGAGTATTTTGCTAATAAAGGGAAGATTTGATATTGGTCTGTAGTTGCTGATTATAGAGGGGTCGAGGCTACGCTTCTTTAGCAGGGGCTTAACAACTGCAGTTTTTAGAGATTTTGGAAAAATGCCTGTAAGAAGAGAGGTATTAATTATCTTCAGTATGTCGGTCGCCAGGCAACTGTAGACATTTTTTAGAAAGCTTGTTGGCAGGGTGTCTAGAAAACACGATGAGGATTTAAGGCCTCGTATCGTTTATTCTAGTTTCTTGTGGTCAATGACATTGAACTGAGTCATGTTAATTGAGCACCTTTTCTGTGGATGCGGCGGAGCCACATTTGTTCTTGATGTGGAAATAGTTAGTCTGATGTTTATAATTTTATCCCTAAAGAAGGTCGCAAATTCATTGCATTTGACATTGGATAGAAGATCAGGGGCAATTTGTGGGGGGGGGGTTTGTCAGCCTGTCAACAGTGGCAAAAAGAGTGCGAGCGTCATTGGTGTTTTTGCTGATAATGTCGGAGAAGAAGAATTTTCTGGAATTTTTTAGTTCCTGGTTGTAGGAGTGAAGACTATTTTTATAGATGTCATAATCGATGTGAAGTTTAGTTTTCCGCCATTTGCGCTCGGCTTTCCTACAATCTCTTTTTTTGTTATTTACAGAGGGAGCGTTTCTCCATGGTGCTTTTTTCTTACCGGAGATTAGTTTAGATCTAATGGGAGCTACAGCATCAATAGCCTTTAGGGTTTTAGAATTGAAGTTATCTAGGAGATCATTGACAGAGGCTGAGGAGAGGGAAGGGGCCAGCGAGAAAGCCTCCATGAACCGTGTGCTAGTGCTCTCGTTGATGTGACACTTTTTGATGGTTTTTGACCGAGTAAGAGCGATAGGGGTGATCTTGAGTTCAAGAAAAATACAGAGATGGTCAGACAGAGCAACATCACTAGCTGAAAGAAACGATGACTCAAAGCCCTTGGTGATAAATAAATCTAGGGTATGGCCTCGATTGTGAGTGGGCCCAGAGACATGTTGTAACAGGTCAAAAGTGTCAAGGAGGTTATTCAATTCTTTGGTATTATTATCATTGGGGTTGTCAATATGAATATTAAAATCTCCTGCAATAGTTAAACAGTCATGTTCTATGGAGATTATAGAAAGGAGTTCTGAAAATTCATCGAAAAAACTACTAGAGTACTTAGGTGGTCTGTATATAATCAGTAGTAAAATAGAGGGAGAGCACTTCAGAACAGCGGCCAGATATTCAAACGATGAAAAGTCGCCAAACGATACCTGCTTGCATTGAAAAACATCAGAGAAAAGAATAGCTACTCCTCCCCCCTTCTTACCGACTCTGGGGGCGTCAATGTAGTTAAAGTTAGGTGGGGCTGACTCATTAAGAACATATTCCCTGTTGTTTAGATCAAGCCAGGTCTCTGTGAGGAACATGAGGTCCAGTTTATGACTCGTAATCAGATCGTTTATTAGAAGCGACTTGCTTACAAGTGACCTAATATTTAGCAGTGCAGCCTTGATAGTTGCATTGCTGGGTTGATTTTGTAAATGCTTTTCAGAGTGTCCCTGGAGAACAGATACTAGGCTTGATCCTGGAACAGGACGTGCTGAGAGATAATCTTTGTTTGTTCTGTAGCTAATCAGGGTGGGGATAGCTAGACATTTGATCGTTTCATGATGCTGTGTGACCTTGTTTTTGGGGCAGGAAATTATTTTTTCTTCAGTTTTCCCCTTTGGGGCGGGCAGGGAGATTGAGGGAAAGGTGAGCGGGTGGGAGGGGGAGGTGGTTTTGAGGGTGGGGGGTCGGAACAAGGAGGTCTTGGGGGTGGGGAGGAGCGAGGGGGTCTTTGGGGTGGGGAGGAGCAGGGGGTGCTGGCTATGAAGCGAGGGGGTCTTTGGGGTGGGGAGCGGTTCGTGCCCTGAGATGGTAAAGGGCCACTGATAAAAGCCTCAATGTTTAGAGAGGCTAGCATATTCAGCAGATTGGCAAAGTCAGATTTAAGTTTCTCTGATTCTTGCTTATAAATAACATTTGTTCCAATCTGCAGGATCAGCTTGGTCACAGCTTTGTGAGATGTTAGTAGCTCTGAGATTTTTCCTGTTATGTCAGAGATTGCGTCTTGAGGGAAGCAGTATGTTTTGGAATTTCTCCAACTCCTGATGTTTTTCACTGTATAATCGCCTACTATCAGGGTTGTTATGGCTTGAGTGTCCTTGGGCTTTGAGGCACTGTTTCTTCCCTGAGGCCTTGTGCTAGCGCTAGCCTGATTTTCCTTCTCATGGTGGGGCTGGGCAGCTATGTCAGCTGGAGGTGATCGAAGCAGGCCAAAACGATTCTCAAGTTGCAATTCCATTAGCGGAGGAGGGGGGGCTGTTCCTCCTCTCGTGACAGTAGTCCATGACCGCTCGTTTTGGGGTTTGTGGTTGAGCAGTTGACAACCCTCCTCTCTCGTGCGGAGAGCCCGTGTCCGGTCGTTAGCTTGCCGAGCCGAGCACCGCAGGTTGGAATTTAGGGAGGGCCAGCCTGTTGCTGAGCTGATTTCTGGGCTTTGTGGAGTAATTGTGGATTCGGAAATCACTAATCTCTTTGGGATATGTCTTTGTTTATGCTTCGGGCTCGCAGTTTGGTTAGCGATGTTAGCAAGGGCTTTCTCCGGAGCTGGCAGGCTAGCCGCATCAGCTAGCTCTAGGATAGTAGCCATAGCAGTTTGACTCGGTAGCAGTGAGTCAGCATCCCTGGGAGCTAATGATAGTGTACTCACGTTGCTCGTGACATTCCGTGCAATTTGACTCGATGGCAGTGAGTTCTTTGAGAGATGAAATATTGTTGTTTCCAGTACGGCAATCCTTTGAAGATGATCACAGCAGCTTATATGAGGCACATTGTCCGACAGTCTCCGGAGTGCTAGGCTATGCTAGGCTATACTTAGCCTGGGTGAGCTCCGAAAGTGCTGTTACAGCTAAAAGAATGGCTGAGACTCAATTCTCAGCCCCGCACCCAGGTGGAGGCGTACATGCAGGATACAGTCGTGTACAGGGCCAAGTGGATAAGGGGAAATAACTCTAATATACACGAGATCCTCGAACAGTTCCCACATCTAACCACTCCGGGCATGGTATGTTTAGTGGAATATAATTTTACATATGTGACCTGCTCTGACAAAATCAGTCACATTGACCCCAAAAGACATTTTGAGTTGTATACACCGTTGGAAAGAGGAGACTCTCAGCTTTCTGGGGATATCAAAATTATCTTTGTAGTCCAACAATTGAGGGAGATACACCCCTTTATGTCGCGACTGTTTCCAAACTGTGTTTTTGAGAAAAACGGCCTCAAAGTTTGACGTTAATTCTGAGACATAAACATCTTTTCTTGAAGTTGTCTGCATGTGCATGCCCACACACCAGGTGGGATTGGGCTGAAATTTTGTATGGCACTGTGTTATGATCCTGGGGAGGTAATGGCAATGTCATGGAAACCACCTGGAAAGTCCTTTAAACCACCTGGAAAGTCCTGGAAACTACCTGGAAAGCACTGGAAAGTCTTGGAAACCACCTCCCCAGGTTGGATTTGGCTGTAAATTTGTATGGCAGTGTGTGTCATGATCCGTGGAAGGTCATGAGCAGGTCATGGAAACCACCTTGAAAGTCCTGGAGAGTCCTGGAAACTACTTGGAAAGTCCTGGAAAGTCCTGGAAACCACTTCCCCAAGTTAAATTTGGCTGTAAATTTGTATGGCAGTGTGTTATGATGCAGGTAAGGTCATGGGAAGGTCATGGAAACCACCTTGAAAGTCCTGGAAACCACCTGGAAAGTCCTGGAAACTACTTGTAAAGTCTGGAAACCACCTCCGGTTGGAGTGGGCTGTACATTTGCATGGTGGTGTGTTATGATCTGGGGTAGGTCATGGTAAGGTCCTGGAAACCACTTGGAAAATCCTGGAAACTGGACTTTCTAATATTAGATTAGAAAATAAATTTGCCAGATTTGATGAGACTTTCCCTATAAACCACTTCTGGGGCCAAATGTATAAAACTGTGCATGTACTGTATGTGTAGAAATCTGTGTAAGCCCAAAAAAGCTCTACGCCCAAATGAACACTACATTTGGCCCCTGGTCTTCTATTCGAATATACAGATAGATAGATACTTTTGTTGGTTAAACAGGTACACATAACATATCAGTACACCTCAGTGGATATCATGACAAAGTAGCCTATGTAAAGGCAACTAATAGACCAGCTAGAACAGCCTGGTAAATTCAGAAAATGGCATCACTTTACTGTAATGCAGCCTTTAACCCCAGGGAAATATTCATGTATAAGCATATTTGAGTAGGCTACATAGAAAAGCGGTATATAAGTCCTATCAATTATTATTATTATTATTATTATTATTATTATTATTAGTATTATTATTATCAATACAAACTGTTCTGTAACACCCAACTGACAGAAGATCCTCTGACGCCCCACCCACATTATTTTTTGTAATTAGGGCTACATTCATGCAGGATAATAATTGTACATTAATAGTAATAATTGTAATTGTTGTAATAATTATTACAAATAACAGCAACAAAGAATCTATAGCGGACCCGTTTCTGCTCTGGAGTAGAGACAGAGAGACAGACAGCTGAAAGTAGGCTATGAGGCAAATAATCTGAAATTAGCTCAGTCTAATGCCATCTGTGAATTGAATTTAAAAGTAAAGCAACATTATCACGCAGATTACTGACTAGTATTAGTCTATCAATCTGACAGACAGACAGACAGGCAGACAGACAGACTTTCACTGGATGCAGAAATTACGCAGCTGCTCTCCCCCTCTCCCGTAGTCTCTCCCCAGACTCAAATATTACGTTGAATCGCTGCGCTCCGCATACTACATAAGTGAGTCTGTGCCAGTTAACAGCCACTGCTGGTTTTGAAGGCGGGTTGAAATTGAATGAGTGACAGGTCGTAGCACCGATGAGAGAGCAAATGGGCTGCGCCTCCCGTGTTGTCTTATCGCAAAGTCGTTACTGATTGGAGAGGACTGAAGCCATCACTGGCATATGACTGGCCAAGTGAACGGTTCCCTCCCATAACCAGCCCTCTGAGGGAAAGTGTCCCAGACCCAGAGAGAGATCTGCAGCATGCAGTAACGTAGTGTATCAGCGTAAGAACTCTCATGGGTCTGGCGTCGAGACTACCTCTCCCGTTGCAGCGGGGAGAGAGAGAGAGCAAGGGGAGAGAGAGAGAGCGAGAGAGAGACTGCAGACGGGTTGCCATGTTCGTTATCATAACCCCCGAAGAGGCAGATTTTTAAGAGGTTAAAACGTTACATAAACAGCCTAAACTAGTCTAAAATAACAAACCAATAACAGAACTCCACAATACAACCCTGACAAACTTTAGAAACAGCGTTTTAAATCCTAGAGTAGTCTATAATATAGCCTACCATTTGCAAGTACTGACACACCCGTTTAACTGGCAACGTGAGGCTGCACGCGCAGCAGAGAGCAGCAGGCTCAGAGCAGCGCAGTTTACTTTCAGTTTTGTCACTACCTTCAAGAGCTTCAAAAGTATATTTAGCGGTCGAATTTCACAATAATCTTTACAGAGAATGAAAGCCAAGGCTTTATTTTACTATAATCTGATGAAACCCCAAAACAACAGAAATAAATATTTTCTGATAAAATCGCGTTTTCTAGACAAACAGCCAGCGCGACAAGCGACTGATTTGGTCAGAGCAGGTCACATATAATGAGGATGCATTATATAATAACATCTTTTGTTAGTATGGCAACTGCCATATGGAATTTGTGTTTTAAAACTTGTTTTCCATTCTTTAGATTGCACAGGACTTTCTGGCTTTGCATGGAGAGGCTGCACCAAAACTTTTTGAAACATGGCTGCCTGTATATGCACAGAAGATCCTGCACCTGGCGAGACGGGAAGGGAAACTCACATTTCCTTTAGACGGATTAACACTGGGTAATTGTTGTTGTCCAGCAGAGTTTGCAAATGTCAATATTAGCATAGGTTTTATTATATTTGGCTACTAAATGACCAAATCACAGATATGCCAACATATACAATTGTTTTCCTACAGATGCCAAGGGGGAACTTGCCCTGAGACAGCTACCCACAATGCTTCCACCAACTGTTTACAGAGTTGGCAGAAAAGTGTACTGGCACACCATTGAGGACTCCAAGTTGGCCTTCATTGACCATAAGCCTGTAAGTCCTTCTGCATATTTAAAGGGAAATGTTATTCATTTTAAGAATGTGCATGTCATTCCCGGGCTCCAGAATAATTGAGTAAATAGATGTATTTCTGAACATGAACTGGTAATCACAAAATTTGATCCATAATATTAACCATAATAAAAATGGGCATTGTGAAATTCACACCTGGTGAGATGAATAGTCCAAAAGTCAATCAGGTGACATTGAATAATTTTCTTTGCATTTACATGTTTGTTTTATCTCAGATCTTAGTCATCTTGCCTTTTTAAATGGATAGTTCTGATTTTTTGATGTTGGGTTGTATGAGGTACTTGCATACAGTCAGTGTACTAATGCAGCCTGTGCGGTCCCAGTTGGAAGACAGGCCACGGCAGGCAAGTAAGAGCTGTCTGCTGAGTGTGAACAGGGTCATGAGCAAAGAGGTCAAACAAAACAAAACAAACAAAATGCTTCCATACTGCTCAGTTAGCGTAATCCAAGTCTCCAAAGCCCTGAGATGCCAAGTTGACTTGAAAAGACATCATTTACACGCAGTTTTAGCTGAAATTGGCATTGTAGCAGGCTATAGTAGCTGCTCTCCTTATTACTTGAGCACCTGGGTTACAGAGCTCAAAACAAGGTGTAAAATGATGTATTTTCAAGTCAACTTGGCATCTCAGGGCTTGCAGAGACTTGGAGTACGCCAGGTGAGCAGTATGGAAGCATTTTTTTGTTTTGTTATTATCACTATTATTATTAATAATAAAAAAAGGTTTTTGCCATGACCCTGTTCACTCAGCAGACAGCTCTCCATTTCTACAAACTTGTACCTCATACAACAACATGTTAAGAAATCCAAACTATCCCTTTAAGTAGGACCAATGACACCCGATGTAAAAAATAATTGATCTATTGACATTTTCCAAATTGTGGGGAGATGGCGATGCTTCCTCACAAATATGAGTTGGCTGTGAGCCAGACACTTCCAGATGTGGTGAGGCAGATCTGGTCACATTGCACTGTGTGTATTACACCTTGCTCCTTCAAGCTATAATGTAAAAGCTGTGCATGAATTGACAGTCACAAAACAGTGTAATCAGATTCAGAACAGGGGCTGTATGTTTTTTAAACATGTGACTGCTCTTTTATACTGGTGTTCCAAATATGTTGGCCATTTAAGTCTGTTTATAGTGCTGAATGGCACAGTATTGTTGTTTTTGTCAGCAGCATTTTAGCCTTATGAAATAGGGAAAGCAAAATGTTGCCTGATTTTAACAGACAATTCTTTAAAGCAGCTACGAGCAACTTTTTCGATTGTTATTAAACAGTATAAATTTAATATCAATGCATCACATCTTACCTCTAATAGTCGACGAGACCAACGCAGAGTAGTCTCGCTTGAACCCCGAGTGAATCGGCCAGTGTAGTCTGTCTGTGGCCAGGGAAGATCAGGAAGTGAAATGAAACGGTTTGCAGCAGCCACTTCGGCCATAACCACAAAATAACTTCCAAAAAACCTGTTAGAATATAACGAGAGATGTTCGCGAGAGTCTGCGCGGCGTTCACATTGTTTATGCTGCGTTGCTAGGCAGCGCGAACGGGGTAGGCAGGCAGTTGCGTTTCACTTCCGGGTTTCACTTCCGCGTTTCACTTCCGGGTAGCCGGGCCGGCGGTAAGGAGAGAGAGAGAGAGAGCCCCCTGTTGACGCGAGTTTAGACAGACACAGACTTAATAATCATCCAAGGGAGCAATCTCCGATACACACGGCTTTGGTCTCGTCGACTATTAGAGGTAAGATGTGATGCATTGATATTAAATTTATACTGTTTAATAACAATCGAAAAAGTTGCTCGTAGCTGCTTTAACTGGATTTTACTTGGCTGCTTCCTTTTTAGCTGTGACCAGCAGCTCTAGAAGTCAGTCAGTTGGTCGGTCCACAAAAAGTTCACCACCCTTTAGCGGGTACAGTTTTCACCCTAGAGGCTGGAATTTGGCATGGAGGTCAAGTGTGTGTGAAGGGCACATGGGGGGTGGGCAATTTTCGAAAAGCAGGATAGGATGGCAGGGGCACAGGGCTGAAATGTGTCATGGAGGTAGAGCCCCCTATTCTCCCACAGGCCTTCGGCGCTAAAACGTGCCTTAACCGCAAAAAAACGTGCCTTGCGCCTGTTTTGGGACGATATCAATATGGCTTTACGCTGCCAAATGCGCTTTAGGCCGAATGGGCGTGGCGCAGTCCCAGAATGGGCCAAAGTGGGCGTGTCGGCCTTAAATCTCGGCGTACTGATATCTTCGCACCTGGCGTAAATTTAGCGCTTTGCGCCTTTGAAAACCAGGCCTATTCTGCGCCAGTGCTCTTCTGCCTCTCCCCTGTCACCCTTCTCTGTCTCTCTCTGAAACCAGGCCTATTCATTGCGCCAGTGCTCTTCTGCCTCTTCTCTGTCACCCCAAAATTACGGCTCCAGGTTGAGTGGAACTGTGTCCCTGGCCCAAAAAGAGATGTACATTTTGCTGGATTTCGTAATTTCGTGCGTTTTCTGATTTTTTTCAACTCTGCGGGACCACAGCTCGCTCAGCGTAGCTCCGATTAGCCTACCCTTTGCTGAGAGTAGGCTTTAGACTGTCTCCTACGTGTCCAGCAACTTTGAAAGGGCTAGCTTCAATTACTGATACAACAGAAGAACAACAAAAAGTGAACTATTGTATATTGTAAACATATGAATATTCTAAATAGACATCTGTCTGTCTTTCTGTCTGCCTGTCTTGTCTGCCAGTCTGTCTAAACATCTGAACATCAATTAACTATTCTGTATGGACAGAGGACAGCCAGACCTGTTCATCTGAGACATCTGTGTGTGCACATTCTTATTTTCCACCTGGTGCTGGAGAGCTGAGCCTGGCTGAGCTCTTTAAACTCTGCCAGGGTGACTATCCCCAGCAGGGCCATGCAGGCTCTCTCTCAGCTGTCTGTCACCAGGGGAAGGAGGGGGACCAAGGTACGTTTTACCGGTTTGAATGTTGACCTCTTCTGGGCTTGCACCTGCCAAAGGTTTGTGAAAAAAAAAATCTGATCGTAAGTAGGCTACAGTATCCCTCTCTCACTGTCTGTCTGTCGTTCAGACTGACTGCCTGTCTACCTGACTGTCTACCTGACCTACCGTCTGTCTGTCTGTCTGTCTCACTGTCTGCCTGTCTACCTGACTGTCTGTCAGTGTCTGAACTGACTGTGTGTTTCACTGTCTGTCTACCTGACTGACTGATGTCTGTCTGTCACTGACTGACTGACTCTCTGTCAGACTGACTGTCTACCTGACTGACTGACCGACTGTCTGTCTGTCTCACTGTCTGCCTGACTGTCTCACTGTCTGTCTGTCTTTCAGACTGACTGCCTGTCTACCTGACCTACCGTCTGTCTGTCTGTCTGTCTTTCTGTCTGTCTCACTGTCTGCCTGTCTACCTGACTGTCTGCCAGTGTCTGAACTGACTGTGTGTTTCACTGTCTGTCTACCTGACTGACTGACTGACTGATGTCTGTCTGTCACTGACTGACTGACTCTCTGTCAGACTGACTGTCTACCTGACTGACTGACTGACCGACTGTCTGTCTGTCTCACTGTCTGCCTGACTGTCTCACTGTCTGTCTGTCTTTCAGACTGACTGCCTGTCTACCTGACTGTCTACCTGACCTACCGTCTGTCTGTCTGTCTGTCTGTCTCACTGTCTGCCTGTCTACCTGACTGTCTGCCAGTGTCTGAACTGACTGTGTGTTTCACTGTCTGTCTACCTGACTGACTGACTGACTGACTGATGTCTGTCTGTCACTGACTGACTGACTCTCTGTCAGACTGACTGTCTACCTGACTGACTGACCGACTGTCTGTCTGTCTCACTGTCTGCCTGACTGTCTCACTGTCTGTCTGTCTTTCAGACTGACTGCCTGTCTACCTGACTGTCTACCTGACCTACCGTCTGTCTGTCTGTCTGTCTGTCTCACTGTCTGCCTGTCTACCTGACTGTCTGCCAGTGTCTGAACTGACTGTGTGTTTCACTGTCTGTCTACCTGACTGACTGATGTCTGTCTGTCACTGACTGACTGACTCTCTGTCAGACTGACTGTCTACCTGACTGACTGACTGACCGACTGTCTGTCTGTCTCACTGTCTGCCTGACTGTCTCACTGTCTGTCTGTCTTTCAGACTGACTGCCTGTCTACCTGACTGTCTACCTGACCTACCGTCTGTCTGTCTGTCTGTCTGTCTGTCTGTCTCACTGTCTGCCTGTCTACCTGACTGTCTGCCAGTGTCTGAACTGACTGTGTGTTTCACATGTACACTGAAAAAACGGGAACTTGCCTCTCACGGATATACTAAACTCGATCTCATGTGTTCAATGTGATTAATTAATGTTTGAGCTTGGAACATGATTGTACTCCTTCAAGGTAAGGTTAAGGACCAAGGTACGTTTCACCAGTTTGATATTTTGTTTATACTGACAAAGGGAAAAACCAGAAAACGCTCGTAGCCTACCATTTTACTATTAAAGCAGTTTTTGCAAAATATTGCTATTTATTGTTACAGTGTGCTG
>NC_139629.1:58214426-58339426 GCF_964638095.1 Poromitra crassiceps | reverse complement strand
CAAATCGCCATTTGAGGCAAATTGGAAGAGATTCCGTCAAGGCGCTCCTGTGATGTTGCGTTACAGAGCTTGGAAATTGGGTGTGTGAGAGGTCACAGTGAGCTTGAACTTTGACCACCAAAATGTAATCAGTTCATCCTTGAGTCCAAGTCGATGTTTGAGACAAGTTTGATTAAATTCCGTCAAGGCATTCCTGAGACCCACTGAGCAAGAATACGTCCAAAGAACGTCATATGAACGTAATTTTTGGACGTCCCAAAGAGCTCCACCGAGGAGCCAGACTGGAAGTTTTTATGATGTCTTTTCGTGACGTCTTCTGAACCTCCAAAGTTTGACATCCATAGGATGTCATCAGAATTACTTCTTCTGAACGTCTAATATTAGACGTTCAGAGGATGTCTTCTGAGCGACGTCTTATTAACGTCCAATGTTTGATGTCCAGAGGATGTCTTCTGAACAACGTCTTCTGAACGTCTTTGTTGGACGTCCTAAAGACGTTCAGAAGATACGTGCAAAGGATGTCTTCAGAACGTCTTTGTCAGACGTCTAAAATATGTCTACTGAGGAGCCAGAATGGACGTCTTTTTATGACGCCTTGTCAACGTCTGTTGTTGGCGTCCTGAATACCTCTTTATAAAAGTTTAAAAATAAGTTCAAATGTGGTTATTTTTTGGACGTCTTGTAACGTGACGTCTTTTTAGACGACACCTTTTAGACCTCCACATGTATACTGCTATACAAGACAATCTATACAAAGTTGGCCTTACTTACAAATAACAATTTCTCAAACTATTTAATTATCACTTACATTTATTTGAACGTCATAATCCAGGACAGACAACAGTAATAGTAATAACATTAATATACACATATATACATATCGATATATTGCGATTTCCTACTTTTTCAACTGCAAATGATGTCCCCAAAGGAAAACTTTGTCAACATCTGGTTTATATAAGAACAATTTTCCAGTCTGTACATCTGACTTCAACCATTTTATTGCAGCAACATTGTCAAGTTGACAGACCAACAACTTTCATAAAGTCATGTCATAGTTGCATGCACTTGACAAACTGAACTGTTTGTTGCAGGCTACTTACGGTCCACCTTAACTGGATGTGTGGACTACTGTACTTAGGTAGCTTTTGAACAATGCTACTTCACTTCACTTCACTTGCACAAAACATCTTGTGCAGCCCATTCAGTAACTAGGGAATTTGTAAAATACTGTTATGACAAAACTGTTACTGTTAAAACAAAATGAAAAGATGCTACAGTTTGTTTACTGCTGGCCTTGGAACTAAAGTTTATAAAAAAAAAAAAAAAAAAAAGCAAAAACCTCCTATGAATGACCTCCCTTTCTGGCTGGTGCATGTTTGAGGTGCTCTGCAGCATGTTGGCGGATAACCTCCTCCGTTGCATCCTTATTCCATTTCAGTACAGCAGCTGCAAGAGTTGAAAAAGACAAAAATTATAAATGTGCAATTTTAGTCTAATTCTCTTGTGCTCTGGCCTCTGGGTTGAAATAGGTATCGCTGTTATCTACTTGGAAGAAAGCAGAAGTTCAAATAATAAAAACAAACCCTAAAAACTACATCAAGTGTGTTTTAATTTTCATCTCTGTGGGCAGTGGTGGCCTAAAGGTAGGAAGCAAGCTCGTGACAAGAAGGTTGTAGGTTCAATACCAAAAGAGTGGGTAAAGTGAAAAGCAGCACTTGCCCCTCCCTCATTACCACCACTGAGGTGACCTTGAGCAAGGCCCTTAACTCTGACCGCTCCAGTGCAGCTGATCAGTGGCCAGCAGATCAGACTGTGGTTGCTGGTCAGCTTCCAGGTGTGAATGTGTGTAAGAATGTGAACAGGGTACTCTTGAAAAAGAGACCATTGCTCCCCCTGTATAACATAAAAAAGGTAACAGTTTTCTTCCCCTATGCAACGTGAAATATGGGCTTACCTTTTAGTGCTCTGTAATGGTTGGTGGTCTCCAGACCCATCTTCTCTTTTTTCCCTTTCCCCTTCATATTGAAGTTGGCCATGAGGGAATTATTGAAGAGCCTGAAGAAAAATAAATGTGATTTACACAGAGGTGGGAGTAAGTCACACATATGCAAGTCACAAGCAAGTTTCAACCTTTAAGTCTCAAGCAAGTCTAAAGTTAATGTGAGAATCAAGCAAGCAAGTCCAAATCACTGCTCTATGTAAAGACATTGTTCAGGCCGGGCAAGCAGATGACAAGTCAAGCCACACTGTATGAAATTCTGACCCGTTTCCACATTTAAAGCTGCTGTAAGTGATTTCCTCATTTTGCATAGTTCCGGTGGCATTTTCAGCACTGCAGTTAGCAGTCCCCCCCTACAGCATTGGCTTTCGGCCTGTGAACACGCACAGAGGACCGCCACTTTGTAGAGTTCTGTCTCCTGATTGGATAAGGTGGGGAGGCTCCCAGAAAAAAATCAGTTTTGCTGCGGGGCGGAGGGACTGAGAGATCCATGTCATTGACCAAATAATTTATATTAGTGATAGCTGTCAGAATGTCGAGCTGTTTTACACTTATTTTAACCAAAAATATCACAGCAGCTTTAACTCAATTAAAACACAGTGGTCAGATGTCTGATGAGAGAGAATGCAGATGTCTCTGTGTGTGTGTGTGTGTGTGTGTGTGTGTGTGTGTGTGTGTGTGTGTGTGTGTATGAGAGAGAGATTATTGAAAACAGTTCATGAAACATACCGGTCAAGGACTTTGTGGACACAGTCCTTTAGATCCTTCCCTCCAATTCGGGCAAGTTGCAGCACCTGGAAAAGGTCCATTAAAAAACAATTTTCAGAATATTAAAGACCCCCTAAAGTCATGCTTCAAGATGTGTATAAAATACTTTGAATAATAATTTGTGTCTGATGGTTTTTCCCCACAAAAAAGTTAAAACCCCTCCGCACCCTCTTCTCTACTGTCAAGAAACGAATCCAATCCCCCGGACAACACCACACTTTGCTCCCCTGATCTCAGCAATGCCTTCCTCCACTAACAAAATCTCCCAAATCAATAGCTACTGCCTCCATCACCAACTCCTCCACCCCCACCCCCACTAATCTTCCCTTTGGCCGATTACACGCCCCCCTCTTCTCTGCAACATTAACCTGCAACATGCTCTTTAAATCCCGACTCCAAACCTACCTGTTATCCCAAGCTTACAACCTCCCCTACCCTTAACCACCTCTTCCTACCTCGCCACCCACATTTTACACCTCCCTCTCTTCTGTCTGGCCACTGTCCCTCCCACACACTCCCTCCTTCCCCTCTGTTTCCATATATCCCTAATCAACGTGAGTTACTTGTATCTGTTGCCTGTTGTTATCTTGTTTTCTATGTACTCATACTGTGTCAGCATCTTAGGGTAATTGAAAAGCACTTTATAAAATAAATGAATTATTATTCTTTATTATTAATTATCTTGTTAAAATCCTTAAAATGGCTTCCCCTCCCTCTTTTTCATTTAAAAATCCAAAGCAACCAATCAGGGTTATCTAGATTCTAGAACATAACTAGCCAATCACAGCATACAACACATGCTTTTCAACACATTCTCACTCATTACAAAGTGACGACAAGGGTTCCTGACCGATTAAAAATGTGTTAACTGCTGAATACTGGACAGGGATTGGCTCCAGGATTCGTGATGTCACGAATCTTGCCTGTTGAAAACGGCCTTGGCTGGGTTTCCCAAAAGTTTCTTAGCGCTAAGAAGCTTCTTAGACCCTTCTTAAGGCTCCACGGGAGGGGTCTAAGAAGCTTCTTAGTACTAAGATACTTTTGGAAAACCCGGGCCTTTTCAGTTAGCTCTGATAAACGTTCCACTTTCAGCAGACGATTGTGGAAACAGCCTTCTAGTGTCAAACTCTGCACAGACATCATTCTGCACAGTGAAGCTCAAACATCTAACAAGAAGAAAAACTGATTTTTTACTTTAGGGGGGCTTTAAAAATGTACTTCTTCAATGCTATACTCCAGTAGGCCTATATACGCTCGTTCCCCATGAGTGCACTGGAGCAATGCATTTATCCATTAACCGAAAACATTTGGAACAAGGGCACTACTGTTATTACTTTCAGACTCTTGTTAATCCTACCAGGTTATTAAAAGTGTTGCTGTCCTCAAGGTGTAGCTCCTCTCTCTGGAAGTCCTCCATGGTGTCCAACCTCTCCACATGGGTGGCTGAAAGGGCAGGCGCACTTCGGCAAAGGTTTTTGATGTCCGTGTGCATGTCAAACAATTTCTCCAAGACTCTTTTCTGAAATTCTGAAATAAAAAAGAACACAAATGTTGATAGTGATGACTTTCTGTAATAGTCATTGAGGATGTTCGACTGAGTGTAAGTTCTGTATTTTACTAAGACCAAAACTGGCCTAACTAAGTAGCACAACGTTAATTGCTAATGTTAGCGCAGTTGGCCTGCCGACAGCCATATCTGAAATAAATACAAATATATTTTCTTAAGCGGTGCAGAATACTGCATTCGCTTCTAGGAGTGACACGTCTTTTAGGGGTCACCTGACCTAACCATAACTCTAGGGCACAAACCTTTTGTGCCCAAGGCACACCTGTATTCATATCATGAAAAATAATCTGGAAATGTTTTTTATTTACTTCACAAATGTATTTACTTAACTAGTGACATCATTTTAGATGTTTCATAATAAGTCTATAGCTGGTTGAGTCCCCTTTTAGTTAGGCAGGTTGTCACAAAATCCCACGGCACACCTGGCCTTGCCTCACAGCACACCATTTGGGAACCACTGCCCAAGGGGTACGCATCCCCCAGTTTGACCTGCATTCATCAACAACTACTACATCCCCATATACAGTGAAAGGAAAGATATTGCAGTATCCCTTTAATTATCTAAATTCAGCAATTGAAACAATTAATGGTTTGACAGCTCAATTTGAAACACTTTAGCACTTACTTGCTTCGGGCATTGGGAATCCGGCTGGTGCCCTCTGAGACCCTGCATCTGTAGTACATGTAAAACAAAAGTGTTCAGGAAATTACCAAGTGACATTTCTGAGAGAGAACAGATTTGGGCCCCAAGACGCAGTTGTCAGAAGTTTGCATACACTTAGGTTGAGGTCATAAAAACTAATCCAAAAGATTCCACGTTCAAAAAATGTGTTTGCTCAGCCGGTTAGAACATGTAATTTCTGCATGACAAATATTTAAAAATAAACTTTTTTTTAAAGACATTACTTCACTTAAATGACAATATCACAATTACAGTGGGTCAGAACTAATCATTGAATTGCAAAGCGTTTTGATGGATACTTGAAGCAGGCTTTGAACAACTCACCATGCCTCAGCCTGACACTGTCCCCGCCCCTGGAGCTGTTGTTTTGCCTGGATCCACCACTGTCCCTGGAGCTGTTGTTTTGCCTGCCACCACTGTCCCTGTTTTGCCAGGGGTTGACACTGGGACTGTTTAACCTGGTGCTGACACTGTGCCTAGAGCCATCTGTGGGCCTGGAGCCACCGCTGAACCTGGGGCTGACACTGTGCCTGGAGCCATCTGTGGGCCTGGAGTCACCGCTGGACCTGGGGCTGAGTCTGTGCCTGGAGCCACCGCTGGGGCTGGGCCTGACCCTGGGACTGACACTGGGCCTGGAGCCACCGCTGGGGCTGGGGCTGAACCTGGGACTGACACTGGGCCTGGAGCCACCGCTGGACCTGGGGCTGAACCTGGGACTGACACTGGGCCTGGAGCCACCGCTGGGGCTGGGACTGACACTGGGCCTGGAGCCACCGCTGGGGCTGGGGCTGAACCTGGGACTGACACTGGGCCTGGAGCCACCGCTGGACCCGGGGCTGAACCTGGGACTGACACTGGGCCTGGAGCCACCGCTGGGGCTGGGCCTGACCCTGGGACTGACACTGGGCCTGGAGCCACCGCTGGGGCTGGGCCTGACCGTGGGACTGACACTGGAGCAATCACTGAACCTGGGGCTAACACTGGGCCTGGAGTGCCTGGAGCCACCGCTGAACCTGGGGCTGACAATGGACCTGGAGCCATCTCTGGACCTGGAGCCATCTCTGGACCTGGAGCCATCTCTGGACCTGGAGCCATCTCTGTGCCTGGAGCCATCTTTGTGCCTGGAGCCATCTCTGGATCTGGAGCCATCTCTGGACCTGGAGCCATCTCTGTGCCTAGAGCCATCTTTGTGCCTGGAGCCATCTCTGGACCTGGAGCCATGTCTGGACCTGGAGCCATCTCTGGACCTGGAGCCATCTCTGGACCTGGAGCCATCACCATCATGTGTAGAGACTGAAAAACACACAAAGCATGTTCTTAGATTTAACATCACTAACACGTATCACAAACTAACAGGTGACTGGTTTAATGTGACAAATACTCACTTGGTGTGATAATTTCCCTAGCCAGGCCACCATGTTCCACCGGGATGGATAAGCGAGGATTTTCAGAGCCTGAAACATTTAAATGACCCTGTAGCTACTTTCAACCTGTGTATATTAAATAATTAATTACTATATTTATTAAATTGTGATCAATACTCACAAGGAGGCTTTACTTTTGATGGTGGAGGGGGAAAGGGGTCCATGCTCTCCTGCTCCTCCTCCTCAGAATCTTTTAAGAGTGCAATTCAAAATGTGATATAAAACATGTTCAGGCCCAGTTTCTCCCCAATAAATACAATTTCAGATTCCTAAATTAATTGATAAAACATACCAACAACATAATCATCCAATTTTAGGTTACGTTTTCTTTTCCTCTTCGTAACCACCTCGTCCATGTCATCATCTCCTTGGCTGGACTCGGCTTGGCTGGTCTGATTGTAGTCATTGCATTATTTTTCCTCAGCTAGAATTAACATATTTCAACTGTAAAAACCATTTGACCCAGCATATTTTTATTTTTTTGCTGAGGAATGAAACCATTCATTAATCAAAACCTACCTGATCTTGTTTTTATTTTGATAAACTGGAAGGTCATCCAGTCATCCTCGGGGTTCTGCTTCTTCTTGAAAGCTGCTTCTAGTACCTTTACATTCTTTGAATTTGGCCATCGCACGATTTTCTTCTTTTGGTCTATCCAATTTTCGGGAACTGTACCCTCTGTCTATTTTCCATTCTCCACCCACACAGCCTTGGCATACATGATCTGGAAAGGACAGTATATGTTACTTTCAGGTTTGACATTTTAATTTATCCACAGCAGTTTGTAGTGCTGGAGATTTGTATCATGTGCTAGCCTGCGTTAAAGAAAAAGAATATCCAATTGATATTTAATCAAATCTGCTCTATTCATAAATCCCAATATCGATATTTTAATATAATGCTTTTTCCCGTGGATGCATGCAGTTTTAACCCTGTTACGAGATTTCGTCTCCATGTGTAAATATATATATTTTTAACAATACACCAGGTTAGAGGGTTCGTTGTACAATTTACAGGAACAGTTCTTTGAGAATCTCTAATATCCAAGCCAAATTGGTATTGTAACTGAAATATCGAATGTTAACGTAAATTGATTCGGGACAGTGTGTGGGAATCGCATTGGGAAATCAGTGGTGACACCCACCCCTATTTGTACGGTCCCTAGGAATCAAACCCAAGACCATTATTGATATCACCTTGTTCTACCAATTAGGCTACACACGAACACATTTCTACAATAATTACCTATGACATTATTATGAAATATTTTTCATTGCAATCATTAACATGTTACTGAGGTCAAGATGTTAGTGTGCAGGTCAATATGTTACCGTGCAGTTTAATGTGCAGGTTAAGATGTTACTGTGCAGGTTAAGATGGTAATTAGTTAATGAAGAGAGTTTAGAGTTAAATTAAACCTTTACAAGTGGTGTTCCACACCATGGCGAAGGGGTATGAGGACATAACCACCAGTTTCTTGCGGGAGGCAGGCCACCTTGCGGAAGAGATCCTTTTCACGCAGTAGTCCTCTTTCCATTCGGCCCTGCACATTACCTGTGCATACGATATTTAGGAGTTTGGAGCTGCATGGTTGTTCAAATAATGGTGAAGTGTGGCGCTGGTGCAGAATTTCACACATCAAAGTGACGTCTGCATTCTTTGCCCGAATGAAAGCAAAGCTCTCATCTCTCAAGAGAAAACAACGGTCTCTTTCTTTGACAGAAACAAACACTTTAGGCTGTGTTTTGCACTCGTCCACTTCTGCATGTTCCATTTCTGCCAAACGCCTAGTGACCTGTTCCAGGGGGCTTCTCCCACTCCTCACATACTTCTTGATTTTTTGCAGGTAGTTCTCAAAAGGAAAAGCGGAAATGTCATTTAACGAACAGTTGAAGTGTCTGACATCTTCATGAAGATGGAGTAGTCCATGTACATTGTACACAGCAAAGGTTTGGCCATAGAGATGAGCACAGCACTTGACAAAATGTTTCAGTAGTTCATTGGCAAATTGGAGATAACCATTCCGAGTCCTCTCATCTGACTCCAGCAGGATCGACATGGCCACAGTCAAGGACAGGAAATGTTTGTATCTTCCAGGGGACAACACAGTTTTTAGTACCACAGGTCCTGTGTATAACAAAAACTGCCGTAGTTCGGTGGCCTTCCACCTATCCACTTCATCTAAACCCCGGGGTTGCCGAGCAAATTCACTTGGCATCTTCCCTCTCAGCGACGTCAGTTTTTGGGTTATTTCTTGCCTTTGCCTGACAGATAAACGACAAAATCTTGGGCCACGACTAGTCAAAAATCTTAACAGTCGTCGGACTACTCCCAAGCTTACCATATGCATGTAATCTAATACGAATGAGCTGACACAAGGAATTCCTGACGCAATGAAGGGGCTGATACCGTTTTGGTGGGTGCTGTACTCCACTCTACTGAAAACTTCGTCTGTTCGAGAAGTGCATACCGGTTTATTGAAAACGATTGTCTCCTCGACACGAGCACCTCTGATTATACATCTCTCACAACTCTCATAGGCAGCATGACCCTTAATACATTTGAGATATGCCCTTGCTGGCGCATCACAGATGAGAGCTTCAATATGGACTGTGTAAGTCTGGCCTTCATAAATTATCCCAGTGTCTTTGAGATGTTTGTACTCAGTCAAAAAATCATGAAGATACTCCTCAAGGGGACGAGGCTTACGTTTTCCACTAAACATAGCTACAATAAATGGATCAAAATGGTTCAACTTCGCTAGTATTGGCCAGAATTCGATACCACTACTTTTGAAAAGCGGGAGGCCATCAATGTTTACACTGAGGTGTAAGACATTACTCTCGGTGCGACTTAAAAAGCGGCGGATCCCCTTTTCTAAGCCGTAGTACATGTACTGCCCGCCACATTTAGCCTCAGATGCTTTATTTTGTGGTGTAGAAAGGAGTGTCCTTGGATCAATAGGCAACAGATGCCCCTGCTTCCTTAATATGGCCAATAATTCTTTCAAAGATCTGTGTGTCTCTCCATTTTTGATGGCCCATTGTTTTAAGTCCTCTTCAAGATTCACATTATCTGCAGCTTCATCATTTAGTCGGTCATCGGTAGAGTCTTGGTCCACTTCAGTGCTGCAGTCCAAAATGTACAAACTATTTGGAGTCCCAGGTACGTCGTCACTGTTGAAACGATTTGGAGTCCCAGGCATGTCACTGTGGAAGCTATTTGGAGTGGCAGGCACGTTGTCACTGTTGAAACTATTTGGAGAATCAGACACATTGTCACTGTCAATCCCCATGAGATTCTCATCACTGTCAGAATCTTGGAGAAGCTGTTCAATGTCTCGTTTTCTTTTTCGCCATCGTCTCTTGTAACCCTTCATGTCCATCTGGAAAATACGGGGGGGGGGGGGGGGGTGGGGACCATATGAACATTTAATTTCACGTTGATCCCGTCCTAATTATTCGAAATGAACGATATGATCAATTAAAATAAAACTCAATATAGCACTAAACATACTAGAATAACTTTACCCTACACTTTGTAAACTAGCAACGATTCCTCGCCCGCCCTGCAGCTCGCCCACTGCGCACCGCATACGCAGCTCTGCCGCTATGCTGCCTTGTCTGCCCTATTGGCACCAGGAAGGATGACATCACTGATGACATCATCATTTTGATTTCTGATTTAACTTTTTTAGTTCAAGGACACAGCAGTCAAGCTGAGACAGCTTCAGCCATGTCGATGACAATTGCCTGGAAAGGTGTGGGCTCCCCCTTGTGGCAAATGGGAATTATAAACAAAACTGGAAATCAATTAGGACTGTGACTTGCTAGTGAGCAAAGTTCCTCCTCTTTTTCAAGTCACTCATAAGTCTGGGTGATATTCATTCTCATGTGACGATATCTTCACGATCAATGGAAATTCACTGCAACACAATTATCTTGAGTGTTAAAGGAGTAGGGGGCACAAGACCGGTGAGGGTGCTGCATTTGGTTAAGACAATACCTTGAAGTACAGGTAGAGGCTGAGACTGCGGCAAACTGGAGACTGCAGGCAGAGGCTGTAGGCAGAGGCTGAAGCTGGAACTGTGGCAGACTGACAGAGGCTGGATGGAGGCGGTGGCTGCAGCGGAAAAAGGTCAAGCATGAAAGGTCACCAAAACAAAATTGGTAGGGAGCACCCCAGAACCAAAGCAGACAAGTTATGAGACTTAACATTGGGTACCTTGAAGGACAATGACACTATCAAACTGGAGACAGCAGGCAGAGGCTGAAGCTGGAACTGTGGCAGACTGACAGAGGCTGGATGGAGGCGGTGGCTGCAGCGGAAAAAGGTCAAGCATGAAAGGTCACCAAAACAAAATTGGTAGGGAGCACCCCAGAACCAAAGCAGACAAGTTATGAGACTTAACATTGGGTACCTTGAAGGACAATGACACTATCAAACTGGAGACGGCAGGCAGAGGCTGAAGCTGGAACTGTGGCAGACTGACAGAGGCTGGATGGAGGCGGTGGCTGCAGCGAAAAAAGGTCAAGCATGAAAGGTCACTAAAACAAAATTGGTAGGGAGCACCCCGGAACCAAAGCAGACAAGTTATGAGACTTAACATTGGGTACCTTGAATGATAATGACACTATCAAACTGGAGACGGCAGGCAGAGGCCGAAGCTGGAACTGTGGCAGACTGACAGAGGCTGGATGGAAGCGGTGGCTGCAGCGAAAAAAGGTCATGCATGAAAGGTCACCAAAACAAAATTGGTAGGGAGCACCCCAGAACCAAAGCAGACAAGTTATGAGACTTAACATTGGGTACCTTGAAGGACAATGACACTATCAAACTGGAGACGGCAGGCAGAGGCCGAAGCTGGAACTGTGGCAGACTGACAGAGGCTGGATGGAGGCGGTGGCTGCAGCGGAAAAAGGTCAAGCATGAAAGGTCACCAAAACAAAATTGGTAGGGAGCACCCCAGAACCAAAGCAGACAAGTTATGAGACTTAACACTGGGTACCTTGAAGGACAATGACACTATCAAACTGGAGACGGCAGGCAGAGGCTGAAGCTGGAACTGTGGCAGACTGACAGAGGCTGGATGGAGGCGGTGGCTGCAGCGAAAAAAGGTCAAGCATGAAAGGTCACCAAAACAAAATTGGTAGGGAGCACCCCAGAACCAAAGCAGACAAGTTATGAGACTTAACATTGGGTACCTTGAAGGACAATGACACTATCAAACTGGAGACGGCAGGCAGAGGCCGAAGCTGGAACTGTGGCAGACTGACAGAGGCTGGATGGAGGCGGTGGCTGCAGCGGAAAAAGGTCAAGCATGAAAGGTCACCAAAACAAAATTGGTAGGGAGCACCCCAGAACCAAAGCAGACAAGTTATGAGACTTAACATTGGGTACCTTGAAGGACAATGACACTATCAAACTGGAGACGGCAGGCAGAGGCTGAAGCTGGAACTGTGGCAGACTGACAGAGGCTGGATGGAGGCGGTGGCTGCAGCGAAAAAAGGTCAAGCATGAAAGGTCACCAAAACAAAATTGGTAGGGAGCACCCCAGAACCAAAGCAGACAAGTTATGAGACTTAACATTGGGTACCTTGAAGGACAATGACACTATCAAACTGGAGACGGCAGGCAGAGGCTGAAGCTGGAACTGTGGCAGACTGACAGAGGCTGGATGGAGGCGGTGGCTGCAGCGAAAAAAGGTCAAGCATGAAAGGTCACCAAAACAAAATTGGTAGGGAGCACCCCGGAACCAAAGCAGACAAGTTATGAGACTTAACATTGGGTACCTTGAAGGACAATGACACTATCAAACTGGAGACGGCAGGCAGAGGCTGAAGCTGGAACTGTGGCAGACTGACAGAGGCTGGATGGAGGCGGTGGCTGCAGCGGAAAAAGGTCAAGCATGAAAGGTCACCAAAACAAAATTGGTAGGGAGCACCCCAGAACCAAAGCAGACAAGTTATGAGACTTAACATTGGGTACCTTGAAGGACAATGACACTATCAAACTGGAGACAGCAGGCAGAGGCTGAAGCTGGAACTGTGGCAGACTGACAGAGGCTGGATGGAGGCGGTGGCTGCAGCGGAAAAAGGTCAAGCATGAAAGGTCACCAAAACAAAATTGGTAGGGAGCACCCCAGAACCAAAGCAGACAAGTTATGAGACTTAACATTGGGTACCTTGAAGGACAATGACACTATCAAACTGGAGACGGCAGGCAGAGGCTGAAGCTGGAACTGTGGCAGACTGACAGAGGCTGGATGGAGGCGGTGGCTGCAGCGAAAAAAGGTCAAGCATGAAAGGTCACCAAAACAAAATTGGTAGGGAGCACCCCAGAACCAAAGCAGACAAGTTATGAGACTTAACATTGGGTACCTTGAAGGACAATGACACTATCAAACTGGAGACGGCAGGCAGAGTATGGAGAGATTTCCGGGCCATAAAGCGCACGCGCGCGCGCGACCTCACGCGCACGCAAATCAAACACCCGCGCGCACATATTGCACCCGCGCGCAGAATGTCTGCACCCGCGAGCAATATTGTATCCTGTATCTCTGCTCCTTCGAGCAATATTTTAGCCTGCAAGGAGAAAAACATGCTTGAGCGCGCACAGGATCCGCTCACGAAACGTTCACTTGCTCGCACGCGAGTGGATTCTCCTGCTTGCAAAACTTGACTGTGCTCTCAAGCAGAAAGCACTTTTCTTCCCTCTCGAGACTGGATTCATTTTGTCCAAAAGTGGGCGGACCTGTGGGGCATGCCAATCACTATGTGTCCCCGAATATAATTGGTTGAGCAGCTCTGACGTTTGGGTACCGAGCTACGGCAAGTCTACTGGGACAAACGGGACAAACCACACTACTGAATAGTGGTTTGGTGCTATAAATGAAATTGTCTTGAATGTACAGAGCAATGTACTTGAATGTGTTTGTCTGAGCTATCTTTTGTTTCCTCCATCTTTGACATTAATCTGATAAAACACTGGTATTTTTTGTAACTGGGATCCTGTAGTTAATTTATAGTGTTTAATTTGGTAAAACTGTTTTGTTCATGTTCAAGATGTAATTCTTTGTCCCTGAAAATGATAAACGTAGTGTTTAAAAAAAGCATAAAAACCTTCAATACACGCTTGGGCATTCATGCAGACAAAAAAGCTATTGCCTACATTAACACAACATTACAGTATAGGCTATCCAATAAACTAATGTTCTTAGCTGTTTGTAGTTTTGTCATTTTGTAGCATTTTGACAATGTAAGCACATATTGGTGACCTGTAACTTCAGATTAAGATAACGTGTAGTTGTTGTGATACGTACTATAGGTAGTGATATATTTTATTATTATTATTTAATGTATATTTTAGTTTCAAAACCTTTATAAATAGGCTACTTTGCTATGTGGAAGCCCAACCAGCAAAGGTCAGTCGCTACCCACTGCTTAAGTGCCCAGGTCGAGGCAAGGTTGACCCACACATCTAACCAAATTTATTGCATAACTGTTCTGACTTATGTTTATTTCAATGAGTAGCATTGTTAGAACAAGTAGATAATCACTGTTTGAAGGCATATGATGTGAAGAATTCCACCTGCCTGCTACTCTTTCAATGACACTATCACTGTTAAACACTTGATTACCATTTCTGTGTAAAAAAAAAAAAAGATATTCCAACTTCAGCCACCAGTATGAGTTGGGCTCCAAAAACATTGGATCCTACTCAACACTTTCATTAGATCCTTCTTGTCTGGTAAACGTCAGCTTCCTCCAAACTATAGCTACATCACAGTTAGTAGTGCAGACTCTCCACTTAAAGTTGTTTTCTGTACATCCAAGCCCATAACCCTGATGACATCACTATGACATCAGGACTATTATCAGACTTTAGAAAGTGCTCCGGTTTCCTCCCACCATCAAAACATGTATGTTAGGTTATTCTCCTGTCAATGCCCTTGACCAATAAGGCACTGGCTTAGAGCTGGAGCTGGTCCCCGGGCACTGTAGTGGCTGCCCACTGCTCCTAGTAACAGGATGATTAAAATGCAGAGGAAAATGTTTGCTATACTATGTATATGTGACAATAAAGAGAATCTTAGAGGCCTGCAGAGAGTGGAAGGCAGATACGACTTACGACGAGATACGACATACGAGATACGACAGATACGACGATACAAGATATGACTTGTATCGTGTCAAACACTGTACAAGTCTGTCCTCCACCCCCTCACTGCCTCCCCTACTTTTCATCATTAAGCAGAGAAAATACAAAGTGTTAAAAAAGCAGTGACACCTAAGAAAAAGTTAGTAAAACAGTCAGGCAGTATTCGATATATTCCAAAGCACAGTAGAAGGTTTTTATTCGGACACTCATTAAACTCCCCCTGTGGTGTTCTTTTTTCAATATCCAGTCTTGTTTCGTTCACTTGAACAAAAATTACAGAATCATGGAATGCCCTTTCTATACTTTCTCATTATGTTGGTGATTATGGTAATAGGTTTGGTTTTGCCGTACAAATCAGGCCGGCACAGGTTCGACCGTGTATGTGAGAGAGAGAAATGAGAAAGAACAAAAAAGAAGTCTCAGAGCCTTAAACAAAAATGAGAATCAAGACAATCTCAAAGTAGTAGTTTGTTAAAATAGCCCATTTAAAAGGCATCAAGTATGCCCAGATTGCAAATACATCACCTCCAAAACAATATTTCCTTCCAAATCTATAATTTTTAGCAAAGAAAACCACTACATGAACTTCATTTTTCATTGGTCTTTAAATGTTTATATTGGCCAAAATAGAGGCTAATGTTTATTTAAAAAATATATACACTGCCTTTGTTCACACTTAAAGGAACAATCAGACATTTTGTTGAATGAGAAGAGGTCCAAGAGGTGTTTAAATGAGCCTAGAAGTAGGAGGGAACTGCACATGTAGTTTTGTCAAATGTTAAAATATCAGCCTTCCAAAGCTTAGCACAATAAAGTGACAATTGCACTCGCTAATTGTGCAGATATCCTTCGTTTGACTCAGACTACATATAAAAAATGGATGTAACATCCGTGATGTTACAGACTGGTTTGTGGACTATGGCTTTAAGGCCAATCTTCAAAATTTACACACAGAAGTGACTGATATGGGCATAAGGGCGGAGCGGGGGAAGGAGCATCGTCCAGTCTATGGCCCTGATCATACCCTGCTTTATCGTCAAATATAAAATCAGTGAGGCCAAAATGTGAAAAATGAACATCATACTGTATTGAAGAAGGCTTTAAACTAGAGATTGAGACCATAAACAGATTTTGAAAACGTTTATTGAGGTTATAAATCAAGTGAGAAGTAGGGTGATTTCTCCATAGGATTGCATTGCAGCCTTGGCCTCGCTTCAGAGGTCTAGTACCCCCTGCCTGGTTTGACTGTAGTCATTAAAAGCCACATCTCCCAGCTACATACTCGCGACAGAGTAAGTATAGTTCCTTGACTGTAGTGTTGGGGTCCAATGTCTCGTAAACGGACTCCATTTCAGTTATGTCCTCTGGACTCAAAGGGCACTCAAACTCAGGAATGACAATGCCTGCATCCTCGTCTTCTCCATTGTAATCACCAGCAATTTCCCAGTCGACATCTGGCTCCTGAAAATCATAATAGAGGCTTTATTATTGGGTCTTATATAAAAAAATCAGAGTAGCACAGTAACCACCTGTGGCTTCAATCCTTCCATTGAGCGTGAAAAGGATTGAACACATGAATTGCCACCCGTGGCTACATTCTTTTTTTAATTTAGACTTTCTTCCAATATGGCAGCCTGTAACTCTGTGCAAATGCCTCTAAAGTTAGAATATCACATGACTTGGATGTAATTGCCCAGAAAAAGGATGTTTCAGGTTTCGCTTAATGAGTAAAGGCCTTGGCATGCTCAACGCGCACACCCCCGCGCGGCTAATTTGACGTCATCGCACTGGGCGTGTCGGGGTGCGAGGTCGGTGCGCACCGCAGCGCGTACCTCGAGACAAAGCTACCAGCGCGAGGTGTGCGCCGCACCACCAGCCTGTTTCAACACGGAGAGGGACGGAGCAGCAGCAGCACACAAAGGGCTCAGTAGCGCTGAAACAAACGATCAGCGGGGGTCCTCTTCCAGCGGGAGCGCGATTATGCGCGTTGAGCATGCCAGAGGCTTAAGACTCACAGGATAGGTTGTATTCTTTTGACAATGCTTATTGCACAAAGTAAAGAATATTATTTAAAATGACTAACTTCAGTGACTATCCAATAAAGCAAACTCAGGTTGCTAACAATGCCTGTTATTAAAACATGATGCAATACCTCTGGACGCTCAGGCTGGTGAATGTCTGTGTGCATCAGTCCAATTTGCCATAGCTGCTCTGGACTCCTGTTGCCTTCAGACCTGAGTGGATGATGGTTCCAGCCTTCTGTAAATATCCCCAAGTCTGTCTGAAGTCTGGGAAGAATTGTGTAGTGCACACAGAACAGGTCCTCAGTTGATGAGATGTCCAGCAGTCCATCGTTCTCCAGGGAGTGCAGTAACTCAAGGTACTTGTTGGTAACTATGATTCTGACATCTCGCCAGAGACGCTCAATCCTATGGATGAGAATACAGTGTTAAGAGAAAAACAAGACTAGTCTAAATCCCAGACAGGTTGTGGTTGTCTGTGTCTGTGTGTCTCTCTTCTAGTCTAGAACATTTACACCTACATAACATATAGGAGGATTAATGGGCACATGTCAACCAGCTATTATTACATTTACATTTACATTACGTCATTTGGCAGACGCTTTTATCCAAAGCGACTTACAATAACACATTTTTTGTCAGCAATAGAACAATCAACTATGGAGCACAGTCTATGACAACTACAACTTCTGAAGGAACAGTGGTACAAGTTTAGGTTAGTGGTACAAGGTTGGTTAGGTTTTTTTTTTTTTTTTTTTTTTAATAAGGAAAGAGAGAGACGAAGTTAGATCAAGAAGGGCCCAGATGGAGCCTGAAAGGTGTGTCTTTAGTCTTTTCCGAAAGATTACAGAAGAAGTAGATAGGACTTTTTATTTAATTTTATTTAACTGCCAACATATTATACCACAGAGTTGAACTTATTAAGGGAGACTATGTCTTACCAGCAGCTTTATATAGCATCCAGGCCCCTTCCAGTGGTACCATTTTGGAATATGTGTCCATCAGTATCGTTGATATCTATGGGGAAAGTGAAAAACAAGTGTGCAGTTACTACTGTAACTCTCAGTGGGAAAAAAACGAGCACTCTCAAAAAATTGAAAACTGTGGAGATGCAAGTCCCAGGCAACAAAGTGAAAATCTTTAAAGAAAGGCCAGCAGCACTCAAGTGTCCATCAAATAGTATTCATTTATTGACTCACTGGCAGGCAGCCACAGGACAGGCAACACAGACGCGTTTTGACAAAGTCTTGCACAATATGCAAAATGAAGCATAAACATATATATAATATATATACAATATGTCTATGCTTCATTTTGCATATTGTGCATTTATTGAGCATTTGTCAGAGTGTTTTGAGCTGTCAGACTGATTGATTGTAATTATCTGTGTCATGTTAAGTGTGACTATTTAAACATGTCATTTCCTGTTTCGGCACACACACTGAAGAAGTCCTTCAGTCCTAAGTCATCCTTACCTGGGAGTGGTCAGCATTTTCAGGAATACTGATAGTCCTCCTCCCGAGTCCAGCCTGGAGAAGGGACATCTCATCAGAGGACTTTGGTGTTCGATCTGTGTGTTTATTCAGCAGAAAAAACTGGATAGGGGTTGACCGGACAGCCCTTCTTTTGGGAGACGGGGTATAGCCTTTTCCAGATCTGAATAGGCCAGGGAAAGCACTGAGGAGTTGAAAGGAAACATGTAATGTAAAAGCATTTACGAAGCTGTCATTAATTCTAAAAAGACTTAGGTGAAAATGATGTTCCCGGCTTACACTGATCATGAAAACAAGCTTAAGATTCAAACCTGGCCATATTGTGCTCCACTGTACGAGGACAGCCAGGGGTCCTCTGCTGCTGTCGCCCTTGGACTATCTGAGGCTGCCTTGTCCCAGTCCCACCTTGCTCGCTGATGCCAAGGGCAGACTGCTGCTGTCCCTGTGTAGCAGGCTGTCTGTTGCCAACTTGCTCTCCCCGAACCTGTCCTTCATCTGTGAAAACACAAAACTGTCAAAAAAAATCCTAGGAGCTAAGTAAACTGAGAAAAATACCTTGAAACCAGATTAGAGGACCATTTACATTAAGATTAGACTGTTTTTCAGTCTTAACCATCAATTTGCTGAGTGAGTGGCACTGCTCTTGCCCAGATGTAGCCATATAGGCTCAGGGGTTAAAGCAAAATAAAATTACTGGCTATAATAAATCACAATTAATATATGGATGTTTTTTATCGAGTCAAACAAGTAGGTTAAGGGATCAGTATAACAATTATAACTAACAGTAGCCACAGGAACTACAACAACATTGTCAAACATATGTCCCAACTAAAGAGGTTCTCTTCCACCAGTCACACAGCTCTGCTCCACCCAAACTCCCACCCCTCCTGTCCCACTGAGCTGATGGTCTGGTAGCCTACTGTTATGAAAACACACCAATTAATACTGCCAGACCAACACCTAGCATGCCTAGGCTAACCACCTAACGCTAGTGTTACAGTTCAGCATCAAGTGAAGAGGAAACATCCCACTGCACACGGTTACATCTAAAACATATTCCTCAGAATTACAGAACCATCATGGAGTCAGGTAACAGATTAAAGCATAGCTGTTTCACAGTCTTCTGACACCGTGGCAAGTAAAGCAATGTAAGGTTTAAAAATATGTTTTGCCTGTCAAGTCAAGGAAATTATAAGCTATGTTACACCTCTTATGCACTGAATCGTATACATTTTATTAGACAAAAAAATACGTTACCTCTTTGCTGTCGGCCATGTCGGCCATGCTTTCTGAGGCGAAAACGAAAGTGCCTAAACTGTTTGTCCCAGTAGACTTGCCGTAGCTCGGTACCCAAACGTCAGAGCTGCTCAACCAATTATATTCGGGGACACATAGTGATTGGCATGCCCCACAGGTCCGCCCACTTATGGACAAAATGAATCCAGTCTCGAGAGGGAAGAAAAGTGCTTTCTGCTTGAGAGCACAGTCAAGTTTTGCAAGCAGGAGAATCCACTCGCGTGCGAGCAAGTGAACGTTTCGTGAGCGGATCCTGTGCGCGCTCAAGCATGTTTTTCTCCTTGCAGGCTAAAATATTGCTCGAAGGAGCAGAGATACAGGATACAATATTGCTCGCGGGTGCAGACATTCTGCGCGCGGGTGCAATATGTGCGCGCGGGTGTTTGATTTGCGTGCGCGTGAGGTCGCGCGCGCGCGTGCGCTTTATGTCCCGGAAATGACGCCATAGCAGAGGCTGAAGCTGGAACTGTGGCAGACTGACAGAGGCTGGATGGAGGCGGTGGCTGCAGCGAAAAAAGGTCAAGCATGAAAGGTCACCAAAACAAAATTGGTAGGGAGCACCCCGGAACCAAAGCAGACAAGTTATGAGACTTAACATTGGGTACCTTGAAGGACAATGACACTATCAAACTGGAGACGGCAGGCAGAGGCTGAAGCTGGAACTGTGGCAGACTGACAGAGGCTGGATGGAGGCGGTGGCTGCAGCGAAAAAAGGTCAAGCATGAAAGGTCACCAAAACAAAATTGGTAGGGAGCACCCCGGAACCAAAGCAGACAAGTTATGAGACTTAACATTGGGTACCTTGAAGGACAATGACACTATCAAACTGGAGACGGCAGGCAGAGGCCGAAGCTGGAACTGTGGCAGACTGACAGAGGCTGTGTGTATATATGTGTATATATATATACATACATATATATACACACACAGGCACTGCTTCCTGGACTAGCTCTTATCCCCTGCCTGTCTGCTCCGACTGTTTTTGTTTTATTAGCTCTGTCTGTCTGCTATGTTTTTAACTGTGTTTTAACTTGTTTTCATTTGTTGTAAGCAGTGGCGTGCCGTCCATTAGGCGAACTAGGCAAATGCTAGGGGCGCTTGAGCCGTTAGGGGCGCCAGAGAGGGTAAAAAAAAAAATTACAAATACGTTTGTATGATAATAGGCCTACTATTATTTTACAATAGTAGACAAAAAATAAGCAGCACAACGTCTTAAGTCTTTAAATAATAGTGAAATCATTTTCTAATTCTGCCTTTCTGGCTGCCTGGGCTGCAGCACTTTCACCATGGTCCCTAATCCATACCACCCCACCCCCTGCGCGGCCGCGCCCCCTTCTACCTGCTCAGAGCTTTTTCCCAGAGTGGGGGAAGGGAGCTGGAAGGTGGGTGCTGAGGGTGCTGCAGCACCCCCTGGTGGCAAGAAATGGGATTTTCGAAATTGTTGGATTTGGCTGTCTTGTGTTTATACCACCAACAAGATGCATTAAAAAACAGTTGGGCTTCCCAGCTCTAATCTTATTTCATACGCTCTCTCTTCAAAAGTGTTTGATTTTCATCATAATCTGGTTTTCCATAATAATAATAATAAGTTCAGTGTTTATGCCTGTGTTGCTGTCTGTTGTAGTGTAAAACGACTAAAGGGAGAGCAGGTGCTTACATAAAAGTGAGTGAGAAAAGGAGAAGATACTGAATAATGACATCACAACAGTATAATCCTAATGTTAATTTAAAATTTAATATTCTTCTAAATATGGATGAAAGTCCAAAAAACGTCACCTCACAGCACTGAGAGTTCCTTCCTTACAGCACCCCCTACCTAACAGTACTTCCAGCGCCACTGGGGAAGGGCCATTCTGAGCCTGCACTGCAGTGGTGGATTAGCTGCGATATAATTTTTATTATATTTTCTTTGGGGGGGGGGCACCAGCAAAAATCTTGCCTAGGGCACCAACTTGGTCAGGCACGCCACTGGTTGTAAGTAACTTTGTATTTATTTTATCCCCTACCCCCATCCCTCAAAAGGCTGTGCCTTCTGCCACGTCGCTGTTGTAAATAAGAATTTGTTCTTACTTCTTAATGACTTACCTGGTTAAAGGTTAAATAAAATAAAAAATAAAATAGCAACATGCACAATTAAGATAACAGCTCGAGGCTATTTCAGGAAATTATCTTACCAAGGATGATCACAGGAGTTACCTAGCTGGGAAGGAATCAAAGGGATGATTATTCATGATGAGCATCACACTACCAGTCCAGTATTATTAGATTTCCCTAAAGTAAAGTACAATTAAATGAAAACGCATGTTTGAAACCCTATAATAATTAGAGATTCACTTCAGTTATGTTTATAACCCCTATCACACAAGCATGTCTCAAAAGGCTCAACTGTTGCGTCACTGATACTACAACATGCAGGGCTCTTGTGCCTCACGTGCGCCATGCTGTGTCAATCTCTCCCCCCTCATCAGGCACGCACACACACGCACACACACACACACACAGAGAAAGATGGAACTACAAAAACACAACGCTTTTAATTCATGTTGAGTGCTTTCCACGTGTTCAGAATCATTTTATTTTGAAAATCCGACTGGAAGGCGTATTGTTTTTATCGCTAGTCTAACATGACTGTTTGAAGCCAGTCAACCATCAACCACCAGTCAAAGCCGATGGCTTTGGATTTGGAGATCAAGCTAGCATCAGTGCTGCTGATGGCAGCTGCCTGCGACAGTGTTTTGGTATCAACCTTGTTAATCTCGCTATATTCTTCATCACAGCGGGGCATTACCCACTGTGTGGTTCATTACCCATTTTACTGACGTCCTCACTAATCACACGGCTAGCTGTTTACATGGCTAGCTAGTTATTAGCATAGCTCGCTGTTAGCGATCATGGGTGTTCTCTCTCTCCCTCTAAGATGTAGCTTGCTCGTAACATTACTTATTTGCGGGAGTGTGCATGGGATAAAGTCTCCCGCTAGTGTTGATGCCCAGTGTGATGGCACATGGCAGAGAAACGTGTAGCTGCGTCGCGTGTAACGTTAGCAGGCATTGATTTTGAAAGCAGAAAAACACAAGTAGCCTAAATATTCACAACGATAACGTTAGCTTAGCAGCTGATTGAAGCTTGACTTGCTTGAACGTGGCCTAGCGAACTCAACATTAAACAAAAGCAAGTTAGCTCATGTTAGGCCCTGTGTCCACCTAGCTTCTTTTTCCTACGTTAAAAGCTGGGAGTGCGCTGGGGAACGCTGATCCCAGTGCACAATATACAAGGAAGCAGTCTGCAAGTAACGTTAGTTCAGCTTGATAGCTGACAGCTAGCAAGCTAACAACACAGGTAGGCTACGCTATTAAAAGCAGTAAGCACAACACTCACGCTGCATGGGGGCTGACTTTACCGCTTAACGCTGCAACACTACGCTCTCCCCCCATTGGAAACAATTGAAAATAGACGCTGGAGCTGATGAAAAGAAGCTAGGTGGACACAGGGCCTTAGCCTGTAAGCCAGATGCTGTCTTAGTAATAGCCTCATATAGCATAAGATAATGCAGCCGCTAACGCGCGAATTAACACAGCAGGTTGAAATCGTGTACAAAAACAACACATGTTTTTGATTAATATGCTTTATCTATTCCTTATTTAAACAGAACTGAACAAAAGAGAACACTAGGCTAATTCCTTACCTCTACTTCTGTAGCCTTGTCTTCCAAGCGGGAGCAGAGAATACTTCTTTCCAAATCCGCGGGATTTGACAAAATGGAATCTCCCTACATGCAACGCGGCGTACAACCAATCACTGCTGTAGCGTCGTGCATGACGTCATGGCCATGGTGACGAGGGTGATTGTTAACACAAGATAAGTAACTTCTCAGCTGTGTCTGGTCTGGTGTTGTATATATAGCGACTAGCTTGCCAACGCTAACATTCTGAGATCACTATCAATGTCATTTACTGTGACATAAGCTAAAATTGTATATTTATGTTGTGATGTTTACAGAAGCTAGCTAGCTATATGAAGTCACTTTGGCAAGATGTTACTCAGTGTGGTTCTCAAAGTGGGGTCTGGGGACCCCCAGGGGTCCTTAAGGGGGTTCCAAGGGGTCCGCAGCAAGTATTAATTTTTTTTTCAGTAATTCCATCCATATAACACAATGACAGAATGTATGGCTATTTTGGTCATGGGTTTCATACAGTTTCTCTAATAAAACATATAATCCCAGGGGCCCCGGGGACAAAATCTTATCAAATGGGGGACTGTGGTCTAATTTATGTCCGGGTGCTTGACATGACGGTTTGAGAACCAAGTAAGTCATTAAGTTGTAAGTCATCTGCTCATGCTGGTTGTATCATGAAATGGTAGTAGTGTAACTAGCCTGTCTGTTTGTCTGTCTGTCTCACTGTCTGTTTCGTGAGGCGGACATTTTCACAGTGTATGGCAAAGCTGTCCCTGGGGTTTCAGTGGTCCTCCAGTGTGATGGCACCAGGCTCTGGCAAACTGCGCTACGTTCTCATCGCCTCCATCGTCAGGGCGCTGCCGATGGACATCATCTGCATTTGGTGGTGCTCTGCATTACCAGGTGAGTTACACACACACAGATCCTAACAAGCCTGGATGTAGTGTTTTGTGGGTTGTTGTTTTGGGCTATGGAGCCTGGAGCCTAAGGCGAAGCAACTGAAAGGTCACGTTGAATACTACTGGCACAGTCACCTCCCTTCCTAAATTTAGACAGAGGTATATTTACATCTGTCATTGTAGAAAAGTTACCCAAGGACTCAATCTCCCACAATCCTCCACACCTCCTACTGAACGGTACCCTGCCTTCACCTCACTCACCTCAATAGACCCTTTTCACGGGGGGCATTTTGTGTCGAAAAGGCAGAATAAACACAGGTGCAAGTGTCACGGGTGTGTGCGTGACTGTGAATAAGAGCGGATTCTACTGGGGAGTGGTGCTGGCCCAAACAGCATACACAGACAAGAATGGAACATTGGAACAAATGGGTTTTATTACTAAAATATAAAAAGAGAAAAATGTGCCTATTTAAAAGAGTCCAGTCTCCGTGGGACAACGTCCAGCCTCTGTTAATCCCGAGCAACTGTGTTGTCTCCCTCTCGTCCGGTTCCCCGTCCTCTCCTGACGTCTCCAGCTGACGATGAGGGTATAAAGCAGAGCAGGGCTTAATGCTTAATTCCCCAGATAAATGACAGTTCAGAAATGGTAGGATAACTCACTAGGACTGGTATTTTGGATGAGCCAAGTTAAATAGTGGATAAATGCACTGCAACCCAATTCACTGCAAAACAAATGCAATACGTCTATTGCATGTAAATCACTCGAACGTAATGTGCACGACATGCCTTAAGGGCTCCTCCTCGTTCCGTGTCGTAGTAAGCTATAGTAGTTCCACTGAGCGTTCTTGTTACTGTCAATGTCTGGGGTTAGGCTTGCGGGCAGACCCGCGTCGTCTGTGCACGGAGCTGGTCACAATCAAAGATAAAACAATAAAAATGGAGCGGGACTTAACTGAAGGAGGGGGGAAGCGCACCTCCACCCCTCCGCTTTCCCACGGCGTGTCTCCCGCTGTCACTCCTGTTCTCTCTCTTTTGCAGCTCGTGCGAGATAGGGTCGCAGCGTTCCTCCGGCTACTCCCACACTTCCAGGCTCAGGTCGGCTCGCGCTCAGGTCTCAGGGCGGCTCTGGCTCTCCCGCTGCCACAAGCTCTGGCTCCTCGTGTCTGTTCTCGCGTCCGTCCCAGGCACAGCTGACACACTGATTCTGCCGCACACTGACTCTGCCGCACACTGACTCTCTGTCTCTTGGTTCGTCTGGAGGAGGAATGGCAGCTGAAACACAAAGAGACTGAGGAGCCCTCACCCCACCTGCGGCTCACAGTTCATGGTGGAGCGACTTCCGGGGCCTTCACCCCCTCTCCCTCTCACCCGTGCATCAGCCACGGTGCGACCTCAGGTACGCGAGGGAGAGGAGGTAGCTTGGCCATCCCAGCCGAAGCCGCTCCCACCAATCTTACCTAAACCGCAGGCAGGGCTGAACACTGCTCCCCAGCTCCGCCATTCCTCCTCTCGACTCTGGCACGTCAGTCCTCCATGTCCAGCACGGCTCTCTCTCCGACTCTGTGTGTCGCACACCAGCTCTGCATCTCCTAATCAACAATCGGGGGTAATTGAGGGAACCACCCACAGAGCCCCGTCCGCTAATCACAGCCATTTTGCCCAGAATAATTTAGAAAGTCCCGCGAAATAGAGAAACTCCCCCTACAAACAGTGCCACCCCCAGGTTAACCATGGCACCCACCTTTCTGCCACACACCCATACATCACCCTGTGACACAAGCAAAACACTAATGAGGGTTTCCAAATTCCAATCATGGAAGTTGGAAACCCTCATTAGTGTTTTGCTTGCACCTGTGTTTACATTGCCTTTTCGACGCAAAATGGCACCCGTGAGGAGGGTCTATTACACAATTGCACACAATCCCGACTGATCACCTCCAAGGCATGCATGTGCAACTCTTGTGGTGTAATAGTAACACGTCCATCCTGGTGGAAGATTCAGGTTCAATTCCTGGTGCGAGTGTGTGACTTGTTGGTCAAATCAGTCTTTCATTCAAAGGACTTTTTATTGTGAGTTGGACACACACAGCCCTCATCCATCCACTCCACATCCTTATGGGGTCATCCCTATGTTCCTGGGGTCCTATGTTCCCCGGGTCCTATGTTCCCCGTTTTTGTGGGACCGGGGAACATAGAACCCTTTCTATGTTCCCTGGGAGAGGTTAGGTTTTGGGTTAGGGTCTGGGGGAGGTTAGGTTTAGGGTTAGTGAAAAACGGGGAATATAGAACCCGGGGAACATAGACATGATCCCATCCTTATCCTTAAGCACTTAGAAATGATCAGAAAGTATGGTTGACTTTGCACATGTGTGGAATGCTTCCCTACTAACAGGTGTAGTGTTGGCGAACGCAGCCCCAGGCCTGACTCCTCTCACCAATCACCTAGGCTCTGAGTATATACGACATCCATGAGCATTGTTTTCCCTCTCACTGCTGCCATTTGCCCTGTTCAGGCTGACAAATTGGGTCCTAGAGTGCTACATTGTTTTGTTCAGATGGCTAACCCCCTGTGGGTGCTCCTGTCTGTTTTGCTGTTGTATGACTGTTTGTTCTCCCTCTTGCTCCTCATGTGCCCTGATTGGAGGTATGTAGGCAGATACTTTGGGAAAGAAGCTATATTGTGGTCTTCAAATGTTTAACTTTTAGCTTCCTTGCTGGTGACCCCTGTCCATATCTTCATAGGCTACTCGTAGACTCATTACTAACAGTGGTGAGTAGGCCTTGAGTAAACACTTTGAAATAGACAGTATTTTGTATTCAGGTGGATGACTATAATGACAATAATGTCTCTTTTGTAGGGCTCCACCTACTGCTATAACTTGTCTAATTATTTGGTTTAATCTTGTTTGTCGTTCTTTTTCTGTCTTTGATTTAGTGGAGCTGAGTGCCAGTCATCTGCGAGGCAGGGAAGGCGGGGATGCTAGTAATTCCGGGTGAGGACCCTTCACTGTGGTTAAAGACACCGGGACACATGATTGGTTCACCTGTTTGCAGTATGAGTGTGTTTAGGTTGCTGTAACTTAATGTATGGTGAGTATTGATTGCACCCCTGGACACACCCTATAGTCTGGCCTCAGCCTACTCCAGTTTTCTATTCTTTGCATTACCAGTAGCCCAATGAAATTGTAAAACAATACATTATTAAAATAGTTTTGTAATAAAATTATGCTGTTACTACTTAAATCACATATTGTGTTTATTTACTGACTGTTACTTTTAGTTTTTCAGCTACTTTCTTCAACATTCTTATTTGATGCATGGTTTTCAGGATTTTTAAACGGGAGGCTCCTCGCTACCTCTCTGACTACTTTTGTAAAGTCAGTGAGGTACATGGCTACTCCACAAGAGGAAGCACCTCCAACATTGTTCCCCCCAAATTTAAAACTTTAAAGGGTAAATGTACCTTTTCTTACTCAGCAGCTATTTTATGGATCAAACTCCCTTAGAGTATAAAGACCCTTAATTCCAGGTTCTCTTTTAAGCTTGCCTTGAAAAAATGGCTGGTTGGCTCCCAAATGGGTTCCTAACCTTTTATTTTTTTTCTTTTGTCTCCTGTATGGTCGCAGTTTTTAAACCCTAGGTAGGTCTTTGATTTATTATATGAGCTGGGGCCGGATTCACCAATGTGTTCTTAAGATAGATCTTAAGAAATTACATAAGAGGAAAATTTAGGAAGTTCCTAAGAAGGCTCTTAACACTTTGAGTGCCACGCCCTTGGGCAAAAGGTTGCTGTACTGTGCCACATAGGCCGCAATGCATTTTAATATAGCCATATCATTTTTTGTGTTCCTCTTATATGGACAACCAATAGCCTCAATGAAACTTTGAACCCTTCTGTTTCATTTAAAAAAAAAACTGTGTTTATAAACTGTTCCATTTTGGAAATACACCCCTCTGAAAAAGAGTGTTTTCGACCGAAAAGAGCATGCTGAAATTAGTTTCTGAGATAATCACATCTTTATGTTAGAAAGGTGACATAATGAATTCTGCTTTGAGTTGAACAAAATGCTATAGCTGAAATGAAAGGTTAGAATGTCTAGTTTACCTGCGGGAAAAAGTATGTCAAAAGAATGTGTTGTTTATTTTCTACAAATATTAGTATACAGCTTGGTCTAACATCAAAATGCTCACTTTCATGGGGTCATGCTGGATGTTGAAGTCCATATTTCCACAAAGAAAGAAGATATCAACTTTTTTTTTTTTCTGGATGAAACTACACATTCTAAGCTTTCATTTTTTGTGTAACATAACAATATTCAAACACAGAATTTCCTGCATTGTTTTATTTTCTTGAAAAGAACCTGCGTGCGCAGACCCTACACCTTCTTGCTGGTCTTGATTTACTGCTGGTGGGCATCAGATAGCCTATTCTAGCTTGTTTGCTCATTATGCATCGAGCCTGCTGCCTGGGTGTGTCAGTGTACTGTGAATGGTTGTATGCTGTAGTGGCCTGCGTGCCCCACCCCCCTCCTCCCCCTCCTTCGTGGTGGGAGGAGTCGTGTCTCTGCTGCGTTTGCTCTGTTTGATCTGCACTGAAAAAGTCCGCTGCCTGCATCCCCCTGCTTTTTTACAGCGTGTCGCCAGCTCCCAGCTGAGAATAATGTAATTTTTCAGAAAGACCCTGGTGTCGCCGTGTCGGCAACTAAATCATATGGATGGACTATCGCAGCGGACACGGTAGGGGCTCAATTATGGCAGCAGATGACTGCTGTTCACAGGCACAGCTAACGGTATGCATGCTTCATGCATATCATTGCGATTTCCGTTTCCTCATCACTTCTTCTATCTTTTCTCCTGGCCTTTGTCTAATCGGGAGGGCACTGTCGCCACCTAAGGGTTCTGTAAAATAGGTTAGACACATTCAATAGCTCCCATATTGTAAGAGGCGATGTAAGAGGCTTAGATCGACATTCCCCCGTCAAAATATGAATTTGGAGTTATTGACGCCATTTGGCGTCGCTGGCAGCGTACGGTAAATTTCTCTTGACGCCATATGGCGTCGCTGGCACTCAATGTGTTAAGTGCAATTCCTCAATATTTTCTTATGAACAGTCTAATTTCTTACGAACTTCTTACATTTTCCTACTTAAGAACTTCTTAAGATAGGGTCTAACTTAATACACTTTTTGAGGCTAGGAGATGAGGCTATAGGAGGCAACACAAAGTGCTTCCATCTACAAAACCTATTTACAGGTACAGTAGGACAAATATAGGGCAAAGATTTAAACATTAGCTGGTGTTTGTTGTTGTCTGTCATGTCTGTTGTAAATAAGCCTCTCGCTAATTGTCTTTGCTAGCTTATTGCTAGCAAAGACAATTAGCTAGATAGGCAGTATTCTATTTCTCAACAGTAACTACAACTTCTACAACATAAATAACAAACGGAAACTATTCTAAAACTTAAATGGTCTTCACTGAATGTTCTCAGTCATTACAGCAGTAGCAGAGGCTTGCTGTCTCATCTTAATGTTCTTCTTCTTGTTGGTTTTATTCTTCTTCTACTTAACATGTAGGCATTCTGACGTTAATTTAAGAAATACTGCCGCCTAGTGGCCGCTTTTAGATAAAAACAAATACAACAGGCAGAGTGACCCAACACCAAATAAAGAAGAATAAAGATGAATACATGTTCATCTTAATGTTAGGTGTAGCTGTGTAGACTTTGAACTAGAACCTATTTGTCTAAAATGTGTTTAAATATGATATTAGAGGCTTAACTTTTCACTGTAGGAATTTTAAGACAGGGGAAGGACTGTCTTAAAGTTAAGAAAAAAATCAAGAACAAATCTGAGAACTTTTATTTCAAGAATACCATTTATTCTTAAGTTTTTTCATAGGAAGAAACATAAGAAGAAAGTTAAGAAAATACATACGAACATTTTTTGAGAATAGCATTTTATCCTATTTTTTTTCTTAAGACCAAAGTTAAGAAAAAGATGGCACTTGAGAAGATTTTCTTTCTTAAGAAGGTTTTGTGAATCCGGCCCCTGGTCTCTATCTTTTTATTTATTGATTGATGCATTTTTTGTTTGTTATGTAAATAACCATTCAGTCAATGACTAATCAGTCATTGAATGTATGGTTGTGTGTAAAATGTTTTCATTGTTTGTGTTGTTGTTGCCCGCGCACACACGCGCTCTTACCTGTATACATATTCACTCCACTTGTCCCACACAAATGACCACATGGAAACAAGCCCTTGGGCTTTATTGTGTTTTATTCCTTTTGATCAATACTTTTTTGTTGTATTGTCTTGTACAATTCTGCTATTATTGTATCAATAAAGTTATCAATCAATCAATCAATCAATCAAAATAAAATAATTTATTTTGAATCATGTCTCTGTCCCCTCAGTTGGTTTTCTATCTTGTTCATATATCAAGTTATTTCCCCCTCACTCCGCCACTATTTGGCGCAGTCGGCATGGATCACTGTTAAGGCAGAGACATGTAGTCATTTTTAGTTTGTATACCGGTTCATTCTATTACATGTAATTGTACTGTAATGGTTTGTGTGTGGCAAAACGGGAGTAGGTCCTGGACGGATCCCTCAACTGCCAACCAGTGCTCTCCTAATCTCTTCTGCTCTGTTTCCTCATGGAGGAGGACAAATCTGCTCGTATGGTGCCCATCTACAACATATTAAAAGGGCGGAGCGCTACTATGTTCAGAATACCTTTTTTATCATTATTAATATGACATAATAAAAAAAAATCTATTTTTTTTGTTTTTTTGGGTATATGTACGTGTAACCACTCTATTGAGTGTAGAATTTGACGAGAAATCCAACGAGACCACTCCCGCGTCGATCCGGGCACCGGAAGTGATCGAAACGCGACTTCCGGTATGTGGGCGTGGTTTTGACTTCCGTTTTTTTGTGGGCGGAAAGAGGAGTGTGAGAGGAGTTCCCACAAGAAATTTCAGCCCCCTAGGACTTATAACCTAGGAGTTATAAGCAACCCTAATTTCAAGATTTTTAAACGATTGCGCCTCGATAGCTCCTCCCCCCTGGGGACCCCCGGTCCCATTTTCACAGGGTGTACTCTATAATAGGGGGGCTACAAGCTCCAACCGAAATTGGAGCGCCAGGACCTCCTGGGGAGTTGATTGATTGCGAAGCTTTCAGACTGATGGAAGGTGTCAGGGTTGTACAGCCTGACAGCTTCCATCAGTCAGAAGCCCTCGCTATCAATCAACTCCCCTGGAGGTCCTGGCACTCCAATTTCGGTTGGAGCTTGTAGCCCCCCTATTATAGAGTACACCCTGTGAAAATGGGACCGGGGGTCCCCAGGGGGGAGGAGCTATCGAGGCGCAATCGTTAAAAAATCTTGAAATTAGGGTTGCTTATAACTCCTAGGTTATAAGTCCTAGGGGGCTGACATTTCTTGTGGGAACTCCTCTTGAATTATGGATTCAGCTGGCAAAAAACCGGAAGTTTTAGCCAGATGTTCAAATATTGAACTGCATTTCTACATCCAAGAGGGGTCGGAATTTGACGTACAGATACTGAACCTGATTTGCACATTACGCAGATGTCTAAAAAAATATCCTAGCCAGACGTTCAAATATTGAACTAAATTTCCACATCCAAAAGGGGTCATAGTCTGACGTCCAGATACTGAACCTGATTTGCACGTCGAGCAGATGTCTAAAAAAATATCCTAGCCAGACGTTCAAATAGTGAACTAAATTTCCACATCCAAAAGGGGTCATAGTTTGACGTCCAGATACTGCACCTGATTTGCACGTCGAGCAGATGTCTAAAAAAATATCCTAGCCAGACGTTCAAATATTGAACTAAATTTCCACATCCAAAAGGGGTCATAGTTTGACGTCCAGATACTGCACCTGATTTGCACGTGGAGCAGAGGTCCAAAAAATTACGTTCAAACATTGAACTATATTTAGACATCCAAGAGGAGTCGTAGTTTGACGTCCAGAGACTGAACCTGTTTTGCACGTGGAGCAGAGGTCCAAAATATGACGTACAAATATTAGACTACTTATTTAGGTCCAAGAGGGGTCGTACTTCGACATCCAGATAGTGAACCTGATCTGCACGTCGAGCATACGTCCAAAGAAATGACGTTCAAATATTAGACTTCATTCCTACATCCAACAGGGGTCATACTTCGACGTCCAGATACTGAACCTGATTTGCACATCAGTCGGACGTCCAAAGAAATGACGTTCAAATATTAGACTACATTTCCACATCCAAAAGGGGTCGTACTTTGACGTACATAAACTGTACCTGATTTGCACGTCGAACAGACATACAAATAAGGTCCTGCACCGACCGACGCAATATAGACATGATATGCACGTCTGGTGGACGTCTCATGTTTGCTGGGAACTGACGGCATGTAATCGGGATTATGTAATCAGATTACTTAGAATAAGTAACTGTATTCAGCCCAGATTATATTCGGAAAATGTGTAATCAGATTATAGTTACATTTGTCAAGAAAGCTTGATTACCGTAAAGGCATGCTATTTGCTCCCGGATGTAAATAGCGTTGTGGCAATTTACACCCCAATTCAAAAAATGGTTAGGATGTATTTCATATTTAAATATACCTAAATGTTTCTAGAGCACAGGGCTTAAAATCGATTTAGGAAATTGTGGGGGAAGTCCCCCCTTTTATCCTTCACATGGGGAAGGATTTATAAATGGGGGGGGGGGGGGGGTTAGACTCTGTGGAGAGAGGATCTGGGGGTCCAGCAACCACAGGGGTCTCTGAGGGGCTTCGACCGGGGCTCCAACAAATTGATGGTTTGTGAAACGTCACCATTATCTCATTTACAAGAAGCTAACAATTACAGTAGAGAATGTAGAAGAATGGCTATTTTGATTATACCGGTAGTTTCACTGTTACCTTTTTACCTAAAATACTTTTATTTTATTTCTATATCGGAGTGCTGGACAAAATCATATCTAACAAAAAATATTTGCCAGACAGATGGCAGCAGATGTCTGGGTCGGGATGTGGGGCTGTGTAAACAAATATATAAAGAGTGTTATAGTTCTGGTGGTGTGACGTACCGATGACGGTGACGTGGATCTTTCCAGAGACAGAAGTGATGTCGTTCTCCAGCGTCAACCAATAAGAGCCCTGATCCAGATGCACACTGGGCGCCACCACCAGCTCCGTGAAGGTGGACTCGGTCACCATGGATATGCGCTGGCTGGCTGCCATCTCCTTGTCTCCAAAGGTCCACTTGGAGATGGGAGTCGGGTATCCGGAGATGGGAACTCGGATGGTGAGAGGCTGAGGAACATTCACCTCCAGGCCATTTTTAAAGGCTTGCAGGTTCAAGGTAGGGCCAACTGGGATGAGGAGAGAGTCAAACACGTATTGTAAAATAAAACAAGACTTTGAATAAGGACAGTTTTATGTTGTTTGTTTTGGGGGGAAATCCACTATTACACTAGAACAGAGGTTCCGAAACTTTTCAGAGCAAGTACCACATGCACCAAACCAAATTTATCAAGTACCATTTTTCACTCTGGCTACCAACTTTTTTCCCCTCCATAAAACAAAATCACTGATTTAACCTTACAATAAGCATCAGAAAGGCTAAATGCTAGTAGGCCACTGTTGCGAGTCAGACCGCAAATAACCAACACATAAACAGATACGGTAAACATCGCATTTGCTGATAGGCTGATGGCAGTCAGCAAGGCTCTTGAATACCACCAGGTGGAGCCTCACGGACCACCGGTGGTCCCCGGACCACAGTTTGGGAATCACTGCACTAGAAGGTGTTCAAAGCAGATTTTCACTGAGCTGAACTTTTGAATGTAAAACCAGGCTTCTTCCATCAGTGTGAACTTTGTGTGTAGTTTATGTGGACATTATCGTTAATATGATCTTCCTCACCATGTGGGTGGTCAGCCAGCAGAGGTCCGATGGTGTTGGACGGGTTGGAGATGCCCGCAGCGTTTTCAGCAGACACTCTGTAGTTGTACATGTTGCCGTACTTCAGACCAGACACCTGACACAATGTACAACCATGGTTACAGTATTAATCATGAAACACATACATGAGCAAATGTATAAGTTGTGGTGGACACTAAATGGACACTAGATGGTAGTATCTCACACCAGAAGGGACAGGATGGTGGGGGGAATGGGGAAGAGAAGGAGGTGTGTCTTACATAGGAGTTGCCTTGAAAGGTGTGTCTTACCTGTGAAATGTTTGTTGGAAGTCACGAGTAAAGAAAAGAGCTTTTACCTGCAACCAGCTGTCCGTCTCTTTTTATCGACTTCCACATTGGTGACCCTGAACGTTTGAACATGGCTGATGAGGAGAACGGTCCCGCTCCCCGCGCTGTTTATGCGGCTACAGTGAAATTGCCAGAGTTTTGGCAACATGATCCAGAGCCGTGGTTCCAGCATATTGAAGGCACAATTTCACCTCCGCGGGATCACGGTGGATGCCACCAAATATTTCCATGTAGTCGCGGCGTTGGATTCCTCCACCACCCGCCGTGTGATGGGGTTTTTGAGGGATCCCCCAGCAGATGGAAAGTACGACTCGTTGAAAGCACAGCTCCTCCGGCTGTTCCAGCTGTCCGACACGGAACGGGCCGAACGCCTGTTGTCCCTCAACGGATTGGGTGACGGTAAGCCCACCGAGCTGATGGAGAACATGCTGGCACTGCTCGGTTCGGGAGATTGTTCCTTTCTTTTTGTACAACTTTTTTTGCGCCAGCTTCCGCCTCCAGTGCGCACGGCTTTGGCCAGCTCGCCGCTCGTGCGCACCAAGGATTATCGGGGGATGGCAGAGGAAGCGGACAGAATACTGCTGGCCTCCCGCCAATACAGTGTGCATGCCCTGCTTCCAACACAGTTCCAGCTCCCGCTGGAGGAGGAGGCGGCCGCTGTATCGGCTGTGACGGATCGTCGGAGGGGCGATGATGGACTGTGTTACTTCCACTGGCCATTGCAAGGGGGGAGTTTGCTACGATGGAGCGGCTTGGTATCGTACGGCGCTCCGACAGCCCGTGGGCCTCCGCTCTTCACATGGTGCCCAAGGCCGATGGGAGTTGGCGGCCCTGTGGTGATTTCCGTCGCCTTAACAATGCCACCACTCATGACCGGTATCCTGTCCCGCACATCCAGGATTTCTCCGTCCACCTGGCGGGGACCACCATTTTTTCTAAAGTGGATTTGGTGCGGGGCTACCATCAGGTACCGGTCCAGCAGCACGACATACCCAAAACAGCCGTTATAACACCGTTCGGGCTGTTTGAGTTCCTCAGGATGCCGTTCGGCCTTAAAGGGGCGGCGCAAACATTCCAGCGACTGATGGACTCTGTGCTGCGAGGTATGCCTTTTCTTTTTGTTTACCTAGATGACATTCTGGTGGCCAGCGCCTCTCCCGAGGAGCACCTGGCACACCTCCGTCAGGTTTTCGGGCGACTAGACGAGCACGGGCTAATTGTGAATCCAGCCAAGTGTCAGTTTGGCCTGCCAGCCATTGATTTCCTGGGCCACCGAGTCTCTCCGCAGGGGGCTCTGCCTCTGCCTGCCAAGGTGGAGGCGATCACTGCGTTTCCACGTCCCCGCATCATCAAGACGCTGCAGGAGTTCCTCGGCATGGTAAACTTTTACAATCGCTTCATTGCGCATGCAGCTCATCTGATGCGGCCCCTGTATGATGCGCTGAAGGGCAGGAAGGACAGCCAGGACGTGGCGTGGTCCCCGGAGAGGGTCCAAGCCTTTGAGGAGGCCAAGACTGCTCTCGCTAACGCTGCCATGCTGGCGCACCCCTCCCCGGCTGCCCCGGTGGCCCTGACGACCGATGTCTCGGATTACGCAGTCGGTGCGGTGTGCGAGCAGTGGGTGGCTGGCGCCTGGCAGCCTCTCGCCTTTTTCAGCAGGAAGCTTCATGACAACGAGAGGAGGTACAGCACGTTTGACAGGGAGCTCCTGGCCCTTTTTCTCGCCACGCGTCATTTCAGGTTCCTGCTGGAGGGCCGGGAATTTACCGCCTTTGTGGACCACAAGCCCCTTACCTTTGCCATGGCCAAGACCACCGAACCGTGGTCAGCGCGGCAGCAGCGCCAGCTCTCAGCCATCTCGGAGTACACCACGGACATTAAGCATGTGGCCGGGAAGAACAATCTGGTGGCTGACTGCCTCTCCCGGGCACACGTCAGCACCGTGCACCTGGGAGTGGATTATGCTGCCATGGCTGCTGACCAGCTCACAGACTCCGGTATCCAGGCCTTTAGAACGGCCGCAACAGGGCTGCGGCTGGAGGATGTGGCGTTTCAGGAAAGGGGGGACACGCTCCTCTGCGATGTGTCCACTGGCCAGCCCCGCCCCATGGTCCCCACCAGTTGGCGCCGTCGCGTGTTTGACGCTATGCATGCCCTTTCTCACCCGGGGGTGAAGGCGTCGGTCAAGCTGGTTGGGGCCAAATTCGTCTGGCCGGGCCTCAGGAAGGACGTGAAAGGCTGGGCAGCCTCGTGTTTGGCGTGCCAGCGAGCCAAAGTCCACCGTCACACTAAAGCCCCCCTGGAGCCGTTTCTTGTCCCAGAGAGGCGTTTTGACCACGTCAACGTGGACCTGGTGGGTCCGCTGCCCCCATCCCAGGGGTTCACTCACCTCCTCACCATGGTGGACAGGACCACCAGGTGGCCGGAGGTGGTACCCCTGACATCAACAACATCTGCAGAGGTGGCCCGGGCGTTCATCTCTGCCTGGGTGGCCCGTTTCGGCACACCGTCTGACTTGACCTCCGATCGGGGCGCCCAGTTCACCTCTGGGCTGTGGAGCGCTGTGGCTGAGGGCCTGGGGGTGAAACTCCATCGCACCACAGCGTACAACCCACAGGCCAACGGACTATGTGAGCGATTTCACCGTTCCATGAAAGCTGCTCTCCGGGCCTCTCTGACAGACAACAACTGGATCGACCGTCTGCCATGGGTCATGTTGGGCCTGCGGGCTGCCCCGAAAGAAGACCTGCAGTCCTCGTCTGCCGAGCTGGTGCTGGGTCAGCCGCTGAGGGTCCCGGGGGAGTTCCTGCTGGATGCTTCAGTCCCCTGGTCTGCTGCGACTCATCGCTCCGTTGCCCGGGACACCGCCAGCGCTTTCGCCCCTGTTCCTGTGCATCACTGCCTCCCCAAGTCCTATGTTCCCAAGGATCTGATGTCGGCCAGATACGTGTTCATCCGCCACGACGCCCATCGTTCTCCACTCCAGTCTCCATATGACGGGCCTTTCCGCGTTTTGGAGGCGGGGCCTAAGAACTTTGTCGTGGACATGGGGGGGAATAAGGAGCGGATTTCAGTGGACCGCTTAAAGCCTGCTCACGTGGCCCCAGATGGGCCGGTAGAGCTGGCTCAGCCCCCACGACGTGGCCGTCCTCCCAAGTCGGCACAGGGCACCTGTCCTATTCCGGTTTCCCTCCCGGCCTGGAAAGCTACCCCTTCTTTTCCGCCAGGTCGGCCTCGTCGCCGGCGTGGGCGGCCTCCTGCCCCGCCCCCAAACCCTGTGACTGTTACGCGTAGTCGGTATGGCCGTGCGGTCAGGCCTCCCAAACGGGACTGAGGTGTTTGCACTGGTTTATGGACTTATGAAGTGTTTTCTTGTAAATGTCTCTTCTGAGTGTTCGGGGGGGGCCTGTGTGGTGGACACTAAATGGACACTAGATGGTAGTATCTCACACCAGAAGGGACAGGATGGTGGGGGGAATGGGGAAGAGAAGGAGGTGTGTCTTACATAGGAGTTGCCTTGAAAGGTGTGTCTTACCTGTGAAATGTTTGTTGGAAGTCACGAGTAAAGACAAGAGCTTTTACCTGCAACCAGCTGTCCGTCTCTTTTTATCGACTTCCACAAAGTAACGAATAAATAATGAGAGAATGAACAAATGCCTTTGTTTGTGTGTGTGTGTGTGTGTGTGTGTGTGTGTGTGTGTTTATAAGGGATACTCAATGACTAGGTGTGCATTAAATTATTTTAATGCATGACATGGAGGTGAGGGAGGCTGGTTGACTCAGCGAAGTGCATTAAAATCGTTTAACGCACATCTGTTGATTATCCCACTTATACCATGGTCATTTGCCAACAATATGAAAAAAACGCATTTGTAAATTTTTGGTGCAAGTTAACACATTCACTGCCAGCCTTTTTTCAATACTGTAGTTAGATTCTGCCAGAGGGTTTTTTTGAGGATTCTGGCTCATTTTACAAGAGCCGAGGATTCTTTTCTGCTTTGACTTTGTGAACACAAAGTTCACAAAAGTACTAATAGAATGTGTGCTTTCTCTGTCTAAAAGAGTTAGTTTGTAGAGTTAGTAGTTATGTAGATATTAGCCGTTGAGTACAGCATGGTTTCAGAGATTTTCAGAGAGTTTTGAGATAAATGGATTTTTAGAACCACCTCACGTGCCTGTGATTATGGGTGCCCTTGGGCAAGTCTGTATACTGTATTGTGTTTGTGTGTGTGTGTGTGTGTGTGTGTGTGTGTGTGTGTGTGTGTGTGTGTGTGTCTCCAAACTCCTCCCTCCGTCTGTGCTGCTGCTGCTGGCTCCGCGGCCGCTCTCGGGCAAGTCTGGATTACTGTAAAACGGGCTCGTTCGTTTCTTGGGGTGTCGGCTGAGAGCTTTGATGAAGCTTTTGCGATTCTGGTCTTATTTATGCTCAAAGGTACTCGAGTGTGTGTGTGTGCGCGCGCGCGTGTGTGTGTGTGTGTGTGTGTGTGTGTGTGTGTGTGTGTGTGTGTGTGAAATCGAAAGCGTTTTCGCCCAGCTATTTCCTTGAGAATGGCTTTCTCCCGCGGCTGTTTTTGCTGGCTTTCTCTTTGTCTGGAGAGCACTGTCGCCACTTAGCTGGTTGGTAAAATAGATTATACACATTCTCTTCCTCCAATATTGGTATAGGAGACGTAAAAGGGGTTGATCGATGTCCCACCGTCAAAATTTTTTTTTTTTTTAAGCCGAGATATCTCGTCTTTGGCACTCAACGGTTGGATCCTGTAAGCCGAGATATCTCGTCATTGGCACTCAACGTGTTAAGCAATCAAAATCAAGTTTTTCACAAGCCATAACTCTTTTTACCTAGCAACACTTGGGAAAATGACTAATACCTGGAACAAATGTTACCATCCCATCAGCTAGTCATGCAATGAAACGTTGTTCGCTGTTCCAGTAAATAGGACGAACTTTGGATACAAGCCAGTATGGTGCAGGGAATCTAGTCCACTCAGCTCATAGAAGCTGAGGTATTGAGATGAAGAATGTTAGCTGTGCTGTTTGATTGAACAGCTGTGCAGGTTGGCTAGGGGATGAATTTACAACGTGATTAGACTTGACCCAGACTACATGTGCGTTACACGGTTTTAATGCACACTTGCCGGCCAATCAAAAATGACCCAGACCGTGGTATAAATATATATAACAGGTCATCATAATGTTATGACCCGTTATATACAGCTACAGCTAAAGTAGAATTGTTTCAGTTAGCATCTATCATTTGAGTCAATTGCATGAGTTTAGAGTGAATTTGTTTGGGGAAACATTACAATGAAATGTAAAATGTCCATCATTCAGCTGTTTATCATGAAAATGTTGTGTCAAATTGAAGTACTCAATTTCTGTTATGACCCATTACATAAATTAATTGTATTGACTTTTTTGCGTTGTTCTTGCATAGATTTGATATTTTTCCCCACTTGACTTAAAGCAGAGAATAACCACTTATTTGCAGTATAACCAGCTTGTAATGTACTGTAATATCTGCCTATACCTCGTAAAGTAGGCAATGACACTTAGAGTAACTTATAATCATCTTCCATCCCGTTCGTCTGCTGGTCTTACGTTGTAGGTGAGGTTCTGACAGAGCTGGGGAGTGCAGCGGAGCCACTTGCTGGTGGCGACCTCACAGTGCTCGATGATGTAGCCAGTGACCAGGCTGCTACCGTTCCTCAGCGGAGTCTCCCAGGAGAGCTGGACCGAGCTCTGGGTCTGGTCCTTGCACACCAGGTTCAGAGGAGGACTGGGACGCTCTGGAGGAGACATACACAGAAACACAAAAACCTCACAGGGACGGAGACCCAGCAACACTACTGCAGCTAGCTACACATTTGAGAGGGATGAGTGGGATGCTAAAGAGTGACATAAGGCAAAAGATTCAAACAATAACAACTAAAGACAAATTATAATGTGAATTTGTCACGCCACAGAAATATGTTTTTGATTGTTCAGGGCAAAATAGGTTGGACTAGCCAGCAAAAAAAAAACGTTTGACACCTACAGACAGTGTAGACCAGTGGTTCTCAAATGGGGGTCCGGGGACCCCCAGGGGTCCGTGGCACTTTGCCAGGGCGTCCGTGAAAAGTTTTCAGCAAAATAAAAAAAAATCGATGTTGCAAATTGTGGGGGAAGTCCCCCCTTTTATCCTTCACATGGGGAAGGATTAATAAATGGGGGGGGGGGGGGGGGGGGGGGGGTTAGACTCTGTGGAGAGAGGATCTGGGGGTCCAGCAACCACAGGGGTCTCTGAGGGGCTTCGACCGGGGCTCCAACAAATTGATGGATTGTGAAATGTCACCATTATCTCATTTACAAGAAGCTAACAATTACAGTAGAGAATGTAGAAGAATGGCTATTTTGATTATACCGGTAGTTTCACTGTTACCTTTTTACCTAAAATACTTTTATTTTATTTCTATATCGGAGTGCTGGACAAAATCATATCTAACAAAAAATATTTGCCAGACAGATGGCAGCAGATGTCTGGGTCGGGATGTGGGGCTGTGTAAACAAATATATAAAGAGTGTTGTAGTTCTGGTGGTGTGACGTACCGATGACGGTGACGTGGATCTTTCCAGAGACAGAAGTGATGTCGTTCTCCAGCGTCAACCAATAAGAGCCCTGATCCAGATGCACACTGGGCGTCACCACCAGCTCCGTGAAGGTGGACTCGGTCACCATGGATATGCGCTGGCTGGCTGCCATCTCCTTGTCTCCAAAGGTCCACTTGGAGATGGGAGTCGGGTATCCGGAGATGGGAACTCGGATGGTGAGAGGCTGAGGAACATTCACCTCCAGGCCATTTTTAAAGGCTTGCAGGTTCAAGGTAGGGCCAACTGGGATGAGGAGAGAGTCAAACACGTATTGTAAAATAAAACAAGACTTTGAATAAGGAAAGTTTTATGTTGTTTGCTTTGGGGGGAAATCCACTATTACACTAGAACAGAGGTTCCGAAACTTTTCAGACCAAGTACCACATGCACCAAACCAAATTTATCAAGTACCACTTTTCACTCTGGCTACCAACTTTTTTTCCCTCCATAAAACAAAATCACTGATTCAACCTTACAATAAGCATCAGAAAGGCTAAATGCTAGTAGGCCACTGTTGCGAGTCACACCGCAAATAACCAACACATAAACAGATACGGTAAACATCGTATTTGCTGATAGGCTGATGGCAGTCAGCAAGGCTCTTGAATACCACCAGGTGGAGCCTCACGGACCACCGGTGGTCCCCGGACCACAGTTTGGGAATCACTGCACTAGAAGGTGTTCAAAGCAGATTTTCACTGAGCTGAACTTTTGAATGTAAAACCAGGCTTCTTCCATCAGTGTGAACTTTGTGTGTAGTTTATGTGGACATTATCGTTAATATGATCTTCCTCACCATGTGGGTGGTCAGCCAGCAGAGGTCCGATGGTGTTGGACGGGTTGGAGATGCCCACAGCGTTTTCAGCAGACACTCTGTAGTTGTACATGTTGCCGTACTTCAGACCAGACACCTGACACAATGTACAACCATGGTTACAGTATTAATCATGAAACACATACATGAGCAAATGTATAAGTAACGAATAAATAATGAGAGAATGAACGAATGCCTTTGTTTGTGTGTGTGTGTGTGTGTGTGTGTGTGTGTGTGTGTGTATAAGGGATACTCAATGACTAGGTGTGCATTAAATTATTTTAATGCATGACATGGAGGTGAGGGAGGCTGGTTGACTCAGCGAAGTGCATTAAAATCGTTTAACGCACATCTGTTGATTATCCCACTTATACCATGGTAATTTGCCAACAATATGAAAAAAACGCATTTGTAAATTTTTGGTGCAAGTTAAGCAATCAAAATCAAGTTTTTCACAAGCCATAACTGTTTTTACCTAGCAACACTTGGGAAAATGACTAATACCTGGAACAAATGTTACCATCCCATCAGCTAGTCATGCAATGAAACGTTGTTCGCTGTTCCAGTAAATAGGACGAACTTTGGATACAAGCCAGTATGGTGCAGGGAATCTAGTCCACTCAGCTCATATGAAGCTGAGGTATTGAGTTGAAGAATGTTAGCTGTGCTGTTTGATTGAACAGCTGTGCAGGTTGGCTAGGGGATGAATTTACAACGTGATTAGACTTGAGCCAGACTACATGTGCGTTACACGGTTTTAATGCACACTTGCCGGCCAATCAAAAATGACCCAGACCGTGGTATAAATATATATAACAGGTCATCATAATGTTATGACCCGTTATATACAGCTACAGCTAAAGTAGAATTGTTTCAGTTAGCATCTATCATTTGAGTCAATTGCATGAGTTTAGAGTGAATTTGTTTGGGGAAACATTACAATGAAATGTAAAATGTCCATCATTCAGCTGTTTATCATGAAAATGTTGTGTCAAATTGAAGTACGGTACTCAATTTCTGTTATGACCCATTACATAAATTAATTGTATTGACTTTTTTGCGTTGTTCTTGCATAGATTTGATATTTTTCCCCACTTGACTTAAAGCAGAGAATAACCACTTATTTGCAGTATAACCAGCTTGTAATGTACTGTAATATCTGCCTATACCTCGTAAAGTAGGCAATGACACTTAGAGTAACTTGTAATCATCTTCCATCCCGTTCGTCTGCTGGTCTTACCTTGTAGGTGAGGTTCTGACAGAGCTGGGGAGTGCAGCGGAGCCACTTGCTGGTGGCGTCCTCACAGTGCTCGATGATGTAGCCAGTGACCAGGCTGCTACCGTTCCTCAGCGGAGTCTCCCAGGAGAGCTGGACCGAGCTCTGGGTCTGGTCCTTGCACACCAGGTTCAGAGGAGGACTGGGACGCTCTGGAGGAGACATACACAGAAACACAAAAACATCACAGGGACGGAGACCCAGCAACACTACTGCAGCTAGCTACACATTTGAGAGGGATGAGTGGGATGCTAAAGAGTGACATAAGGCAAAAGATTCAAACAATAACAACTAAAGACAAATTATAATGTGAATTTGTCACGCCACAGAAATATGTTTTTCATTGTTCAGGGCAAAATAGGTTGGACTAGCCAGCAAAAAAAAACGTTTGACACCTACAGACAGTGTAGACCAGTAGTTCTCAAATGGGGGTCCGGGGACCCCCAGGGGTCCGTGGCACTTTGCCAGGGGGTCCGTGAAAAGTTTTCAGCAAAATTAAAAAAAAATATATATTTTTTTTTTTGCAAAAGCTTCGTATTTCAACAAAAATATTGTATGCTTTAAATTTAAAATGGTTCATGGATTACATTCTAATCTAACAAACCTATCAATTTAAAAGTCAAGCACGTTGCCGTGGAAACAATTAAGCTTACGCCAAAATCACAAATCAGAATGAGGAGGTCCCCATATACCGTAAATTCCGGACTATAAGCCGCACCTTTTTTCCCGTTTTTTGGCCTTTTTTGGCCCCTGCGGCTTATATAACGGTGCGGCTTATCTATGGATTTAAAAAAAAAAAAAAAAAAAATCTCTCTTTTTTAGCACTCTTTCTAACTATAAAGCCACTTCTGTTTTAATTTCCTCTCTTGCCCTCTTTTCACCACACTGTATGACACTGTATGACACTGTATGACACTGTGTGCACTGTAAATAACAACACAGGTGGTGTTGTGTTGTTTTGTTGAAATGTTAATAAATGGGAGCATTACATATGGTAATTAAACATTAAAACACAAAAAAAAAAAAAAAAAAAAAAAAAAAAAAAAACATTAACTCATTGAATGCCAATGACGACAGCTGTCGTCAATTCAAATACTGACGTAGAGTGCCAATGACGACGGTTGTCGTCAATTGCGTTTTTTGACGGTGGGACGTGGATCAATCCCTGATACATCTCTGGTACAACTATTGTAGCTATTGGAGGTCTATAACCTATTTTACAGAACCCTTAGGTGGCGACAGTGCTCTCCACATAACAGAAAGGCAAGGAAAAAACAAAGAAGAAGTCGTTATGGAAACGGAAATCGCATCGCATCCGTATGCATCGATATGCTGAGCACGTTACTGCAGCTGTGCCTGCAGCAGCCAATCTGCTCCCACAATTGAGCCGCTCTGTGTCGGTTGCGACAGCACATCTGCACATCCACACCGTGGAGTTATTATTCTCAACTGGAAGCATCGTTGCCGGTGACAAACACACGCGGAACGCTGTAAAAAAGCCTGGCTGTTCCGCACCCTTCACTGTGCGCACAGCAAACTCAGCAGAGAGCCACCACAGACAGAAGGAGGAGTGTGCAGTTGAGGCGGGGCGGGGCGGGGGCGGGGGGGGGGGGGGAGGGGGCACGCAGAGCAGCACACACACAACACCCAGACAGACCCAGGCAGCAGGACAGGATTGACAAACGCAAGCCAGAATATCCGATACCCACCAGCAGCAAATCAAAACCAGCAAGAAGCTGCAACCAGCAGCGCACGCAGGGGCCAGCGCTGCTGGTTGTAGCTAAAAATATTATTCTGCCAAACAAAATTCCCTGGCCTAAACTGTTTTATTGAAGGAAATTATTTTTGAGGTGTGACTACATTAGAAAAGATTAGCTTCAGAGTCAGTAATGTGCTTGAAATGATTAATTTCACAAAAGGCCAATTATCTCAGCTTCTAGAAAAAAATTGCTTTTTTTGGATGAATCAAGCTATCTTCTCCGGCTCATAACTAAAGAACGGAAAATGGGATCAATAAACTTTTTTTTGCAGATGATAGAATAGAGTCTCATCGTTCTTTGTGCGTGTTCAGTGTTTACATAGTAATATCACACAATATTCTGTGGGCCTCGAGAAATCACTGAAAACGCTCTGAAACTCTGGCACTGGGAGCGTCCGTTCTCCAAAAGTGGCTGGCACTCAATGAGTTAAAACACCCGCGGCTTATAGTCCGGTGCGGCTTATATAAGAAAAAAATAGTCAACTTTGAAGGTGCGGCTTATACACCGGTGCGCCTTATAGTCCGGAATTTACGGTATGTTCTATCTTGTAAGGGGTCCTTTCCTGTAAAACATTTGAGAACCTCTGGTGTAGACTATACGATTATCAGGTTTGAGTAGTAACTGACGGCATGTAATCGGGATTATGTAATCAGATTACTTAGAATAAGTAACTGTATTCAGCCCAGATTATATTCGGAAAATGTGTAATCAGATTATAGTTACATTTGTCAAGGAAGCTTGATTACCGTAAAGGCATGCTATTTGCTCCCGGATGTAAATAGCGTTGTGGCAATTTACACCCCAATTCAAAAAATGGTTAGGATGTATTTCATATTTAAATATACCTAAATGTTTCTAGAGCACAGGGCTTAAAATCGATTTTGCAAATTGTGGGGGAAGTCCCCCCTTTTATCCTTCACATGGGGAAGGATTAATAAATGGGGGGGGGGGGGTAGACTCTGTGGAGAGAGGATCTGGGGGTCCAGCAACCACAGGGGTCTCTGAGGGGCTTCGACCGGGGCTCCAACAAATTGATGGATTGTGAAATGTCACCATTATCTCATTTACAAGAAGCTAACAATTACAGTAGAGAATGTAGAAGAATGGCTATTTTGATTATACCGGTAGTTTCACTGTTACCTTTTTACCTAAAATACTTTTATTTTATTTCTATATCGGAGTGCTGGACAAAATCATATCTAACAAAAAATATTTGCCAGACAGATGGCAGCAGATGTCTGGGTCTGGATGTGGGGCTGTGTAAACAAATATATAAAGAGTATTGTAGTTCTGGTGGTGTGACGTACCGATGACGGTGACGTGGATCTTTCCAGAGACAGAAGTGATGTCGTTCTCCAGCGTCAACCAATAAGAGCCCTGATCCAGATGCACACTGGGCGTCACCACCAGCTCCGTGAAGGTGGACTCGGTCACCATGGATATGCGCTGGCTGGCTGCCATCTCCTTGTCTCCAAAGGTCCACTTGGAGATGGGAGTCGGGTATCCGGAGATGGGAACTCGGATGGTGAGAGGCTGAGGAAGATTCACCTCCAGGCCATTTTTAAAGGCTTGCAGGTTCAAGGTAGGGCCAACTGGGATGAGGAGAGAGTCAAACACGTATTGTAAAATAAAACAAGACTTTGAATAAGGAAAGTTTTATGTTGTTTGTTTGGGGACTGCCCCCTAGTCCGACACCTCACGAGACCGAATTTGGGTTAGGGTCTGGGGGAGGTTAGGTTTAGGCGTGGGGGTGGGAGAGGTTAGGTTTTGGGTTAGGGTCTGGGGGAGGTTAGGTTTAGGCGTGGGGGTGGGAGAGGTTAGGTTTTGGGTTAGTGAAAAACGGGGAATATAATGCCTCTTTTTTCGGACTCGTGAGGTGTCGGACTCGTGAGGTATCGGACTCGTGCCATGGCACCGTTTGTTTTGGGGGGAAATCCACTATTACACTAGAACAGAGGTTCCGAAACTTTTCAGACCAAGTACCACATGCACCAAACCAAATTTATCAAGTACCACTTTTCACTCTGATACCAACTTTTTTTCCCTCCATAAAACAAAATCACTGATTCAACCTTACAATAAGCATCAGAAAGGCTAAATGCTAGTAGGCCACTGTTGCGAGTCACACCGCAAATAACCAACACATAAACAGATACGGTAAACATCGTATTTGCTGATAGGCTGATGGCAGTCAGCAAGGCTCTTCAATACCACCAGGTGGAGCCTCACGGACCACCGGTGGTCCCCGGACCACAGTTTGGGAATCACTGCACTAGAAGGTGTTCAAAGCAGATTTTCACTGAGCTGAACTTTTGAATGTAAAACCAGGCTTCTTCCATCAGTGTGAACTTTGTGTGTAGTTTATGTGGACATTATCGTTAATATGATCTTCCTCACCATGTGGGTGGTCAGCCAGCAGAGGTCCGATGGTGTTGGACGGGTTGGAGATGCCCGCAGCGTTTTCAGCAGACACTCTGTAGTTGTACATGTTGCCGTACTTCAGACCAGACACCTGACACAATGTACAACCATGGTTACAGTATTAATCATGAAACACATACATGAGCAAATGTATAAGTAACGAATAAATAATGAGAGAATGAACGAATGCCTTTGTTTGTGTGTGTGTGTGTGTGTGTGTGTGTGTGTGTGTGTGTGTGTATAATGGATACTCAATGACTAGGTGTGCATTAAATTATTTTAATGCATGACATGGAGGTGAGGGAGGCTGGTTGACTCAGCGAAGTGCATTAAAATCGTTTAACGCACATCTGTTGATTATCCCACTTATACCATGGTCATTTGCCAACAATATGAAAAAAACGCATTTGTAAATTTTTGGTGCAAGTTAAGCAATCAAAATCAAGTTTTTCACAAGCCATAACTCTTTTTACCTAGCAACACTTGGGAAAATGACTAATACCTGGAACAAATGTTACCATCCCATCAGCTAGTCATGCAATGAAACGTTGTTCGCTGTTCTAGTAAATAGGACGAACTTTGGATACAAGCCAGTATGGTGCAGGGAATCTAGTCCACTCAGCTCATAGAAGCTGAGGTATTGAGTTGAAGAATGTTAGCTGTGCTGTTTGATTGAACAGCTGTGCAGGTTGGCTAGGGGATGAATTTACAACGTGATTAGACTTGAGCCAGACTACATGTGCGTTACACGGTTTTAATGCACACTTGCCGGCCAATCAAAAATGACCCAGACCTTGGTATAAATATATATAACAGGTCATCATAATGTTATGACCCGTTATATACAGCTACAGCTAAAGTAGAATTGTTTCAGTTAGCATCTATCATTTGAGTCAATTGCATGAGTTTAGAGTGAATTTGTTGGGGGAAACATTACAATGAAATGTAAAATGTCCATCATTCAGCTGTTTATCATGAAAATGTTGTGTCAAATTGAAGTACTCAATTTCTGTTATGACCCATTACATAAATTAATTGTATTGACTTTTTTGTGTTGTTCTTGCATAGATTTGATATTTTTCCCCACTTGACTTAAAGCAGAGAATAACCACTTATTTGCAGTATAACCAGCTTGTAATGTACTGTAATATCTGCCTATACCTCGTAAAGTAGGCAATGACACTTAGAGTAACTTATAATCATCTTCCATCCCGTTCGTCTGCTGGTCCTACCTTGTAGGTGAGGTTCTGACAGAGCTGGGGAGTGCAGCGGAGCCACTTGCTGGTGGCGTCCTCACAGTGCTCGATGATGTAGCCAGTGACCAGGCTGCTAACGTTCGTCAGCGGAGTCTCCCAGGAGAGCTGGACCGAGCTCTGGGTCTGGTCCTTGCACACCAGGTTCAGAGGAGGACTGGGACGCTCTGGAGGAGACATACACAGAAACACAAAAACCTCACAGGGACGGAGACCCAGCAACACTACTGCAGCTAGCTACACATCTGAGAGGGATGAGTGGGATGCTAAAGAGTGACATAAGGCAAAAGATTCAAACAATAACAACTAAAGACAAATTATAATGTGAATTTGTAACGCCACATAAATATGTTTTTGATTGTTCAGGGCAAAATAGGTTGGACTAGCCAGCAAAAAAAAAACGTTTGACACCTACAGACAGTGTAGACCAGTGGTTCTCAAATGGGGGTCCGGGGAACCCCAGGGGTCCATGGCACTTTGCCAGGGGGTCCGCAAAAAGTTTTCAGCAAAATAAAAAAAAATATATATATATTTTTTTGCAAAAGCTTCATAGTTCAACAAAAATATTGTATGCTTTAAATTTAAAATGGTTCATGGATTACATTCTAATCTAACAAACCTATCAATTTAAAAGTCAAGCACGTTGCCGTGGAAACAATTAAGCTTAGGCCAAAATCACAAATCAGAATGAGGAGGTCCCCATATATTTTCTATCTTGTAAGGGGTCCTTGCCTGTAAAACATTTGAGAACCTCTGGTGTAGACTATACGATTATCAGGTTTGAGTTAGTCTCTTAAAACAGACTGTATCATCTACATCCGGCGAATGCAGCTATATACAGTCTGTACGTTACACCCCCAGAACATGCACAAGGAAGTTGGGAAAAAAACCTTCAGACTGGAAGGAAGTTCTACGGAATCCGACCAATCACGACACGCGAATGCGGCATATTGGATTCTGATTGGACTAATGAGCGGAAGACCCGCCTTTCTGCCGGCATATTGGGTTCTGATTGGACTAATGAGCGGAAGATCCGCCTTTCTGCTTCCCATTCCGTTTGGTGCATGATTCTCCCCCACGAAGTACAGACGGTATGGCGGAAGCATTTGAAAATTGCGGAAGGCAACTCGTCTGTTCTAAGAGACTAGGTTTGAGTAGTAACTGACGGCATGTAATCGGGATTATGTAATCAGATTACTTAGAATAAGTAACTGTATTCAGCCCAGATTATATTCGGAAAATGTGTAATCAGATTATAGTTACATTTGTCAAGGAAGCTTGATTACCGTAAAGGCATGCTATTTGCTCCCGGATGTAAATAGCGTTGTGGCAATTTCCACCCCAATTCAAAAAATGGTTATGATGTATTTCATATTTAAATATACCTAAATGTTTCTAGAGCACAGGGCTTAAAATCGATTTTGCAAATTGTGGGGGAAGTCCCCCCTTTTATCCTTCACATGGGGAAGGATTTATAAATGGGGGGGGGGGGGGGGGGGTTAGACTCTGTGGAGAGAGGATCTGGGGGTCCAGCAACCACAGGGGTCTCTGAGGGGCTTCGACGGGGTCTCCAACAAATTGATGGATTATGAAACGTCACCATTATCTCATTTACAAGAAGCTAACAATTACAGTAGAGAATGTAGAAGAATGGCTATTTTGATTATACCGGTAGTTTCACTGTTACCTTTATACGTAAAATGCTTTGATTTTATTTTTATATCGGAGTGCTGGACAAAATCATATCTAACAAAAAATATTTGCCAGACAGATGGCAGCAGATGTCTGGGATGTGGGGCTGTGTAAACAAGTATATAAAGGAGTGTTGTAGTTCTGGTGGTGTGACGTACCGATGACGGTGACGTGGATCTTTCCACAGACAGAAGTGATGTCGTTCTCCAGCGTCAACCAATAAGAGCCCTGATCCAGATGCACACTGGGCATCACCACCAGCTCTGTGAAGGTGGAGTCGGTCACCATGGAAATGCGCTGGCTAGCTGCCAGCTCCTTGTCTCCAAAGGTCCACTTGGATATGGGAGTCGGGTATCCGGAGATGGGAACTCGGATGGTGAGAGGCTGAGGGACAATCACCTCCAGGCCATTTTTAAAGTCTTGCAGGTTCAAGGTAGGGCCAACTGGGAAGAGGAGAGAGTCAAACACGGATTGTAAAATAAAACAAGACTTTGAATAAGGAAAGTTTTATGTCATTTGTTTTGGGGGGAAATCCACTATTACACTAGAACAGAGGTTCCGAAACTTTTCAGATCAAGTACCACATGCACCAAACGAAATGTATCAAGTATCACTTCCCACTCTGGCTACCAACTTTTTTACCCTCCATAAAACAAAATCACTGATTTAACCTTACAATACGCATCAGAAAGGCTAAATGCTAGTCGGCCACTGTTGCGAGTCAGACCGCAAAATAACCAACACAAACAGATACAGTAAACATCGAATTTGCTGATAGGCTGATGGCAGTCAGCAAGGCTCTTGAGTACCACCAGGTGGAGCCTCACGGACCACCGGTGGTCCCCGGACCACAGTTTGGGAATCACTGCACTAGAAGGTGTTCAAAGCAGATTTTCACTGAGCTGAACTTTTGAATGTAAAAAAGGCTTCTTCCATCAGTGTATACTTTGTGTGTAGTTTATGTGGACATTATCGTTAATATGATCTTCCTCACCATGTGGGTGGTCAGCCAGCAGAGGTCCGATGCTCTTGGACGGGTTGGAGATGCCGGCAGCGTTTTCAGCAGACACTCTGTAGTTGTACTTGTTGCCGTACTTCAGACCAGACACCTGACACAATGTACAACCATGGTTACAGTATTAATCATAAAAAACATACATGAGTAAATGTATAAGTAACGAATAAATAATATGAGAATGAACGAATGCCTTTGTTTGTGTGTGTGTGTGTGTGTGTGTGTGTGTGTGTATAAGGGATAATTAATGACTAGGGCCCCTATCGTTGCATCGGCGTAGAAACTGTGCTGAGCGCCTGATCAGTGGGCGTGGACCAGCGCACTCGATATCTTGGTATCGGCGCTACACGCAGCCTAAAGCATTACAACCACCCCTTTTAAGCGCAAAATTATGCACTATCTGGTCATTGGGTAAGTGCAGTAAACGAAGCACATGCTTCACTTTTCAGCTCCAATTCCAGGAGAAATCCAGTAAAACCAGACAAGCCAAGCTCTGCTCCCCCCCCCCTCCCTTCATCCCGTCTGTCTGTCTCCATATATAGGCTATAGGGATGTTCATTTTGAAAATTTTCCAAAATCGATAATCGGTGAAAATTAACGATCAATTATCGATCATCGATTTTATTAATACTTAGAAAATTTTCAATATTTTCAATTTTTTTTTTTTTTTTTTTTTTTTACAAAATGAATGCCTATGGCAGAAAATACGAAAGACAACGTGTTCTCCTCAATGAACTCTTTATTTCAATGTGTCTCCTCTCCAACACTGCTGTCCCCGGCGCATGCCGGTGTGAATTTCCCATGTTTAAAACAGTTTTGTTGGCACAAAGGCCCGTGCCCAGCCAGAAAACTAGAGACTATATGAAGCTCCACCTCACGTTAGTCGGCTGTGCAATGGAGTGGGGCGAGGAGGAACGAATTCCACCCAAACCTAGTCCACCAAAAAAAAAAAAAAAAAAAAAAAAAAATTTTTTTTTTTTTTTTTTTTAATAATTAAAAAATCGATCCAAATGCCACAGGATCGATTCCAATCCTTAACGATCGATTATCGATTTTCGATAATTGATGAACATCCCTAATAGGCTATTATTCCATATTATTATGCTTCCTCAAACCAATCTAACTGCAGTTTAAATACTGCAAGCATGTAAATACGCTACACTATAACAAGATCAAAGTGAAAAGAATGTTCTAACCCCATCAGCTAGAAAAATATAGCCTATCCCTATATGATGAGATTAATTAGATTGGTGAAAGTTTGTCCAGAAAGATATCGTTTTCTATCCCCTGCTGCAGGTAGGATGATGCACATAAATATACCCTACATTATGTAAAGTCATTGCATAAATGTGTTTTTATTGTAAAACTAAAATGTGAAGTAGAGCCAATTTATTGGAGCGGACATCACAGTAGGACATGACAGTAGAAGCACGTTACGCTGTCACTTATCTAAATCACGTTAAATCGATGAGGGATATATATAGCCCCAATATGACATATATGTTTTACATAGGGTGGTGTTTTCATTTCAATGTTTTATTTGGTCCAATATTGAAATGTTCTACAATTGCAGGTTGTGTTACCCATTACACATTATTTAGATCTACCTTTATATCTATTTCGGCTCATTTGGTTGGTGTCCACCCGCTATGCCGACCACTCGCAATGCCGACCTTAGGTTTAGGCGTGGGGGGTGGGAGAGGTTAGGTTTTGGGTTAGGGTCTGGGGGAGGTTAGGTTTAGGCGTGGGGGTGGGAGAGGTTAGGTTTTGGGTTAGGGTCTGGGGGAGGTTAGGTTTAGGCATGGGGGCTGGGAGAGGGGAGGTCGGAACAGCGAGAGGTCGGAACAGCGACATGGAACCCATTTGGTTGCTATTTAGTAGCGAAATGGAGTAGCACAATGCATGCTTGGGCATTTCACAGGCAGTGAACTTACAACTTCTTTTTCCTATGGGAGGTGTGTTGTGTCTGTCTGAGCGAGGGAGTCAGAGAGAGACAGAGAAGGGTGACAGAGGAGAGGCACTGGCGCACTGAATAGGCCTGGTTTCAGAGAGAGACAAAGAAGGGTGACAGGGGAGAGGCAGAGGAGCGCCCCGCTCAACTGGCGGACTGAATAGGCCTGGTTTTCAAAAGCGCAAAGCGCTAAATTTACGCCAGGTCGGAAGATATCATTAGGCCGATATTTAAGGCCGAAACGCCCATTCTTGCCCATTCAGGGAGTGCGTCACGCCCATTCAGCGTAAAGCGCATTTACCAGCCTAAAGCCATGTTGATATCTTCCCGAGACAGGCGCAAGGCACGTTTTTTAGCGCCGAAGGCCCGTTTTAGCGCCGAGGGCCTGTGGGAGAATAGGGGCCTAGGTGTGCATTAAATTATTTTAATGCATGACGTGGAGGTGGGGGAGGCTGGTTGACTCAGCGAAGTGCATTAAAATCGCTTAACGCACATCTGTTGATTATCCCACTTACCATACCATGGTCATTTGCCAACAATATGAAGAAAAACGCATTCGTAAATTTTGGGTGCAAGTTAAGCAATCAAAATCAAGTTTTTCACAAGCCATAACTCTTTTTACCTAGCAACACTTGGGAAAATGACTAATACCTGGAACAAATGTTACCATCCCATCAGCTAGTCATGCAATGGAAACGATGTTCGCTGTTCCAGTAAATAGGACAAACTTTGGATACAAGCCAGTATGGTGCAGGGAATCTAGTCCACTCAGCTCATAGAAGCTGAGGTATTGAGTTGAAGAATGTTAGCTGTGCTGTTTGATTGAACAGCTGTGCAGGTTGGCTAGAGCAGGGGTTCCCAACCTTTTGTGTGCCGCGGACCGGTAGATAGATGGAAAAAAAAGTTGTGGACCGGTTGTCAATTTTAATAATAATAATTATTATTATTATTATTTTTAAATAAACATAGGCTATAATATTATAGGCTGTGTGGTAGTTGAAACATTACATTACATTACATTACGTCATTTGGCAGACGCTTTTATCCAAAGCGACTTACAATAACACACTTTTTGTCAGCAATAGAGCAATCAACTATGGAGCACAGTCTATGACAACTACAAATCCTGAAGGAACAGTGGTACAAGTTTTAGATTAGGATTTTTTTTTTTTTTTTTTTTTTTTTATAAAGAGAGAGAAAGAAGAGAGAGAAAGAAGTTAGATCAAGAAGGGCCCAGGTGGAGCCTGAAAAGGTGAGTCTTTAGTCTTTTCCGAAAGATCGGCAGTGATTCAGCAGTCCTGACCGAAGGTGGCAGCTCGTTCCACCATTGGGGTGCCAGGGAGGAGAAGAGTCGAGATCGGGATGAGCGACTTTTGAGCGCCCGTAGCGAAGGAGGAGCGAGGCGCCCCGCACTGGTGGAGGAGCGAAGGGAGCGGTGAGAGGTTTGGAACCTGACCATAGATTGCAGGTACAGGGGAGCTGACTGGTGTACTGCCCTGTAGGCCAGTACCAGTGTCTTGAATTTGATGCGAGCTGAGATGGGAAGCCAGTGGAGGTCCCGGAAGAGGGGAGTGACATGAGAGAATTTGGGTTGGTTGAATACCAGACGGGCTGCAGCGTTCTGAATGAGCTGAAGCGGTCGGATGTCGGTGGCAGGTAGGCCAGCCAGGAGCACGTTGCAACATAGTTTCAAGTTGACGTTTATTTATTTATTTATGTTTGTAGTTTGTAAAAATAAAAAAATAAAATGTAAAAAAAAAATGTTTTGCTTGCGCTCGCGGCCGGTACCAAATGCGTTGCGGCCCGGTACCAGTCCGCGTCCCGGTGGTTGGGAACCACTGGGCTAGAGGATGAATTTACAACGTGATTAGACTTGAGCCAGACTACAGGTTTTAATGGCAGGTTTTAATGCACACTTGCCGGCCAATCAAAAATGAGTATTCACCCAGACCGTGGTATAAATATATATAACAGGTCATCATAATGTTATGACCCGTTATATACAGCTACAGCTAAAGTAGAATTGTTTCAGGTAGTATCTATAATTTGAGTCAACTGCATGAGTTTAGAGTGTATTTGTTGGGGGAAACATTACAATGAAATGTAAAATGTCCATCATTTAGCTGTTTATCATGAAAATGTGTCAAATTGAAGTACTCAATTTCTGTTATGAACCATTACATAAATTAATTTTACAAACTTTTTTGCGTTGTTCTTGCATAGATTTGATATTTTCCCCCACTTTACTTAAAGCAGAGAATAACCACTTATTTACAGTATAACCAGCTTGTAATAATTGTGTGTAATATCTGCCTAAACCTCTTAAAGTAGCCAATGACACTTAGAGTAACTTAAATCATCTTCCATCCCGTTCGTCTGCTGGTCCTACCTTGTAGGTGAGGTTCTGACAGAGCTGGGGAGTGCAGCGGAGCCACTTGCTGGTGGCGTCCTCACAGTGCTCGATGATGTAGCCAGTGACCAGGCTGCTACCGTTCCTCAGCGGAGTCTCCCAGGAGAGCTCGACCGAGCTCTGGGTCTGGTCCTTGCACACCAGGTTCAGAGGAGGACTGGGACACTCTGGAGGAGACATACACACAAACACAAAAACCTCACAGGGACGGAGACCCAGCAACACTACTGCAGCTAGCTACACATCTGAGGGGGATGAGTGGGATGCTAAAGAGTGACATATGGCAAAAGATTCAAACAATAACAACTAAAGACAAATTATAATGTGAATTTGTCACGCCACAGAAATATGTTTTTGATTGTTCAGGCCAAAATAGGTTGGACTAGCCAGCAAAAAAAACCTTTGACACCTACAGACACAGCGCCCTATCGTCGTGAAAGCAGTAATTTAGGGCTGCGCTTGTTTAACGCAGAGTGCGTCGCAAATTGAGGGCATGACCAAGCGCATTGGTATTCTCCCTGCAGCGCTAAATACCTCTACGCCCATTATAATTATACTGGCCATGCAGATGTACTGAGCAATGATGGATGATTTAATATTCCATAGCTCTGACCTAAGCAAATCTAACTGACATCACTATTGTGAACACAAAACAAAGAAGACTTCTGCTTCTGCATTTTAACTGTTTGATTGTAATTTTTTAACAGTTTTTAATTGTTGTACTGCAACCTTGAGCGCCTTATAAAATAAATGTATTATTAGGGGTTCAAGCCCTGAAGGGGCTGAAACCCTATTGTTTTTGTGCCTGTTTATTCTTCTTCTTCTTCTTCTTGTTCATCTGCCCCGACGCAAATTCCCGTGAGTTGGTAAATGGTAGAGACCTGAAATTTGGCCCAATGACAGATATTCTTGGCAGGTAGCTGCTCAAGAAAGATTTTTCGAATCGGCCTGAAGGTGGCGCTATAATCGACGGTTTTACGTTAAAGGCCATAACTTCCACGCCGTTGGTCCGATTTTCAAACTTTTTTTTTCCAGATGTTCAGGTGAACCTGCTCTACAAGTTTGCCATAAGGACCCTTAATGTCCGTCTGGAAAAATTTGGAGATATTTGGAAAAGTTTGGAAAACACATTTTCAAGAACTCCTCCTAGACCGTTTGACATATTCCCACCAAAATGGCCAGGAAGCCTCTCTGGAGAAGCTCTACAAACTTTTTTTTTGAAACCTTTGAAATCTACTTTAGTTTTGGAGATATTAATCGTTAAAGTTGTGAGAGGGCGTGGCCTATCAGCTAAATTGTCATAACTTCATTACCGATGAAGGAATCTTCACAAAACTTGCTGGAGATCTTCGGAGACCATCCCAGACCATGCGTGTCAAATTTTGTGCAATTCGGCCAAACGGGGGCGCCATAAACGCCAGAAATGGGCGTGGCCTAACACACAAAAGGCCGTAACTCCGCACCTGTTTGTCCAATGATCACGAAACCTGGCAGATATATCAAGGAGGATGTCCTAGACAAAATCAGAAGTTTTGTCACCATTTGTGAAAGTGGGCGGGGTCTATGGTGTATTCGCATCATCGGTTGCAAACTTCTCAGTTTCATCTGGAATGGCATTTCTGGCATGCTATTTCACAATTTGACCAAAAAGGGGCGCCAAATATGTGAAAAGTGGGCGTGGCCTAACACAAAATATGCCATAACTTCACACCCGTTTGTAACTCCCAGGCTGTTTCTCCAATTTTCAAGCAACTTTTTTCCACATGTTCACCTGAACGTGCTCCTCAAATTTGCATCAAGGACTATTATGTGTTCAATTTGCGCAAGGCTTGAACCCCTGCCATTGTCGCTTGCGGCTATATTTAGGGGTTCAAGCCCTGAAGGGGCTGAAACCCTATTGTTTTTGTGCCGGTTTATTATTAGGGGTTCAAGCCCTGAAGGGGCTGAAACCCTATTGTTTTTCTAAAACCGGTATTACTATTATTATTGTTCATCTGCCCCGATGCAAATTCCCGTGAGTTGGTAAAGGGTAGAGACCTGAAATTTGGCCCAATGACAGATATTGTTGGCTGGTAGCTGCTCAAGAAAGATTTTTCGAATCGGCCTCAAGCTGGCGCTATAATCGACGGTTTTACGTTAAAGGCCATAACTTCCACGCCGTTGGTCCGATTTTCAAACTTTTTTTCCCCAGATGTTCAGGTGAACCTGCTCTACAAATTTGCCTCAAGGACCCTTAAGGTCCATCTGGAAAATTGTTGAGATATTTGGAAAAGTTTGGAAAACACATTTTTGACATCTCCTCCTAGACCGTTGCACCGATGTGCACCAAAATCGCCAGGAAGCCTCTCTGGAGCAAGCTCTACAAACTGCCTTTTTGAAACCTTTGAAATCTACTTTCGTTTCGGAGATATTAATCGTTAAAGTTGTGAGAGGGCGTGGCCTATCAGCTAAATTGTCATAACTTCATGACCGATGAAGGAATCTTCACGAAACTTGCTGGAAATCTTCGGAGACTATCCCAGACCATGCGTGTCAAATTCTGTGCAATTCGACCAAAAGGGGGCGCTATAGCAGCATTCAGTACCTGTACCTTCTAAATTGTTTGATTTTGAAGGGTGGCAGAAGTGCTGATTCATTGGAATTATGGCCAGCCTGACGTCTTGTATTGACACTTGACACTTCTGAGCTGATTTCAGAAAAGAAAGTGTCATTTGGCCTGTAGGGGGCGCTATTGTTTGCCTATGTGGGGCGCTACAGCAACGTATCTCCGCAACCGTAACTCGTAGAGACTCACGGATAGCGGCGTTGGACTCGGGGTGGAAAAGTAACTGTACAAGGCCCGGAATCACCATCGCACCTTCCGTTTCCCATTTATTAGGGGTTCAAGCCCTGAAGGGGCTGAAACCCTATTGTTTTTCTAAAACCGGTATTACTATTATTATTGTTCATCTGCCCTGACGCAAATTCCCGTGAGTTGGTAAATGGTAGAGACCTGAAATTTGGCCCAATGACAGATATTGTTGGCAGGTAGCTGCTCAACAAAGATTTTTCGAATCGGCCTGAAGGTGGCGCTATAACAGACGGTTTTACGTTAAAAGCCATAACTTCCACGCCGTTGGTCCAATTTTCAAACTTTTTTTTTCTAGATGTTCAGGTGAACCTGCTCTACAAGTTTGCCATAAAGACCCTCAATGTCCGTCTGGAAAAATTTTGAGATATTTGGAAAAGTTTTGAAAACACATTTTTGACATCTCCTAGACCGTTGTACAGATTTGCACCAAAATCGCCAGGAAGCCTCTATCGAGCAAGCTCTACAAACTGCTTTTTTGAAACCTTTGAAATCTACTTTCGTTTCGGAGATATTAATCGTTAAAGTTGTGAGAGGGCGTGGCCTATCACCTAAATTGTCATAACTTCATGACCGATGAAGGAATCTTCACGAAACTTGCTGGAGATCTTCGGAGACCATCCCAGACCATGCGTGTCAAATTTTGTGCCATTCGACCAAACGGGGGCGCCATAAATGCCAGAAATGGGCGTGGCCTAACACACAAAAGGCCGTAACTCCGCACCTGTTTGTCCAATGATCACGAAACCTGGCAGATATATCAAGGAGGATGTCCTAGACAAAATCAGAAGTTTTGTCACCATTTGTGAAAGTGGGCGGGGTCTATGGTGTAAGCATGTAATAGCGGTAAATCAAGTCCATTCGCATTATCGGTTGCAAACTTCTCAGTTTCATCTGGAATGGCATTTCTGGCATGCTATTTCACAATTTTACCAAAAGGGGGCGCCACAGATGTGAAAAGTGGGCGTGGCCTAACACAAAATATGCCATAACTTCACACCCGTTTGTAACTCCCAGGCTGTTTCTCCAATTTTCAAGCAACTTTTTTCCACATGTTCACCTGAACGTGCTCCTCAAATTTGCCTCAAGGACTATTAGGTGTTCAATTTGCGCAAGGCTTGAACCCCTGCCATTGCCGCTTGCGGCTATATTTAGTATTATTATTATATAATATGAAATTAGTGTTTTAGTAGAGTGTATCACTCAATACAAAACAAATAAAGGCTTTCATAGAAACAAAAGCCTATGGCTTAGTCTGCAGAAAAAAACAAGAAAAGCCATAATAATTTAGACTCAGGTGTGCATAAACTACTTCCTTTTTTAAATACAACAATGTGAAATTACAGTATTATCGCTTATTGGACAGGAGAAGCAGTATTTGTCGGTTATAGTATCGCCTGAAAAAATCCCACGCAAAGTCTATACATCCCCCCAAAATCTATAAATCCCCCCTATCTGAAGAACATAAGGGGGAATTCCCCCCTAGTTTGCAAAGTGAATTTTAAGCCCTGTAATGGCTGGTGGTTGTGTACACTTGTGTAGGCCCCATCTTATACCCGGGAGTTAACGTTATAAAACAGATTTCCTGGCATATGCAGGCAGTTGGACAACCTGGTAAGTTCTGAAAATATGTGTCTATTGCGTTATTCCAGCTATCGTTATCGGTTGTTAGGTTATAGTAATGTTATGCCAACAAATAATGCAAAACACCCGGCTAACACAAGCGGCTAATGCTAGCATGCACCCGTTAAAACCATTTATGTATTAATTAAAATAACCGATAACATAGCGGGAGTAACTAATAAAACACATATTTTCTGAACTTACTTCTTCAGTCCCCGACCAACGTTACTTCCTCGCGCACCTTTCTCAAAACAATGTTCTTTTTATTGTGGTCCATCGAAATGTCTGGTAGATAACAGATCAAGCAGTGTTCTTCTGTTTTACCAAGCAGTGTCTTGTCTATGTAAAACTAGATCTATACCATGAACAGCCTGTCCAGCCAATGACGGCTTGAGACTGGCTACCACAGCTGTCAATCATCCCTTTTTATATAATCAAATAACTACTTAAAAACAAACTGAACAGAAAAATGTTTTTCTGATCACATTTGCACGAGTTATGCTTCCCCGCACCACCATGCATCGCCACCATATTTTGGGGCTGTTTTAACTTAAAAACAGGGGGGTCACATCTACCCAAACAATTATATAATTTTTAAACAGTTATGTTTCTGTATAAATCATTACAATATGTTTGCGTGAGGTGGGGATGCGCACACCCATGAAACGACTTGGGCTTTCCGACTAAACTCCAATGTAAACCCATGGAAGTCATCTTTGACGCTCATGGCAACTGCTCCCCCATTAGTCAACTGCTCCCCCATTAGGGTCTAGGGGGAGGAGCTAACCTCTCCCAGCCCCCACGCCTAAACCTAACCTCCCCCAGACCCTAACCCTAAACCTAACTAACCTCCCCCAGACCCTAACCCTAAACCTAACCTCTCCCACACCCCACACCTAAACCTAACCTCCCCCCAGACCCTAATGGGGGAGCAGTTGACTAATGGGGAAGCAGTTGCCATGAGCGTCAAAGATGACTTCCATGGGTTTACATTGGAGTTTAGTCGGAAAGCCCAAGTCGTTTCATGGGTCGCTCAAGGGTACCGTGTTAGTAACATGCGACGCACAAGGGACGGGACAAAGCGTCAATATGCTACGCACTCGGAGTGAGAACGTGTTAGTTATGCCGAGTTTTGCACCCCCACCAGGCAGCAGAAAAACGCATCCCCACCTCACGCGAACATATTGTAATAATTTATACAGAAACATAACTGTTTAAAAATGATAAAATTGTTTGGGTAGACGTGACCCCCCTGTTTTTAAGTTAAAACAGCCCCAAAATATGGTGGCGATGCATGGTGGTGCGAGGAAGCATAACTCGTCACAACAACGGGTGCAAACGCAGATTAGAGCCATGCCAAATCATTTATGCACGGCACAAACGGGATTTGGGCGGTGTAACCACCAGAATTATTCACAGGTGTGGCCTGGCAATGCCTGGGCGTTGGATCAATCAAACCAGATTCCCCTCTTGTTGTCCATGTAATACAGTTTGCGTGAGGCATGCTGTAATTCTTCCCATGCGTAATTTGGATAGGTGAAGGCCTATTGACTGTATATATTATCCCTATCTCATAACGACACGATCGCATCATATTATACCTTTTTGATGCAATTCGGGTTATTTTGTTGCCTGGGGTGGGACAATAGAAACATGTTTGCAGCGGGTAAATGGCGGAGACAAAAGAAAAGATTGGAGGATTTACAGTGAGAGAAAGTAGAGACACGCACATCCAAAACCTGAATAGGGCATGGTGCAGAGCTCGAGGTAGAGACTGATAAAAGAAAAAGAAAGCTCACACACTGGGGCGGCTGTGGCGGTACCTGAGGTCCGCACGGAGGCCTAAAACTCCAATCTCATCATCCAATCAGCGTATTCACAGTCCGATATGAAGTCCAATGTGAGAAAGGACGTAAGGCAATCACCTACTCACAGTCCAATGTAAACCAATCTCCCTCCAAATGTGAGATGGACACATTACCAATCAACCTGCTGCTGCTTCTCCTCTCCTCTCACGCCCCCTCTCCTCTCTACCAATCAACCTGCTGCTGCTTCTCCTCTCCTCTCACGCCCCCTCTACTCTGGAAAACAAAGCTGCATCTGCCAGTCTGACGATCAAAGTAAGTTTAGACGTTTTTATTTCTTATAGACTACACCTTATCCTTTCATCCGCCGCACAGTCGTTTTATCATTTTGTTGTCGAGTGAGTGTGTTGCTTTGTCCCTATATTTTAGTCTATGGTTGGCCAGCAACTTCAGTTAGCATCACTAGTTAGCATCGCTAGCAGCTAGCTACGAGTGACATGTTATGCTAATGTTTGGGTCCAGCTAGCTCAGTTTGTGAAACTGTCTGAAGGCAGTGTTGCTGTGATCGCTGCACTCCATGGAATATCCACTGTTTGAAACGCCACTGAAACGCCTTCAACCCAGCACAGATACCCGGACTGCTAAAGGCTAGTTACAGTAGCTAAACAACCCAGGCTAGCTAATAGTTGTTCCCAACTACGGTTCAAAGTCAACAAGCTGCCGAAGGTAACGTGACATTAACGTTATTATGATTGCTATTGATAAATGTGGTGCTGCATTGTCACAGCTCAATGCATTATCACATTCAGTAGCCTACATTACTATGATGCCTGCATAAGTATATGTATGCCTGTCTCCCCACCAGCAAAGGCTAAACACCCTGTGCTATCAACACTAAAACAGTAACATGTCAAGTGTGGCATGTGTGACTCTTGCTTGCATATTTACTTCACCCAAAAATGGGACAGTAGTAGTAGTACATTATGACTAATAAGTGACTCCAGCTGCTTGGCTTCAGGGACTGAGGATCATTAGCTAACCTGGGTTATTTCAGATAACCACATGTATCCTTATCATCACACGGTTGCCAGTTGGGCTTTTTAAATGACTATATTCAGTTTAACTCAAAGATAATATAGGCGCTGCACTGCACCTCTGCAAATTATTTCACTAAATCTAATATTTACAGTGACATATTAAAGCTACATGATATTAAAACTACATGTCGCTCTGTCTCCTGACCTGTCGCTCTCACCTTACCTGTGTGTGTGTGTGTGTGTGTGTGTGTGTGTGTGTGTGTGTGTGTGTGTGTGTGTGTGTGTCTCTCTCTCTCTCCAGTCTGTGTCCAGGATCAGTCAGGCATAGTCAGTCCTGAGCCTTCAACCAGTCATATAGACGATCAGGGACTCCACTGTGACCAGCAAGCCATCATCCCTCACCTACTCCTTAGATGTGGCCCACTGTGTCAACACCAACAGCCTGAAGGTGTTTGGCCGGCTGGGCATTTGGGTCAACCTTCAAGCCACCTGCCAAATATACTGGTATGTCTAATTGATATTGGCAGCATACACTTTCGGTTTGTGTGTTTTCAGTGTTCTAACTTAAGTTCAACGAGGCTTCATTTGTATCATTCCCATGGCCAAAGCAAAACATACACTCATAACATGATCCATATACAACTCTCATATTTAAAATTAAACAATCGAGAACAGAGGTGCCCAAATTCTTCCCTATTAAGCGCCAAAAGTAATTGGATGGATGGGCCGTGGGCTAAAAAATAAATGTTGACGTTATCTGAAATTACATTACATTTTTATTTTATAGACAATCTACATTCTAAGTCTAAAATAGGTCTTCTAGTTTCATATGGTGAAAGTATCACCATGTTTTCTTCCCATTTCAAAACCATGGAGGGCCAAAACAAACTGAGCGTCGTCCAAGTTTGGCCCCTGGGCCCCAAATTGGTCAGCCATGATCTAGAATGCTTTAAATAGAACTAATAACACCTCTGTCTGTCTGTCTGTCTGTCTGTCTGTCTGTCTGTGTTCCTTTTTCATAGGAGAGCTGCTTGGTGTTGACTACCTGCTGAGTCAGCCTGGAGCCGCTGAACGTGAACCCTGACTCAGAGGGATGTGGATGACGGTGAGGAAGAAGACGACGAGGGCTTGGAGGAAGATACTGTGTCCAGCCGAGCTTCTCTGTCTCCTCCCAGGCTGGGCATGGGAAGGTTCAGGTAAAGAGGAAGGAGTTCACTCCAGGGGTGGAGAGTGTGCAGAGGCACTCACAACTACTGCCCCGCTTCCCCAGTGGCCAGATTGCTGCTGTGTGATTGAGACCATCTTCATCCGGCTCTGTGACCTCCACCGCCATCCCAAGACGAGAGGGACAGGCAACTTGAAAGTTGTGTGTATGCGGCTTCCTCTCTCTCCTCTTCTGACTCCAGTGCAGCATTATATCAGTACCCATTTTAAATAGAGAAATATTTACTTCATATAGCACAAATTAAATGTAATTTGAAGTAATGGTGTTCTCTCTCCTCTTCTCTGACTCCAGTGCCGTGTTCTACCTGGTCAATGTTGCTTATGCAGGTTTTGCTTTACCGGCCATACAGTATATCCTCAAAAAGCCCAGCTTAGCACAAAGACACTGGTGGTTGGCACGCCTGGTTTTACCAGGAATGGGGTTCAAATCCCTACAGCGTCCTGCTTATTGTTGTGGCAATTTGAGGAAATCAAATATTGTTTTCTCTTAATTAACTATCTAAAAAGTCAACAATACTGTTTCAATTCATGTAAATTTTTATGGTTAGTTTTAAATTCATTAGTTTTAAATTAATTACACACACATTATATATATATATATATATATATATATATATATATATATATATATATATATATATATATATATATATATATATCAAGGGAAAAGTAGGCTACTCGTGCACAATCCAAGCAGGGAGGTGCTGGTCACAGCAAGCAGGATCAAAATAACATAAAAACAGTCTCTACAGGAACAAGTCCATATGAAGTTGACCGCAACACTCCAGAAGAACAGGGTGACCAAAGTTATATCAAGGAGGGGACGAGGAGGGGTAAAACCAGGAAACGCTCCCCCTTTTTCAGTCATCACCAGAAGCCAGAGCAACAGGCGGTAATTAACATTTCAGACTGTCCCCTTACTACTGCCCAAACGTCTGTTCTGAGTAAAGGGCTCTCTTTTGTCCCGACCAATAGAGTGAATGCTTTCAAACTGAAGGTGGACTGTTATAAATTCTTTAGGCTTTTACATCTTAAGCATCATTTCAGAAACGTTGACCAGACGCCTGTTAATCCATTAGACAGATTTAAGAAGTCTTCATCCTTTTGTCCCACCAGCACTCTAAGTCCAACTTTGGTCACTTTTAGTAAATTAGTAGAATGGGACATCCAAAAACTTATTAAATCACATGGTGATGTTAAAGTCCAGCAAAATGTATCTTTGTTGGAGAGAAAAGCCCTAAATGAGCTCAAGCTAAATGACAATATTGTAATTAAACCAGCGGATAAAGGTGGATCTATTGTGGTACTTAACACTAGAGATTATGTTGCTGAAGCTATGCGGCAGCTTGGAAATATTGCCTTTTATAGACCACTCCCCAACAATCCTGTTGAACAATTGATGAAAGACATGGATACAATTCTAAATGATGCGCTGAGTAACAATCTAATCGATAAAAAACAATATGAGTTCCTTAAAGTTGATTTTCCTGTCACACCTGTCTTTTATTTGTTACCCAAGATTCATAAATGTTTGGTTTCTCCTCCTGGACGTCCTATCGTCAGTTGCAATAACTCTCTATCTGAACCCTTAAGCCAATTTGTTGATTTTTTCATCAAGGATATTGCTAAAACTTTACCTTCATACGTTGCTGACACCAGGGATGTAATTAAACGACTGAATATGGATATTCCTGAAAATGCTTTTTTGGTGTCTTTCGATGTGGAAAGCTTGTACACAAATATTCCTCATGATGATGGTCTAGCAGCTGCTATGTCTTTTTTCCTTGACAATAGGGATGATATTCCTGCAAATTTGTTATTAAAATTGACCAATTTTATTTTGAAGTCTAATTACTTTATGTTTGACAATAAGTTCTATATACAGACCCAAGGTACGTCTATGGGCTCAGCCTTTGGGCCTAATTATGCAAACTTATTTATGGGTCATTGGGAGTCTCGGTTTATTCATAACCATTCTTCCTCTCCCCTTTTGAAACATGTCTTATTTTGGGTAAGATACATAGATGACATTTTGTTGGTCTTTCTGGGTTCAGAGAGTGAACTACACGAGTTCAGAGATTATATCAATGGTACACACCCCACACTCAGATTCTCCATGGTATTTGACAAGAAGCAAATTGATTTTTTAGATTTACGGATTTCTGTTGAACATGATGGCTTAAGCACCACCATTTTTAGAAAACTTACCGACAGGAACAGTGTGTTGCACGCACGTAGCCACCATCCCAGACGTTTAGTTGAAAATATCCCATATGGACAGTTTTTACGTCTCAAACGCATCTGTACTGACCCTGTTGACTTTGAATCGAAAGCTAATGAAATGCACGCCCGTTTTAAACAGCGGGGCTATAAAGAGTCTACCATCCGGACAGCCAGAAATAAGGTCAGTACAGTACATAGGGAGACCCTCCTAGACCCTGGTAATAAGGAGCCACAAGAGTATCGAGTCACTTTTGTTTCAGAGTTTAGTACAGCTTCCCAGGGCATTAAAGATATCATTTGTAGACATTGGAAGAACGTGCTTGAATGCGACCCTCTACTGGAGAACATCACCAAATTTCCTCCAAGGTTTTGTTTCAGAAGAGGCAACAACATCAGAGACGCTGTTGTCAGGTCCATGTATTCGACTCCTAGGCCCATTGACTCTAGCTGGCTTAGTAAGGGGTTGTGCGGCAATTTCCGCTGTGGCAGGTGCACACACTGTTCCAACACCACAGACACCAAGGTTTTCTTCCACCCTAAAACCGGACAACAGTATAAAATCAAAGGCTTCATTAATTGTAATACCACGAATGTTATTTATTTACTTAAGTGCCCGGAAAAATTTATATCGGTCATACAAAACGTAGTCTTAAATTACGCATAGCCGAGCACAAAGCGGCCATTAGAAATGGTAACATGGATTACATAATAGCTAAACATTACAAGGAACGTAACCATGGTTCAGCAGCCACTCTTAAGTTTGTTGGTATTGAGAGAGTTTCCCTCCCACCTAGGGGAGGGAACATGAAGAAACTCCTTTTACAGAGAGAGTCCTATTGGATTTTCACTTTGGACTCAATGGAGCCTCATGGGCTCAATGACAATCATGAGTTGTATTCTTTTTTGTAATGAGTGTAATGAGGGTAATATCGTTGTCCTGTTTTTTTGTTTTTGTATTTTTCACATCTATTTTAAATTTATTACTTTTGTACAATGGGTACATACAAACTTGTATGTTTTGATTGCCCCAAACAAACCCCCCCCCCCCCCCCCCCCCTTGTTGTTATGGGGATTACACCATCTCCTGGGGATCTTCAGCAACTGCTGCACTTTACACTGCTGCAGCTGCTGTACTTTTTCCTTTCCTGCATTGACTCTCTTTAGGAGGTTTCCTGCCCTTTTAACACATTCAGTGCCAGCCATGTTTTCAATCCTGTGGGTAAGTTGTGCCAGGGGTGTTTTTGACGATTCTGGCTCATTTTACAACGGCCGAGGATTCTTTTCTGTTAAGAATTCATGAACACCAATCATCTAAAAATAACTAATAGAATGTGTGCTTTCTCTGTCTAAAAGAGTTAGTTTGCAGAGTTAGTAGTTATGTAGATATTAGCCGTTGAGTACAGCATGGTTTCAGCGTCTGGAAATTTATTCAGAGATAAATGGCTTTTTGTGAAACAGTCACTTTAACCATTCATTTTTGGCATCAGTAAGACCGTCAGACATTCTAAACAATAGTTTTGAACAGTAATTTCCTCCATAACAACAGGAAACACCCCTCTCATTCAAACTCCTCCCTCCGTGTGTCTTCTCCTCCTTCCTCCTGGCTGTACAGCGGGCGTGTCAGAAGCGCTTTTGCTGCTGCCTGCCTGTGTGCCTGCCTGCCTGCTTGCCTGCGTGCGGACGCTCCTTGTGCGAGTCAAGATGGGCCGGGGAATGCGTGGGCGATGGGCAGATGTTGATTCTGGCCTTTCTGAGGTGTTTCAAAGTGTGTTTCACCTATGATCTATTTTGCAAATCGCTCTCCGCTCTCTGTGTGCTGCTGCCGGTGCGCGGCCGCTCTCAGGCAAGACAAGTCTTGAATGGATTACTGTAAAATCGCCACGCCATTTCCTTGAACGGCTTGCTCCCGGCAGTTTTTTCTTTGATTTCGGTCGTCTGGGGGAGCACTGTCAACACTTAGTGGGTCGGTAAAATAGATTATACACATTATCTTGCTCCAATAGTGATCTCGAAGATGTAAAAGTTGTTGATTGATGTCCCACCGTCAAAAAAAAAAAATGTTTATGTAAGACGAGTAAACTCGGCTCTGGCACTTAAGCGTTGGATTATGTAAGACGAATTATTTCGGCTATGGCACTTAAGGTGTTAATGTGATTGCGGGCATTTCTGGTTCCAAATGTGTTGAGCCTTACACTTGTTGCCCATTAAGGTATGTTTTTATTGTGTAATCTGTGTTTCCTCATTTAATTGCTTAATTGACCTGTTCATTGAGGGGCGGGCCGTTCAGTCACACGGCCTGCTACAAAGGTGTTTGTAATCACTGCACTTTTACTATGAACCTGATGAAGCAGCAAGCCTGCGAAACGCGTTGTTCTGCTAAAATAAATATGATCTTTTGATATAACTTTGGTCACCCTGTTCTTCTGGAGTGTTGCGGTCAACTTCATATGGACTTGTTCCTGTAGAGACTGTTTTTATGTTATATATATATATATATATATATATATATATATATATAGTTTATAATTATAAACAATTACCGTATTCAACAAAAGTTTTGGCCACCAAAAACTGCATAAAAGCAAAGAAATGCAAAACAATGCAGACATGAAAAAAAAAATCTTTCTCAACAAAAATACAAAACCTATATAAAGACTTTAAAAAAGCCAGAGGAGTGAAAATTGGCAATACAGAAGTGTTTTCTCATCTCTTTTCCCCTCCCTTTCTCTCTTTTTTTCTTCTCCCCCTTCTTCCCCCTCTTCTCCTTTCTTCCCCCCCCTGGGCAGACTGTTGTGCCCCAGCTTTGGCGGAGGAGGTAGAGCGGGTTGTCTACCAATCAGAAGGTCGGTGGTTCGATCCTCGGCTCCTCCAGTCCGCATGTCGAAGTGTCCTTGGGCAAGACACTGAACCCCAAATTGCTCCCGATGGCTGTACCTTGCCAAGCGCTATATAAATGCAGTCCATTTACCATTTTACCATCCATAAATAAATCCAAAACCAACCAGTTAATTATTTAAAATTTACCTTCAAACTTCCTCAATGTAGAACAGTAATTTCTTACACATGAGATTGATTGCTTTTAGCTGTTCAGTCATCAAGATTATTGAAAATATTCCATATTCCAGACTGAAATGTTATAACAGAAGTGGAGTATTGGCCAGGATGACATGAACATTTGGACACTTATTCAGTGTTTAACAGTAATTTCTTACATTACATTTAGCCTGATTTAATCAAGATGATTGAAAAATATTCCAGAATCCAGACTGAAATGTTACAACAGAAGTTGACTATTAGAATGACTTGAACATGAACAATTGGACACTTCCTCAGTGTTGAACGGCAATTTATACACATGAGATTACTTTTAGCCAGATCTTGCATGTTGCGTTCAGGTACACTGTAAAAAAGAAAAAAGAAAAGAAAAAAGAAAAATGCAATTCCAGCACGGGCCGCACAGGGGGCGCTCGCGGGCCATTATTTACTTAGGGAACTCTGCTGTAGGCTACATGTTGACAATGAAGTACAGTCAACTAGTGGTGTCATTCACTGTCAAATCACACATGATGGCATTTACAGGGACATCTACCACTAGTGGAATGGCATTTTGGGCTGAACAAGCCCAGAATTTCACTGGTGGAAGTGAATCCCAATGGGGTTTGCAGGTCTCTTCCTCACCTCTTCGTCAAGTAGTCTACTACTAGTCCTACTTTTATAACAGTGATGTCAACAGTGTCCAGCAATGGATAAACGTCCTATGTTAAACAGTTACATGTATGACATCACTGATGATGACATCACAATTACTCGAGTGACATCCCTGATGACATCACAATTTCTTGAGTGAGATCACTGATGGTAGAATATAGGCAGAAATATTCAAAAGTAGGTGAAAATAACATGTTTAAAATGCACGTGGTGACATCATCGGATAATTCCTCAGGGTTTGGGAGTCAGTCAGTCAATCAGTCAACTTCAGACAGAGGCAGATTTAGGCCAGCAGCCAGCCGCATGGCAAAACAAAACAAAACAAAACAAAACACACATCAAACAACAACATACATTCACCAATTATCTCAACAGACAGCTGCTTGACAGTACAGTGATCATCACAAACCCCTGTTTGCTAATTAACACTTTAATCTATATTCCAAGCCTCTGGCATTTGTGGGTGATTAGCACACTGCAGGTAATATATTTTGGTTCCCCGGGACAGTTAAAGGCAGCTAATTACATTCAGCACAGATGGCTTAACTTTCTACAAAGTATCAATCTTCATTGCAGTGGCAAGTTTCCACAACAGAGCCAGATGCTTCCTCCAGGCGCTATGGGCAGCGATTGGAAAATGTAAACAGCGCATCACTTGTCGCTCACTTCCCTCTGGCTGTTCAAAACGATCCCCGCTCTCCTGATGGTCTCGTCGCTGATGATGATGTCCCCCTCTACCGGCTGGTATGCAGAGCAGCTAGCCTGGGCCGGCTCAACAGTCACTCTCCTGCCCAGAACAATCGGCTCTGCACTGCTCCGCTGCTCCGCCGCTTGTTGCTCAGGCTGCTCCACTGCTCCGCTACTCCGCTGCTCCTCTGCCTGTTGCTCCGGCTGCTCCCCCGGCTGTGTGTCTCTTCCAGCGTTCACACTCTTAGTGCAGTCTCTAGCTAAATGTTCAGGCGACTGGCAAGCCCAACAAAGCCTCACCTGTCTCTCCTCTCTCGCTGTCCTCCAATCCCCGACAGCTTCTTGACATTCTCTGGCTAAATGTCCGATCGCGCCGCATGCCCAGCAGGCTCCCTGCTGTCCATGTCGTTGTCCCGCATACCCGGTCCGTCTCCCGGGTCCGCCTCGGCACCACCTCGCCACATGGCCCGGTTCTCCACAGCTCCAACACAGTCTATTTTGTGGTTCCTCCAGCCGTTCTCCACACTGCGCTCCCTCTGCGCTCATCAAATCCACCCGCTGCATGACTTCTCGCAGCGTCCGCATCACCTCTACTGCCCAGGCAGGAGTTTCTTCCACCAGCCGTCTGACTTCTTTCAACACACGGGCTTCCATGCCCGCCAGCATCGAGCTGATCTCTGTCGTCAGCCCCTCTTTTCTCCCGTTCGCCGACAGGCTTTCTTCTAGGCGCACCATCACACGTGGCGCTCGTAGCAGCTAGCTCACACAGCTAGCTCGCTACCGCTAGGTCGCTCGAGCCTTTGATCTCCAACTTTTCTCCGCTGTTCCTCCTCACTCTCTCCCCTCTCGACCGAATCAGAGGCGCTACCGCTTTACTGTCTGACACCAATGTAACGTATCGGTGATACGCCAAGGAACGGAGAGTTGTAGTTGGTACAGGTTCTTTATTCACAGGCTTCTTTAGCTCCTAGCAGCTAGCTTCACAGAGCCAGCTCTCCACACAACACCCGGTCTCGCTCACTCCATAGCTTGACTGCCCCCCGGCACCCCGGCCGCTGGTCCTATATACCCCGTTTCCCCTAGGAACACACCCACCCACATTAGTTCCTAGCTACAATCCAGACAGTTCTATTGCACATCACATTACAGGTAATACTTGGATTACCTGAAACGCTACAATATTTTGCAAAAGAACTCAGGAGATATGTGTTATCGATTCCTATTTGAGGATCTTAAAACAACGAATTTGATTGAAAGGATACGATGATGTTATTTGTATTACATTTTTCCCCATTTTGTCCTACAAGACCTTACTAGATTCTGATCCACACACCATACCAGTTGGTGGCGGTAATGCACCAATTCGTTGTTTGCCAACCGCCAATGAAATCTTAGAGAAGAAGAAGCAGAAGAAGAAAGAGGTAGCAGTAGCCTATTATTTCCAGGTTATTTCCTCGGGACTTCAGAAGTTTAATTTCCAAACACAAGACTCGTATGTGCGGATGATATTATCGTGGATATATGAAGTGGAACCGGGGCTCCGTTTAACTCTAAGGGGAAGAAGACGCTCCTCTTATGGGACTCTCAGGTGAATGGTTTAGCTGTGAAGCTAACGTTAGCTTAGCTGTGAAGCTATTGGAGCTATGAATGATAACGTTTGTCAGTAAAGCAAATAGTTCAGGAGGAAGCGTTCCTGTCACTGTATGAAAGTGAAAATGTCTAAAGTCCAGAAGCTGCAGAGAGAAGTCTTTCCTCCAGATCTCCAGCAGCTGTTGGTCTGTAAAGCAGAGGTTCCCGGTGAGCAGCATGAATGGAGCCCGAGTTTGCACCAGGAGGACCCAGAGCCCCCACACATTAAAGAGGAACAGGAGGAACTCTGGACCAGTCGGTGGGGAGAGCATCTTCAGGAGGACCCAGAGCCCCCACACATGAAAGAGGAACAGGAGGAACTCTGCATCAGTCAGGAGGAAGAGCAGCTTCTGTTCTGGAGGACCCAGAGCCCCCACACATGAAAGAGGAACAGGGGGAACTCTGGACCAGTCAGGGGGGAGAGCAGCTTCAAGGGCTGGAGGAGGCTGATATCACCAAGTTCCCATTCACTCCTGTCCCTGTGAAGAGTGAAGATGAGGAAGAGAAACCTCAGTCCTCACAGCTTCATCAAAGCCAAACTGAGGAGAACAGAGAGGCAGAACCTCTAGCCAGCAGCTCAACGGAACAGATGAAAACAGAAGCTGGTGGAGACGACTGTGTAGTATCAGAACCAGCAAATAATTTAGATCCAGCTAGTCATTTACAACCAACTAGTGATGACAAGACTGACGACTCTTCTGAACCTGAGACTGACGAAAGTGATGAAGAATGGATGGAAACTAGTGAACCTCAGTCAGGTTTAGACTCACAGAGAAGCAGTGAAGTTTTGGGGAAGAAACGGTTGAGTCGCTCAGTTGGTGGTAAAGGTTTTGTTCAAAAAGGACACTTGAAGTCAGACATGATAGTCCACACAGGTGAGAAACAATTTCATTGCTCATTCTGTTGTCAAGGTTTTGGTCAAAAACAAAACTTGAAGAGACACATGATAATCCACACAGGGGAGAAGGAATTTAATTGCTCAGTCTGTGGTAAAAGCTTTGGTCAAAAAGGAGACTTGAAGAGACACATGATAGTCCACACAGGTGAGAAACAATTTAATTGTTCAATCTGTGGTAAACGTTTTGGTCAAAAAGGACACTTGAAGAAACACATGATGGTCCATGCAAGAGAGTAAACTAGAAAAAGGGCTCGCGACACAGTTTCTTTTTTGCTTCCGTGGACAACATTTAATAATTCAAGACAAACAGTTTCGATCCAATCTGGATCTTTGTCAGTGTCATGCAAGAGAGTAAACATTTAATCGTTATCTGTGGTGGAGGGGGGATTTGAGTGTTTGTATGAGAGTATGTATCCTACTCTATGTGTGTGTATGTATATATTAGGGCTGTGGCGATTCACTTATCTCCCGATTCGATACTATCACGATTCTTGGGTGCCGATTCGATTTATATTGCGATTCTTAAGTATTGCGATTCTACGATTATTGCGATTCAATATTACGATTTATTGCGATTTTTGTTTATTTTTTTCTTTTATTTTTTCAGTTTGTTTGCTTTTTACACTAGATTAGAACATGGGAAAAGTTTAATCATACACTAGAGACTGTATATTATATATCATGAGTAGGGCTGGGCGATATAGTTAAAAACGGGGGTGGACTGGGGTCATAATTCAGGCCGGGCATTAGATACCAAGCAGGCCAGGCCGATATGGGCCAATGCGCGTGAAATTTGGGCTGTTTGAAGCCCAATTTGGGCCGTTTGAAGCCAGATTTGGGCCGTTTGAAGTCCAATTTTACAATGAGATGCACCCACTTTAACCCTGAAGTGTAATTATTACTTCAGACTAACTAATAAAGTAATAAAACCACTAGTAAACCAGTAGGCGGCGCCTGGCCTGCTGTTCAGTGAGTGGCCTGACTGCAAGCACCAAAAAAAACCGTGTGGCGATTATCGATTCTGGAATAAAAGATCGATTCAAAAAATCGTGACATTAAAAATCGCGATACTTAGGTGAATCGATTTTTTCCCCCACCCCTAGTATATATTAGGGCTGTGAATCTTCACTGGCCTCACGATTCGATTCGATTACGATTCAGAGGGCTACGATTCTATTACGATTATCGATGCATCTCGATGCATCTTAAATCGATGCATCACTTTTTTCCGCAATACATGATTTATTTTTTCTCACTTTCTTTTTTCTCACTGTGTGGCTACTTTTAAAATAAAAGTGCATTTGGAATTGCATTGTATTATGATCCATAATTAAAATGAACAACTGCATGTACTTCCATTATATTTTATTTGATTATAATATATATATATATTTTTTTAATAATCGATTTTTGACATTTGTGAATCGATGCAGAATCGTGCACGTCCGCATCGCGATGCATCTTATAATCGATTATTTTTGACACCCCTAATATATATCTATATCCATCTATATATATATATATATATAGTAAAAAGGAAGAAGTTTCACCGCACACAATGTGGAACTTTTAAGTTGATTTATTCTCTAAAAAAGCAACGCGTTTCGCCACTCAAGCTTCATCAGGCTCATATCAGTCAGTCACATATCAGCACAATGTTTTTATAGGCTACACCTGTACTCAGTGGAATGGGCACTAGCTGACAGAGGGCTACCAGGAGCTAATGGTAACAAATTAGCAATGATTACATCTCATTCATAATATCAAAAGGCTCAATCAATATCAATACAAGTATTAGGCCATGAACAACAATATAAATATAAAAAAATCATTAATTATACAAAAGGGCAACAATACATTTTACAAAAGGTAGGGCAACAATAAATGTACTCCATGATCTCTGCTTCTGATCCCTACATAAGGGGAGGGAGGGTGGTGAAATATGGGGCCGCAGAACATTCTCCCCCTCCCTCCTCCTCAGGCCCCGGCTGCTCACCCTACAGTACAGGCGAAACAGCCTCCTGCCTGGGGCGCCAGTTCGGCTAGGGCGCTCTGTAGCCCTCACAAAACAACAACAAACACAAACAAAAATCGCTGGTGCGTGATTTTTCTGCACATTTTTTTCTGCACAATCAGTGTCTGAAATTGGGTACAGGATTGCGGGAATCCCGCGTCTGCGCGAACCGTTGCATACGACTGGACAAGCCGCTTGTCACAGACAGGGGCAGAGCATCAGTGCAGCTGCAGCAGCTGAGTAGCCTATAAGTCGGAGGTGAGTACTCACCTCCGACTTATATACACGTGTCACTTCACCTGCCTTCTGCTCCCTGTCAAAAGTGAACCAGGAAAATACATTTTAGGCTGTAGGCTGCTTTTGTGAAAAAGGGGCACAAAAGAGTCCTCTCTCTCTTCTCTCTGCACAATCAAAGTAGTTGAGTGGTTCTCAATGTGGGGTCCGGTGACCACCAGTGGTCCTTGAGAGGATTCCAGGATTCTCTATCTCTCAACCTAATATATATGGAATTCTGGCCATCAATCATTTGCATCTGAGAGACCAAGGGCCCTATTCTCCCACAGGCCTTCGGCACTAAAACGGGCCTTAACCGCAAAAAAACGTGCCTTGCGCCTGTTTTGGGACGATATCAATATGGCTTTACGCTGCCAAATGCGCTTTAGGCCGAATGGGCGTGGCGCAGTCCCAGAATGGGCCAAAGTGGGCGTGTCGGCCTTAAATCTCGGCGTACTGATATCTTGGCACCTGCCTTAAATTTAGCGATTTGCGCCTTTGAAAACCAGGCCTATTCACTGCGCCAGTGCACTTGTGCCTCTCCCCTGTCACCCTTCTCTGTCTCTCTCTGAAACCAGGCCTATTCAGTGCGCCAGTGCTCTTCTGCCTCTGAGTCACCCTTCTCTCTCTCTCTCTGACTCCCTCGCTCAAACAGACACAACACATAGCAGCACCCAGCTTCCCATAGGAAATAGCAGTTGTAAGTTTACTGCCTGTGAATGTCCACTCCCAGCATGCAATTGGGTCCTCCATTTCGCTACTAAATAGAGCCGAAATAGATATAAAAGGTAGATCTAAAATAATGTGTAATGGTAAGACAACCTGCAATTGTCGAACATTTCAATATTGGACCAAATAAAACATGAAATGAAACACCACCCTATGTGAAACATATATGTCCTCTTGAGCCTATATATACCCTGTGTGGATTTAACGTGATTTAGGTAAGTGACAGCGGAACGCGCTTCGGAAGCTTCTACTGTCATCTGCTATACTGTGATGTGCGCTCCAATAACTTCGCCCTACTCCACATTTAGTTTTACAATAAAAACACATTTATGCAATGACTTTACATAATGTAGGGTATATTTATGTGCATCATTCTACCTGCAGCAGGGGAGAGAAAACGATATCTTTCTGGACAAACTTTCACCAATCTAATAGGCTATATTTTTCTAGCTGATGCGTTTAGTACATTATTTTCACTTTGATCTTGCTATAGTGTAGCGTATTTACATGCTTGCAGTATTGAAACTGCAGTTAGATTGGTTTGAGAAGCATAATAATATGGAATAATAGCCTATAATGCAGACAGACAGGCTGGATGAAGGGAGGGGGGGGGGGGGGGCAGAGCGTTTGGCTTTCGTCTGGTTTTGCGGGATCACTGGAATTGGAGCTAAAAAGGCAAGCGTGCGATTCGTTTATTGCACTTATCCAATGAGCATGACGGTGCATAATTTTACGCCTAAAAGGCGTGGTTGTAATGCTTTGGGCTGCATCTAGCGCCAGCACGATGATATCAAGTGCGCCTTTCCACGCCCACTGCTTTGATCTGCGCCTGCCGCTCGGCCTAGAAACTGCGCCGATGCAACGATAGGGGCCCAAATCTCATCATATGGGGGTCCATTGCCCCAAAGTGAACTAAATTAGGGCTCCTTAGTCTGAAAAAGGTTGGGAATGATTTACAGCAACACAATGCCATTTCCTTCCTTTTATGATTATAGTGGTGTTTATTGATAGTATTGTGTTACATAGGTGTTGGTAGAAAAATAACAGGCGATTGTAATCAATTAACAGGTGATTAACAGGTCAAGTGACACAAACAGCCAATGAGCTGTGTGTATTGTAGCGCCATATTGGTAGGAAAATGCTTGTGACATCATCGGAATAGGCTTGGAGTTGTGAGGAGCCGGGAAAGGACAGGGGGAGTAGGGGAGTTACTATCTTGAAATCCCATAGTCTTTGGTTCATCGTGACGTCAAGATGTATCAAATCTCCGATTCATTTGAGGGCAAAAAAAAGCAGTGTTCAACCCATAGAGGGCACTTATGAAAATGATACAAATGGTACAATGGTAACAGTTTGGTCTCAAATGTGGAAATTTTGACCAGAATTCTTCACACACCACCCCCAAAGTCATATATATTGGTTAAAAGCTGAAAAAAAAAAGTGTTTTGGGGTTTAGTCCTGCTTTAACATGTGTTTGGGTGTTGTATGGTATATTAAAATGTCCAAACCAGCCCACGGGATGACTTTGCAAGGTGTGAAAATGGCACTAATGAAATGTAATTAATCTATTTTCATTGTTCTTTGATATAGATATCAGTTGCCGACCGTTGGTTGTAATGCACAGTTACAGACAGTAGACTTGATCTGTTTGATAGGCCTATGGTAGCTGGGACACCCCTATGTGAAAATGTGTTTTTCACTGTTTTCCTCATGATAATGAACAGAGTAGTCCTTGCCAATTGTTGTATTTAGTGTGTATTGTGTATGTCTTGTTTACTTTTAGTATTTACTTTTATACGCTAGTTCTTTTAATGTGTCACTCTTCTACTTGTTTAAGCTCCGTCCTTAATGAGTGAATTTCCCACTTGTGGGATTAATAAACGCTATCCTATGTATCCTATCCTTGTTTTATGGAATGTGCAAAAACTGATATATTATTGTTGAAATTGCACTTTAAAAAAAAAAGAAAACTAACCAACGCTAAATAAACTGGCTCTGCTACACGATTCAACAGGACACAAATTGTAGACATAATGGTTTGATTTAGATAACCACAATGAAGGTAAGTCCTATTTCCAAATGTTTTGGTCTTGACTTGAACGCTAAGCAACAAAGATCTATGTGAAAAGCTGGCCACAGCCTACTTGTTGTATAATATACAAGTACAAGTGTACTTGTTCCTCATTGTTCATGTTCCTCATTAGCAGAGACTGGCTCTAGTCTAGCTGTTTCCCAAAAGCTAAAGCGTGGTGTTGCGGTTAGCATGTGCGCTTTGGAAGTGGGAGAGTGTTAGAAGACAAGTTGTAATTCATTTTCTGAAAAACTATTAGATGTTCGAATAAGAAAATACTTGGATTGTCCTGTGAATAGGTAAACATTATGCATAGCCTACTGGTAGGAATAAACGTTCCCAAAACCATTTTAGGTTTAGCCCTCATGGAGACCACCATTTCATTCCTACTCAGAATTTAAACCCTGCTACCGGTATGCTAATGTTGACTAGATAGTGCCACTGACACATACAATTCATTTACAGAAACAGAGGACGAGGAAGGCATATTCAATTCAATTCAAACTTTATTTCAGACCCAGGGAGATCCATAATATAATAAAAAGAAAAACAATAAAAAAGGCAGTACAATAAATAGTAAGTGTTGATAACAGCACATAGGTTACCAAGATACTCAGGGTCTAGTATACAGACATTTTCGCCAGTGGACGATATACTTTTATTGTAACAATAATGGGTATAACGATCTATAAGCAGGTGATGGTGGCAGCTGCAGCTTGTCCACCGGTGTGGTCATTTCCAGAGGTGGTGCTGATGGCATGACCGCAGTTGATGGTACAGCCATTTTCAGAGGTGGTGCTGATGCTGGTACAGTTCTCTTGAAGAAGTTTAGGCATCGCAAAACCCTCTTCAGTAGGGGAGACTTCTTTTTAGACTCAGTCTGTCCTTCTCTGCCTTCGTGCGTCACTTTGTGGCAACGGGCAGCAGCCTGGTGTTCCAGCTTCTCTGTGAGTGCAGTCTGGTGTTCCAGCTTCTCTGTGAGTGCAGTCTGGTGTTCCAGCTTCTCTGTGAGTGCAGTCTGGTGTTCCAGCTTCTCTGTGAGTGCCTGGATTACCATGTGGAGGTCGTTGTTCTTTTTAGACTCAGTCTGTCCTTCTCTGCCTTCGTGTGTCAGTTTGTGGCAACGGGCAGCATGGTGTTCCAGCTTCTCTGTGAGTGCAGTCTGGTGTTCCAGCTTCTCTGTGACTGCCTGGATTACCATGTAGAAGTCGTTGTTGTCCTGTATGAGGATTGCCTTCTCCTTCTCCAACACCGCAACCCTGCTCCTCTCTCTCTGCAGAAGTTCCTGGTTGCCCTGCTTTTCTTTGCGCAGTTTTTGGGACAGGTACTGCAGTCTCTCCAACTCGGACATCTGCTCGAACCGCTCAAACCGGTTGGCCCCCATGTCACTGCAGGAATGAAAGTAGTAGCTAGTAGTAGTAGTAGTAGTAGTAGTAGATCGTTTGAATGTTTTCAGGTCACTGTGTAGTAGACTGATAGACTCCTGAGTATGCAACCTCCAGTATATATAGCCCTGAGCCGCGAAGATGATGACACCACAAATGACGCATTTCGGGTGTCATAACGACGCCGCACCGTGATTGGTTCTGAGGTCCCACCACAGATGACGTAATTTCGGGTGTCACAACAACGCCGCACTCTGATTGGTTCTGAGCGTTCTATGGGTCCCTCTGCTGTGCAAAGGGGTGACGCGGGGACCTAGCAAGCTAACTTGAAATAAAGATCGTGAGTTCCCAAACTCCACACAAACCACACATATAAACACAAAGCTGCCCGTTGTTAGCTCAATACAGTTTAAACTAAGATATTCCATTAAAAAAATAATTTTTCCAGCCACAGATTTAGCTACTACATCAACGAACTTCAGCGTTAGCTTTAGCTAATCGCTCCCTGCTAACATGAGTTCCTGTTGCCAAATCTCGCGAGTGTGTTGCTGAGGTCTTGAACAAGTTTATTTTTCTCCTGATCTGTCTGAAAAATGCAATTTTAGTGTCAGAATATTCTGAAGGTATGTGGCTTCGGAGAATGGGCAGAATATTTACTTTAATGAATATGGGGGCGATTCAAATAATCTGTCATAATCTGAGATCACGTTGTATAGTTTACAACTGTAATTGTATGTATGGATATTATCACGAATATATAAACTGGAGACGAGGCTCCGTTTAGCCGAGAGGAGGAAGAAGAAGCGCTTCTCTCAGATGAATGGTTTAGTTAGCTGTGAAGCTAATGGAGCTAACGTTGGAGCGCTTTCCCCCCGGAAATGTCTAATGTCCAAAACCTGACAGCGTTGGTGAACTAGCGACTGTTGAAGAGATCTTTGGGCTGTTTGAAGAAGAAGCAGAGTACGAGGAAGAACATCTAAAGATATTCCTAATCCACTGAGTTGACTGCTTCTGAATAAGGAAATGGTGTGTAACGAGTTAACAATTCATTATATCAGGCTAGACTCTTCTTGTTCCAAAAAGATCAAGCAACACTGTTGGACACTGATTTAAATCCTGCAGTGCGGTTACACAGAGTAGCCATACCTCCAGACTTCCAGCAGTTGTTGGTCATTAAAGAAGTTGTTTTCCCTAAGCTGCAGGAGTGGAGCCCCATTCTGGACCAGGAGAGCACAGAGCACCCACAGGTGGAACTCTGGATCAGTCAGAATGAAGACTAGCTTCAGGAGGGCCCAGAGCCCCCACACATCAAAGAGGAACAGGAGGAACTAATCTGGACCAGTCAGGAGGGAGAGCAGCATCAGGAAGACCCAGAGCCCCCACACATTAAGACATCCGATCCCAGGCTGTTTATCTGTTTTGTAAATCAATGGTCCATTCACTGTGAATGTTTTCAAATTTCTTCTAAAAGAAACGGGAACATTTGGAGGTGTTGTTATTTATAGCTTATTATGCAATGCTTTTCTTTGTCTGGCCCACTTGAGACCAGATTGGGTCGCATGTGGCCCGTGAAGTAAAAAGAGTCTGACACCCCTGGTCTAATCTAATGTGTGTCTGCAAGTGAGTATGATGCCCTGTAGAAATAACATATACTGCTTCTGGAGGGTAGCAGAGGACCAGGGCTATGATGCCCTGTAGAAATAACATATACTGCTTCTGGAGGGTAGCAGAGGACCAGGGCTATGATGCCCTGTAGAAATAACATATACTGCTTCTGGAGGGTAGCAGAGGACCAGGGCTACCACTACTGGACCCCCTTACCAGGCTACCTAATTGGCCGGTTACAATGTCAACTGCTGATTGGCTAGAGGCTTTGCATTTTCTACAAACACCCTCCCAGGGCTTGAGGCCAGACGGTCTGGTAGAACGAAATGAAATGTGAGTTCATGTGACCGGCTGGTTTACACATTAGGTAGGCCACATTTAACTACAATTCCTTCCTAGCATTATAAGCTCTAAAAAAAAGTACAATGCAAAGAAGTAATTGAACATTTGACTTCAGCTTGGTGATATATGAATACATGACATTAACCCCAAAAGGGGATGCTATTCCATCTTTGTAGCCGAGCTTCAGCAGGCACCACTCGGCTGTCACATCACACTGTATCTTACTCTCTCTCCCCAACAGTGACATCAAGCTGTGAGTATGGCTGCAGTGTTGGGCTGTGGTACAGACAGAATGGAGGGGGGTGGAGGAGAAAGGTGGAGAGGCACTCCTCTCTGCAGTGTTGGGCTGTGGTACAGACAGAATGGAGGGGGGGGGGGGAGAAAGGTGAAGATGCACTCCTCTCATTATCCGTTCTTCTCATGGCAGATCCGATCGCCTCGAGAGTCAGCTGTCAATCACAGCCGTTGTGTCGAGTCAACGCAGGAGCCCAGAATGTACGGGGCCACCCATCAAACCTGCCTATACAGCCCAAAGCTACAGCCAGTCGCAATTAAAGTGTGGCTTCACTGCGAGAGAGGAACATAAGGCCACCAGAAGTTCACTGAAAAACCCAATTACCAGCTTGTCAAATAAACGCTGTCAGCAAGGGTTGTTCTTGGAAACAAACCAGCTGTGACTCACCTTGGCACCGGCTTCAGAGACCCACGAGAGAGGGGACTGACCCACGAGAGAGGGGACTGACCCACGAGAGAGGGGACTGACCCACGAGAGAGGGGACTGCGGCTGTTATCAGAATAATCCAAACTCTCAATTAGGTGAATGTAACTTTTGGTTTATTATGTTGGAACAAACTAGAAAATGGAGAGAAAAAAAGCCCCCAAGGGTATGCACAGGGCCACATCACAGACCATGCAGTTTCATGTACAAAACTCACAAATGGAGTAAGGGGTTTGGGATTAAAGGTTATAAAAATAGAACATTTACAAAATAAAAATATCTACAGAGCCAGTTGAGCGGCATACTCAATAGTGTGGCTAATTTGTCCAATAATTATTTTCAAATAACTATTTTTTTCCAAGAAAAATGTACAATCTAAACAAAAACAACACAATCATAGAAAAATACATTTCACAGTTGAGGCGGAGAGAGCATATAGAGAGGCAAAGTGACCGCCTACTTCCTGCTTCAGCACTGTACCAGAGATTTTCATCCGCCATTTATTTTCCCATACACATTTCGTAAAATGCGTATAAAAATAGTTTTACTGGTTCAAACCAAACGGTACAGATATATTTAAAAACAGGAGAGATCGCATAACATTTCACTGGGACCAAAACGTTAAATTAAAGAAAATATTTTTTCAATGTTGTTTTTTTAAGTTTTGGTCCGAGTGAAATGTTCTATGGTCTCTCCCGATTATAGCGTTAGCTGAACCGTTTGGTTCGACGAAGTACAACTAATTATAAGCATTTTACGAAATGTCTATGGGAAAATAAATGGCGGATTAAAATCTCTGGTACAGTGCTGAAGCAGGAAGTAGGCGGTCACTTTGCCTCTCTATAACTATGCAGTCTTTGGCACAGAAACTGACGCTACACAGTAGTTTCGTTCTTCCATAAGCCGGTCTTGTGTACTGCTCGTACACTCTGTGTTTATACTGCTCGTACACTCTGTGGTGATTAAAGGCAGTGCGGGCTGCTCGTGGTCTTTGAGCGTGCCGTTTGGAGTGATGAGGTTCAGTCCGTATGACTTGGGTTGGCTTTCGAGTTCTGTGTTGCTCGGCTGCTTCACCGCGACAGTGTCTTTACTTGAACTAGACAAAGCGGTAGCTGCTCGCTCAGTCTCTACTGTCACCACTACTGCTGATGCTGCTCCTCCTGCACCCACGGGCCCGTTGGCCAGAGTGACTGCCCCGTTGGCCAGAGTGACGCCCCCTCCTTTATCTGCATAGCGCGAGCGTCGAGGTAAGCTAGCGCTGTCCTGCTGCAGCTGACTCTGATGCCGCTCCCTGTAGGCCATGTAGGCCGCCCGCCGGCTATTGCGTGCCGCCACGTCGTGATGGTGGTGGTGCCGCCTGTGGGGGGCGCTCTGCACGCTTCCCTCCACGCTGGTGGGCACATCGTAGGCGTACTCGCATAACACAGTCAACCGGCTGGCCCGATGGGCCCGCGCCCTGTTCTTGTGATGCCTGCCCGCATGTCCGTTAGTGGATGACGCAGGATTGTTGTTGTTCATGGGGCGGAACTGCACCTCAACTGGGGCCACGTGCATTTTGATTTCATTGTCTAGCGAATGTTCAGTCAGGCTGTTGTCCAAAATGGCCGCGCCGTTGGCTGGCACCGGTAGCGAGACGGATTTACACTGGGCCGCCTCTGCGTGCAGATTGGTCAGCTTGCTGCCCGGGGGGGAGGTGCGCACCACGGTGGGGGCACGCATGCTGGGGGCAGGAAGATTCGGCGCTGCTGTGGCCACACTTTGACGCCTCCCCGTTTGCCCTGCCGACCGATCCGGCTGAGGACGCCGTCGCCGTCGTCGTCGTCGCCCCCGGCTGGGGCAGAAGGACGTCTTCCTGCGCAGAGTAGGCTCGTCTCCCAGAGCAACACGCCTGCGACCAATAGCGCCTCATGTCCTGCCGGTTGACACAGTGATGTGCCACCATGAACGCCCCCAGCGCCAGCGCGGCCACCCCGCACAGGCAGGTGAAGGCGAGGTCAAAGGGGTGGTCCTGCGACACGGCCATGGCCCCGAACACCCAGAGGGCCGCGTAGAGCCCCAGTGCCCCCGCCGCGCCCATGAGCTGGGCGACGAAGGTGTGCTCATTCTCCAGGGCCGACAGGGGCACGGCGCGGGGGGCCGACACCGTCGAGGAGGAGGCCTCGTGGGGCTGCAGCTGGAGGGTGAGAGGGTGGAGCTGGCTGCTGGGACCGTCCGCCCCGGCCGAGCCCAGGTGCTGCTGCTCCTCGGTGGGCTCCTTGAGCTCGTAGCGGCGCTCGGGTGGCGCCGCAACTGGAGCAAGATGCTGAGGAAGTACATGCAGTCCACAAAGATGATGAAGCCCACCGGGCCGTAGAAGGCGCCGATGCTCGGCTCCCAGGCCATCCAGCAGCTAGAGGGGGAGCGAGACAAGAGACATGGCATCACACTTTCTTCTAGCAATCACTTTGTTTCAGTGGCTAGGGTAGAGCAGCCACAAAGAGAGGGTTTGTATACAATATTTCTGTAGTTTAGTCCCAATTCTTTAAGTTTCTGTTCCATTACATTTAATAATACAGGCTGCTAGTTAGAAATTAATTAAACTCCAAAGACTTTGGACAGATACGGGTCCAGATTTCTCAATGAGTCAGCCATGTAGCACAATGTAAACAGCTGCCACTGTAGGAAGGGGGGTGGGGGAGTCCACTGTAGAAAGGAGGGTGGGGGAGTTAGCTGAAAAGTGGCAGCAGCTCCTTGGTGCTTGGATGCACAAAGCATTAATAGACCTCTATAATCAGAACTTCAGGGACTGAACTTTTCCTCCCCTCATGAGCACATATTGAGGCACAGGAACTTTAATTGCTTTCTATACAATGTGTCAGCTGATCTGGGACTACTACTTACTATGGTGCATTGGTCCGGCTGCCATAGTTCTTGACGTTAGCGGCCGCAGTGATGCCACAGACAATGATGGGTATCCCTCCACCGATTAAGTAGAACCTTTTGGAGAGAAAAATTCTGTGTTAGCCCTTATTTTAGCAGGATGTGAAAATGGGCATGAAATTAAACATCTAATTCCATTGGTATCTCAGGCATCTACACTGACACCGTGTGGCAGTCGCCACAACAAACAGGACCCCTGATGGCAAGAGAAAGCTGACTGACCTACTCACCACTTCTCTCTTAGAAATATATAAATATAATATGTTTTTTTTTTAATTCCTAACATGTAAACACTTTTTTAAAGATATAAAGTGCACTAGGCTGTAGGCACAATTGTGTCAGATTACAAGACTATTCTTGTCCAACGAGGACAACACAGACTAAAAGACTAGTCCGATTCCTGTAACGTCAGGAAGCTGTGGACACATTCGGTGGTCAGGTCAAAGACGGGGCGTCACACATGAAGAGAAGGGATCACATGTACGTCACATACAATGAATCCCCCCAAATAAAACTGTACAGTATTTGATCAGCAAGTGTGTAGCCAGTGTAGGAGCTGTTGCTAAAAGTGAATTCTCGTCTATGGCGGCCGCCATTGTTGTTACTCCTCGGCGCACTTTGACAACGGGAAACAGTTTGACAATGGCGTTAGTCCCGCCCGTTGCGCTGTTTATTGATGCTGATTGGCTAATCGTGCTTTCAACCGAGGAAATCGATGTGTGCATGTCACGATGCCAGACCAAATCTCAGCTGTAGTGTCGTACCTGAGCATCGGCCGTGGCGGGGGCGGCGGCTCGTCCAGCTCTTCGTAGCGCTTGGCCTTACGCATCACCTGCTTGTAGATGTTGCGCGCGGTCACGCCCACCCATAGCGCGGTAGCCAGAGTGCCAGTGGAATAGTGCAGCAAGATGCCCACCTGAAAGAGGGTGTGTATATTGTTGTAATTGGTGGATATCTCATGCTGGAATAAAAGTGTCCATATAGTCAGTAATCATATTTGTAAAATAAAAAGATTTGTCTAAATTGGAAATTTAAATGAAGTGGTGACACTGCTCTTGTGAAGTCCTGCTGAAAACGACACGTAAAAAAAACACATGTATTATAATGCAATGCCATGTAAATGCCAGACATGCCATCAAACCATTACATAAGAACAACAGAACCCAGTATAATGCGAGTCTTAAAAAAACATGCTGATCCTGCAATATTGTATTGGTTGGAAAGTCCCTCCAGAAATGTTCAACTTAAAGTTACAACTTTAATCCTAAGGGGACTTCGTAAATAAATAAATAAATCATATACACTGCCAAGGTTTTCCAGCCAGCCACTTTGTGGAAAATGAATAAGTAATACGTCTCAATTCAACACATCGTCAGGGGAAGAACTGCCTGAAGCAATGGAACACATCTACACATCTGAACATCAGAGCGGGGTTAACGTCGCCAAAGTTTTTCAAGATCCTGAAAACATCTAAGAGGCACTCGTTCAATTTTGACTGCTGACCTTGATGTTTGAATCAAAGCATGCACAGCGGGGGATGCTGAAGGTGTGTGGGTGATGCGGAGGGGTGTATATATATACTCACCGACTGGCAGACACTGGCGTAGCGCGTCTGATTGATGCCGCCCACAAAGAGGTGAGGAAGCAGGTGAGGAAGATGTGGAGGCAGAGGTTGACCAACATGTGCCAACACTTGCGACTTACGCGGTCAGACCTGGATTCACAGACACAGAATCGATAAATACGTCTGTTTTACAAGCGCTTCCCTCTTACAGTATATACAGTAGAGGATACAGTCTGTGATGTTGACGCTGAGCCGGACTGTAACTTTAGGTAATATTTCTGTCATTACCATCCGCCAGGAAGGTTATGTTTTCGGTGTCGTTTGTCTGTTTGGTTTGTCTGGATTACAGAAAAACTACTTGTGTGATTTTCATGAGACTTGGTGGAAGGGTGTAGCATGAGCCAAGGAAGCACCCGTTACATTTTGGAGCGGATCCGGATCCAACTCACGAACAAGCAATAATAGCGAATAATAGTGGGCCATGGCGGACGTCTGTGCTCTCCTTCTAGTTACTATTATGTCCATTATGAAACAAAATGAATCAAAGAGTGCAAGACAAGATAGTGTGTGTACTGGGGGCAGCAGGGGCAGAAATGAACAGGGGTCATGGCAAAAACATACAATGCCTGTGGGGAAAAAAGAAAAAAAAAGCCCTGCTAATTAAGAGTTCACCCATTTCATATTGTATTTATTGAGTTGTCAGATGTTCATGTGTAAATGAGACTACTGTCCCCCTTGGGCCACCGTAGGTGATTCATGAGAGCATTTCACTGTGGATTTATTTCAGTGCGTATATTGGTATATTGGTATATTGGTATATTTTGATTTAAAATAAAACAAATGTTAGAGGTACAAATTGAGTGTTTATTGGCCTAATGCTTCAAATGTAATATTTCATTGTAAAAAATTATTTTTTTGTGTAATAAAATAAGAAGAAGAAAAAAAAAAAGAAAAAAAAAAGTCAAGCAACCACTTTTTACCTGTGGTGGTAGATGTAGCTGATGATGATGGTGAGCAGGCAGATGAGAAGTACAATGGTAGTGGCATAGATGACTGGGTGCAGGGGCTGGATGCTGGGGGAGAAATACTCCACACTGCTGAGATCCTGGAAGAGACGAGACGACTCAGAGTCCTCAGAGATTATGTCACATCATTGCATAGAAGTCCAGGAATTACATTGCGTAAGACTATCAATTAAAAGAAAGATAGGAAAACCTAACAACACATGATGTTGTTTGCAAAGCTTGCCAACCCAAACATTGTGAAGCTATCATGCAAATTTAATGAATGCTTGTAACATAGAGACTATGTAAAATACTAAAATTCAAAGCCATCATAACAAATGAATAGAGAGGAAGCACCCGAGCACAAAGTCGTACCATGAGCAGGCCGTAGTTTGCGAGCGAGTCACATGACATGCTGGTGAGGTTGTCGTGGTGAGCGAGGATGCGGCAGCCGTCGCTCTGCCAGCCCCCCTGGCCTCCTGCCAGGCTGAGGTTCCAGCAGGCGGGCACGGCGTCCGAGCCACGGGCGAAGCGCCGCAGGGTGATGTTGACGGGGCTCCGCAGCCCGCGCAGGCTCATGCCCTCTGATCGGCCACGGAGACACAAAGCACAATACCAGTCAAACGGATGCACTTGATTTAATGTACGTTTTTAAATTGTCATTAAATGCTTGAAATGTGTTTCTTAGACAAATGTAAATAGTGAAGTTGATGCCTATGTTTGCCTTTCCTTCAAGGCAAAGTGTGACTAAAGAATCTAAAATATCAGATGTTTGATTTGTTCAACACTTTTTTGGTCACTACATAATTTAATTTATTTGATCTCTTTACTATTATTCTAAAATGTGGAAAACAGTCAAAATAAAGAGAAAATGCATGTCCAAACTTGATGAAACCGAATAGCTATTTTGATATTGTCATTTTGCCTACTACACATAAAATGACTAAAACGTTCTGATTTCTCATCCGTAATGATGCCAATGAGGTATTACACAGGCACATAAACACCATCAATTTAACACCATGACATTACCAAAATTCCTGACCAAAACAAACACATTTTTTAGGACAGTAGTGGGATAATCATCCCTTAATGTCTCCACTTCAAACTCACCTATCTTGGTCATGATGACGGGGGTGGCCACACTCCTCCTCTTCCCACCATCAGCCAGTTGGGAGGAGTTGCCGGTGGAGGGGAAGAACTTGCCATTGCGGAAGGCCAGCAGGTGGAGCTTGTAGACCGTGTTGTCCGTCTGCCCGGGGAGGACGGCCTGGGACAAGAGAGACTGAGGGAGCTGCAGAGACACCTCCACTACAGTGCTCTGCAGGGAGCAAGGCACAGCCAATGTGCTCACATTTCCATTGAATTTTCACACGAGAAATACATATATTGTTATGTCAGGGTTGCCACTCTTTTGTCATGATAGATTTCAAGCACTTTTCAAGGACAAATTATTTCAAAATTACATAGAGCAATTCACATAATACTAGTCTCGTAAGTCCTTTAATGCAAATGTGTTTACAATAAATCATTAACACTTAACAAAGCGCAGTGTGGAGAGTGATAACCTTACTGTAGATAGGAAGAAAGTCTATCAAGCTTGGCCCAAAAGTTTTGAGATGCCGGAGGCCCAAGGCTCAAACTCACCTTTTATGGTGCTTGTATGCTTTTTTCACCCGTTTAAATAAACTGAAACTACTACAATACATGTGATTGTGTGCCCTAAAAGAACTGTGCAATGCATGTCCTAAAGACATTGATGCATATGTGATTTGATGATCCGAAGCTGCAAAACAAACCTCAAATCCCAAATTCCAAGACACAATTTCAGCTGCTAACAAGTTGCAATTACCGCTCTACTCACGTTTGGTATTGCTGGTAGGAACTAACCTTGTACAGGATGCTGGAGAAGGAGCTGGTGGTGTTGCATTTGAAGCTGAGCTGGCGGTCCTGGCCGGGCGTGCGCTCTGGACTGGGCCTCTGAAACAACATGCAGGTCATGCCGTTCCACTCGCTGGCCCTCACAGCGTGGGCCTCCAGCGCTATGTTAGGGGACGTCTGGGAGGACATACAGGACATTCAACAAAATATATCACACACCGGATTATGTCTCAAGAAATGTGAAGATGTTACCCAGTCTAGGTGAAAAGTGAAAAGAAAAATGGTCTTTATGATGAACCGAAGCTAAACTGAAACTATGCTGCCTCCCATATTGCAGAGCATCGTGACATGGTGCTAACTGGACTGACCAGGGAGAAGGCCTGTGCGGTGGCCAGCCGGTGGACAGCGATCTTCTGGAGGCAGGCGATGATGCGGGAGCAGGCCATGGCCTCGCGCTGGGCCATCCACAGCACCCGCTCATCAGCCAGCATCACGTTACTGGCCATGCTCACCATCACCTCACCCAGCTGGGAGACGAGAGAGGGACATGCAACAGCACATTATACATGCAGAAGATTATGAGACATTCTGTTGGACTGTTGACATATAAGCCTGGCACTCATCACCTCTATAACTACAGACATTGCCTTATTAACTGCAATATTTGAAATCACTCAAGTGGATACATGCAAATTGTGAATAGGGTCCCGTGTCCAACCAGGGCATCTCGTTTTTAGCAAGCAGTGCTAAACAGATACGCGTCATTATGTGTCACTTTATTGTAAAGCGTCCTTGGGTTCCTTGAAAGGCGCTATATAAATCAAAGTTATTATGATTATGATTATTATTTGAAGGAGGTGCTTATTGCACATTTACAACATTTAGTTAAAGTTTTAAAGGCTTTTAGCCTATAACAATGGTCCACGCTCAGAGCCACGCTAGGCTCTCAGCACTCCTTACCTTCGAACATAATGTGAAAAAGAGCAGCTCTCAGTGGACTGAAGGAACTGAAGTCTTCATCACCCTCTCTACAGTTCCTCCAACTGTGCTGAAATGAGTGAGACACACACGTCTCTCTCCCGGTGTCACATTCTCACCCTTCCCTAAAAGGACTGGCTAGCCAGGTGTACTGCAGCGATCACAGTGAGGGGGGAGAAATCTGATCTCATCCGTTTTCCAACCTCAGCTTCAGGGATAAACCCCCCCCCCCCCCCCACATGGCTCATTCCAGATCCTATCTTATTATACCCACTCATTTCGATTCCTCTGCAGATTAAAACGGGACAAGTTTGCTTTGTTTGGCCGTCAGCTGTGCGGAAATGAAAGTCCTGACAAGATGTCCTTTCTCATTAAACAGGACAACATATAAATTCTCAAAAGCAAGCATCACATTCTCCTGCATGCTGCTGAAGCGTATAAAAACCACATAGACCTATAACTTTACGCTGTAAAACATTTATCTCAACACTATAAAAAAGCCTAATTGGGTGTGGAGTTGGAGATTAACGGCAGCCAATACTGACCTCTTTGAACTTCTCGGCAAACTTTCCAAACTTCTCAATCATTTCAGCCACAAAGATGATGTCCATTTTGTCTGAGAAGGTGGCGGCTTCCGCTGTGCAGACCAGCAGCCGTTGGGCCCTGGTCACCACATTGGTCACGTTCAGAGGGATCTGACGCACGGAGACAGACATTTAGGATGAAGGCATAAGGTCTGTTGGCACGGACAGTTTATTCGGCAAGGAAGAAAAAGCAGAAAAGGTGATTGAGAAAGCTGGGGAAATAAATTAAACACATAATAAGATGAAGATAATAAAGAAGGCAGAAGGATGACAGAAAGGATTAGAACAAGGTTGAAGTCAGAAAGTTACAAGCAAGAAAAATAATGTACAAGGAGGAAAATTGTCTTAATTGAACACAATAGCTATTTTCTGACCTATCATGCATATTTTATTTTATTTTAGAGATGTGAGGAACGGAGAGAGAGTCGTATCTCAGGTTGCTCAAGCAAGTCCCTGCAGCCATTTATTTCCTCATTTCTAACCTTATACAGCATGTTGTGGCTCGCTAACATAGCACGGTGAAGTAGCTGTTGGAGCAGTAGCTGTGTGCTCTCCTCCCCAGAGTGGAGAGGAGACTTACTACACATGCCAGGGACGTAGCGTATTGTCCAGTTGGCCCATCCCACGAGAGTCACGTGACTCGGTACAAAAACTGCACTTGTGGTTTATGTCCGTCGTTCCCACTAGAGTGCGCTAGTGGTCAATTTGTGGTCGCCACGATATCACCTATCGCAGTAGGGATTTATGCATCGTCTATTAGTGTCTTTTAAGCTTGTGTAAAGGAAGAGATGGCTAAATGAAGACCACTCTGTAGATCAATTAGTCAACCGAACCAATCACAGACCTGGTTGATGACATCGAGGAATCTGGTGACGTCTTTCTGGTACTGGCAGCGGGAGTAGTCGTCCTCTGCCCACAGCCCTCCGCGGTCACAGCGGCGCCACGCCCGCTGCTCCTCGCCAGCGCTGCCTGAGTAGATGCCTGTGCCCGATGACAGTCTGTTGCAGGGCATGTAGGCTGTGATCCCTGCCAGGGTGCGTGGCCACCTGGACGGAACGGAGCCAAACAAATGACAGTTGTGGGTTTTTTCTGTGTGTGTCTCCGATGAACTGGCACCAGCAATGTCTCTACTTCCTTCTTTCACTTGAAAGATCTCACAAGCTATTTGTTTATAGAATGGTGAGGATTAAGGTGGAGGGCAGGAAGACAATGCTTTGTGTTAGGACCAAGATGTTACCTTTGTGTCATCTGAACCATAATATAGAGACCGTTGCAACTTGACAACATCAATATTCTAAATGTTCCATAGCAATAAACCTCTAGTGAAACCATCTATATAACATCAACAATAGACCTTATTCGATTGACGTCACTCACGTACGGGCACGCCCACTGCCGCCATGTTGTTGACATAGCGCAGCCGCTTTAAGTGACAGCCTATGTAAGAGCAGAGTTTATAGGAAGCTAGCCGCCGTTAGCGTTACCTGTATCGTTCCAATTGTGTTCGGATGGTGACCTGCGTTACACACGGCTGTAGTAATGGCAGCAATAAAGTCCCCGTGGTTTGTTTCTATCTCTACCGTCCACAGACGTGAAGGGAGCGAGACGGAGGATACGTCAGCAGCACAGGAGATGTGTGGATAGTTAGGAGAGACAGGTGAAACTTTCTGACAGCTCCTCACAGCAAAGTCTGTTCACCTCGTTTTTTCTTTTGTTTATAATTACAGGCATTAACGGCAGCATACAAACAACAACTCTGGGGTTTTTATTGCTGTCATCACTATCGCTATTTTGTAATTGAACAGAAATGACAATAAGGCCGTTACTATAGTTGTCAGCTACAGGACGGTATGTCAACAATATGGCGCTGTCCGGGGTTAGCGAATAAGGTCTATAATAGAATGACATAATGACACTCCCATAGCAAAGCAAAATTCAAGTTGAGATCTCTTTTATATCACATCTACATCTCCTAGACAAAAATGAGCACTGGTTGAGACCAAAGGGCCTTATCTCATCCTTCTCAATTGTTGCTCCTGAGAAATAGAGATGGTTCAGTCTCACAGTGAGCACTGTGTGAGTTCTCTAAATTATCTTACAGATGTCTCATTTCTAGAGTCTCAGCTAAAAGAAACAGGAGAGCAGTGCAAGCTCTCAAATGAGTCTCAATATGATATCAACACTATACCTCAATTATGTCTCGGTTAAATCTCAGTGCCACATCATGGTTCAGTCTCACAGTGAGCACTGTGTGAGTTCTCTAAATTATCTTACAGATGTCTCATTTCTAGAGTCTCAGCTAAAAGAAACAGGAGAGCAGTGCAAGCTCTCAAATGAGTCTCAATATGATATCAACACTATATCTCAATTATGTCTCGGTTAAATCTCAGTGCCACATCATGGTTCAGTCTCACAGTGAGCACTGTGTGAGCCGCAATATGATAACAAATACCTCAATTATCACATACAAGTCACACACTTTAAAATCAATCAATTGATGCAAATGTGATGTACCAGATATGGTTTATTCCAGTGATACTCAACTTGCGGCCCGCGGGCCGCATAATTGCAAAAAAAAATAAAAGAAATCACTGCACCTGAATGCAACATGCAAGATACCCGCTGAATAAGTGTTCAAATGTTCATGTCATTCTGGCCAATACTCCACTTCTGTTATATCATCTGCTCGCTACCCAGGCACTTATGTATGTACTTAACCTAACTAACTTAACCTAACTAACTATCCGGTGTGCACAACATTGTCAGACTAAACTCCGGCTGACACCCCAAAAACCTCCAATCCGCCACAGAAAAATGTATATTGTTTGTTTATTAACTGGCCCCTGACCTTCTATCATTTCATGAAAGTGGCCCTCGGGCAAAGCAAGTTGAGTATCTCCGGTTTATTCACATCAGGTATGTACAATGTACGGATAATTTCACACAAACTCAAGACCCATCTCAGTGAGCTCAAAGATCTGGCCCATTTTGGACTCTTCCAGCTTGGAAGTCTTTGCCAGACGCAAGAGAATTTGCGCTTCTGCTTTATGGAAAAAATAAAAAGGAAAATGGACTGATGTGCACAAACTTGGATGAACTGAGGTTAATAATTGCATCAACAACATATGCGGCCTCTGCAAATCTGCCACCAACAGAGGATGAATTTGCACAACATGTGCAAAGAGCAATGTATCAGACAGCGATATGGTGTCACAAACCCCTGTTATGGAGTCCTATCGGCAAGGGATGGATTGTCAGAGATGGAGCCATTAAACCAGTCATATTTAGGAAACCCCCAGCACCTACAGAAGTGAGAGACATTACTCACTTGTATTACAAAGATCTGTGGAGAGAGTGTAAAGTGGCAGTGCCTGTTGGCCTCCCCTGTAGAGAGTTCTGTACCTGCTGTGCAGAATGTAAAAATGTGTCCCCAAACGTCTCTGAGGAAACTGACATTTGACATTCTAGTATCTATATACTTGACCTCTCACTAAAACACATCTTATGCACGCACAGGAACAATGAAAGATCCAAATACTTGGGAAAAAGGTTACATGATACACAGAAGAGGAAAGTTTTTAACATTGTGATAGCTTAATCTGACAAATGGACAATGATACTAAGGATATATTAAACATGATTGTCTCCAGATAGACAGGCTGCCTACAGCCTGAACAATATTTACACCGTTTCGTTTGCATCAGTCTTTTGCAAGCCTTACAATTGCAGTCCATGGAGTATAAGCTTGTGAATGTGCCCCAGACTCCCAAACACTGGCACAATAATCTGGTACAGTCATAATAAGTTCAACAAAGGGCTGATACTGTATTTCATATTTGGATATTTGGACTTTGGCTGTGAAACAAGTGTCCATATACCAGGTCAAATGAGCAGTCACTTTTTATTCCTCTGTTCTGTTTTATTTTTGCCTTGGTTATTTTGTTTTCTAATCTGTTCTCCTGTTTTTGTTTCTGAAATGAAATGAAGCACTGAGATTTGGGGCTACCATAAAACAAATGTATTAGTATTACTATTATACTTGTATTATTTCATCATGTCAAGACAGGAGATACTACTGATTTATAATTTGGATTAATGTTCCAGTTTCAATCAAACTTCCAATATTTACACCTTGTATTTCTATGTTTTAGAGGCTTGTAATTTAGATCAACTTTATTGTATTGGGTTACCCACATTCTGACTATTTGGTGATGTAGTTCAGCCACCTGGTATTTCCCTCTCCAAATATGATGACCATCAGAGTGAGCATTCTTAGCTTATAGGCTACAGTACCCATCTGACCTGAACCACTCACCCTGAAGTCCCTTCTCCACCTCCCCTTCATCTCCAAAACTCTTGAGAGGGTGGTTGCCACCCAACTCCAGTCCCACCTCGACTCAAACAACATCCACAAACCATTTCAATATGGTTTCCACCCTAATCACAGCACTGAAACAGCCCTGGTAAAAATCACTAATGACCTCCTCCGTGCAGCTGACTCTGGACTACTCACCATCCTCATCCTCCTTGACCTCTCTGCTGCTTTCGATACCATCTCCCACCCACTACTTCTGGAGCACCTGGCAAACATTGGAATCACTGGTGTTGCACTTCCCTGCTTTGCTGACAGACAAGAGTTTGTCCAACTAGGGAACCACATGTCCGGGTGTTCTGCCGTTTGACCCAGGGGTCAGTATTGGGTCCACTCCTATTCATCACCTACCTCCTCCCCCTGGGTAAAATCCTCCGTCACCATGGTGTCCAGTTTCACTGCTACGCCGATGATACCCAGGTCTATATCTCCACCAAACCCACCACCACTCTTCCTCCCATCTCCCTCACCGCCTGCCTCCAGGACATCAGGAGCTGGATGAGCAGGAACTTCCTGAAGTTAAACGCCAGTAAAACCGAGGCCCTGCTCATCGGCTCCAAAAACATCCTCTCCAAAGCTCAAAACACCACTGCCCAAAACATCATCATTGGCAGCTTCCCTGTTCCCTTCTCCACCCAAGCCAAGAGCCTCCATGTCATTCTGGACAGCACCCTTTCCTTTGTACCCCAAATAAGAAACATCACCCGGTCTGCTTTCTTCCACATCCACAACATCTCCAGACTCCGCCCATCCCTGTCCCAACACAGCACCGAAGTCCTCATCCACACATTTGCTACATCCCAGATTTCTCTTCTCTCTGGCCTACCCACCAAATTGCTCAACAGACTCCAAATGCCTGGATCATCACCCGCACTAAATCATCTGACCACATCACCCCTGTCCTCATTCAACTCCACTAGCTCCCCATTCACTACCGGATTGATTACAAAAACCTTCTGCTCACTTACAAAGGCCTACACAACCTAGCCCCCACCTATCTCTCTGACCTCCAGGAATACACCCCTTCCCGCTCCCTACACTCTTCCTCAGCTGGCCTCCTGACCGTCCTCTCACCTCAGTACCATGGGTGCTAGGGCCTTCAGCTGCTCTGCACCCAGACTCTGGAACTCCTTGCAGTCTGACTCCATCACCACATTCAAATCCCACCTCAAAAGCCACCTGTCCAAATTGGCCTACTCACTTTAATCATATACAGTACGTAATCTATGTTATTCGCCTGCCGTGTGTATCTCCTGTCTTTTCTTTTATCTCCGTCCGTCGTATTATAATGCTGCTGGTGTTTGCAATGCTTGTTTTTATGTATGATATTTTAGAATGTTATGTCTCTTCTATGCACTGTACAATGACATTGGGTGTTTTGAAAGGTGTCACCAAATAAAATCATTATTTATTATTAGTAGTAGTAGTAGTAGTATTCTGCCACTTATCCCCATTCGGAATGACCTAATTTGACTGTTTCAGAGAAGAGGTAGTAGGCCTATGTCTAAAGGAATCTCATTTGCAATAGAACTGTACCAGATATCTCCATACAACTCCTCGTTAGTGTTCAATAGCACCCTAGACCAGTGATTCCCAACCAGGGGTACGTGTACCCCTAGGGGTACTTCAGCAGCTTGCAGGGGGTACTTGGAAAGATTGGGGATTACAATGTATTTCCAAAATGGTAAAAACTGATTACTTTTTCCAATTGAAAACTGTCAGAATTGTATTAAAGATGAGTCATTAAAATTATTGTAATAATGAGATGTGTTAGAGAGGTCATCTAAAAGTTGAATATAAGTTTAATATAACAAATTTAGGAGAACTATCGACACGCATGAATGAGGGGTACTATTGGCATGGTAAAACAGCTCAAGGGGTACATAACACAAAAAAGGTTGGGAAGCACTGCCCTAGACAATTCAGTAATGGTATATTTTTTAAGGATTTCTGTTTTTCTGATAAATGAGAGAAAAGTGATGATGGAGTCCTATGTTTCTATCACCACAAAGTACAATTTCCGTCTAAACTAAAGCTATGTTTACAGGACTATAATTCATGATCTTTTTAGGTAAATCATTTTCGGACAATTTGGCGATGTAGGACAGCCACCTGATTCATACCTCAGCATATCTGATTAGGAAAAGAGTGAGTATTCTCAAGTTATGGATTTTTTGGTCACCTTTCCCCTATTCGGACTGGCCTAATTTGGCTCTTTTTCAGGGTTTGGGGTAGGCCTAGTTCTAAAGAACAGCCCAAAAAACTTTTTTCCCCCCAAATAAAATTTGACAACAATCAATTTCATTAATGGGAGACCCTAAAGATAAGAAAAATCATTGTTGTGTTTTGTTATACCTCGGGTATGGGTATCTCAACATCTGAGGGCCCTTTCTGCTAGACTACTAGTTCAAACCATAATCACAATTTTCTGCCAAATCTCATCTCTGCCGCAGCCCGCTGCTCAGGGCTCAGACAGAATATACCGCATGGTATTGTGGGACTAGTAGTTTATAACATGAGGCTGCAAATGGTGATCTCGCGCGATCTCACACAAGTTATGTGACGATCTCGCGACATTACAGCTGCGTCACAAGCTTGTAGTCCCTGACGCAAAAATACGTGGCAGGTGATTGGATGAGCTATAGCTCTCGCTGTCGTCACACGCTGATTTCAGGCCACTATGAAAAACTGCGGGAAACAAGAAACAAACAAACACACACGCAATTTGGAGCGGATTTGGACGTACAATACAAAACGAGTCGGTGTTATCAGCAGGTAAGGTAATTTGTCGGTCAACAGTTTGTGATTAACGTTAGCGTTAGGTCCGAGTTCAGTCAGTGGTTGTTTCAGCGTTGTGCTTGAACCGAAACTTTGCCAACCTAGCTAGCACATGTAATCATTGTAGCCTAGTAAGCGCCAGCTCATGCTCAGTATGAGCGAGAAGCGCTAGCGCACCGTGCTATTAGCACGGAAGCTAACGCTAGTTTTAGTCGCAAGCTACATGTCTGTGCATGCCCCAGGACGGAGCTGGCGGTCTAGACAGAGTTGGCTAATGTTAGTTGATGCTTAGCTGTGTAACTTAAGGACCAGTGATTGAAAATGTAATGTTTAATTTTGAATGCCATTGTTTCTGCAAAAATGGAGGCAACGCACCAAAAAGCTAACGTTAGGCCGATTCCCACACTGGCCTCCATGTTGTGATTTCTCGCATGTTTTCACGTGTTGACATCATGGTTTTTACTAGCCTTGTGCCAAGACGCTGATGCAATGTAATGCAGTGTAATGTAATCAGCGTCTTGGTACAAGGATAGGTTTTTACATCTCACTGAGACGTCACAGAGTGTGTTTTCTTCACTTTGACGAGTTTTGGTGATCTGGTAATTCATTGTAGTCTCTTCTTGACAAATAAAAAGTGTTGCAGTAAGAGTGTTACTGCATTAGTCCAGTGGTTCTCAATGTGGGGTCCGGGGATGACCAGGGGTCCTTGAAGGGATTCCAGGTGGTACCCCGCAAATTTATGAATTATTAAATTATTACCATTCTTTAATTTACGAGAAGTTTAACACAATTAGCCTAGATAGATAGATACCGTAAATTCCGGACTATAAGCCGCGGCTTTTTTCCCGTTTTTTGGCCCCTGCGGCTTATATAACGGTGCGTCTTATCTATGGATTTTTTCAGAAAAAAAAAAAAAAATACAAATAAAATCTCTCTTTTTTAGCACTCTTTCTAACTATAAATCCACTTCTGTTTTAATTTCCTCTCTTGCCCTCTTTTCACCACACCGCGGACACTGTGTGCACTGTAAAAATAAACAACGGTGGTGTTGTGTTATGTTGTTTTGTTGAAATGTTACGGTAATACGATAAATGGGAGCTTGCTCAAACAGCCATCTCTTTCCCGACAATCCCCTCTGTGCGTGACCACTTACATATGGTAATTACGGTAAGCAAACGGCCACTCTGCCATCAACTCCCTCCCCCGACTACCAGGAGAAAATCACAAACTTCGGCGAATTCACACAAAGGAAGATCAAGGAATATTCCATCGAACCGGAGCAGATCATAAATATGGATGAAGTGCCTTTGACGTTCGACCTGCCACTCACTCGGACTGTTAACAAGAAGCGCCCTGGAGGATTCTTTCACCAAAAAAAAGCTTTGCTCGTTCTCGACAGCATGAGAACGAGCAGTAGAAGCAACACTCTCACTTACCATGGGGAAGGTACGCAGAAATTCACACGACGCAGCTTTCAAGTTGAAAGCAGTCAATCTCGCATTAAAAGAGGGAAACAGAGCAGCCGCGCGTAACCTGGGCATCGATGAGTCAATGGTGAGGCGTTGGACGGTGCAGCAGGAGGAACTGTCTCAGCACGGAATATTATAGGAGTGTGAAAACATCCACAATCACCAACGGGTTCCAAAACGCTGGACTGCTGCGGGATGAAGAGGATGACGCCGCCACAGCTGGCGCTGAGGGCCGTCAGAGGCTTCAGAGGCTGTTCGATGCCGACAGTGATGAAGAGGAGTTCGTTGGTTTTGAGTGACAATGAAGGAGAGAGGAGAGTGGTTGACGAAGCCACCCTGAACCTGTTCGTTTCCGACACTGAAGATGAGGACTTTGGTGGTTTCAGTACGCAGGAAGAAGAGGAAGACGAGGATTAGTGACTTGACTTCTCTGGTTACAGGTTTGCTGCACATATAGCCTATTGTTGTGTGATTTTGTCTGGGGATTAGTGACCTGACTTTTGTTTTGTTTTGTTGAAATGTTAATAAATGGGAGCTTCCCCAAACAGCCATCGCTTTCCCGACATTCCTCTCTGTGCACGAACCCTTTCATATGGTAATTAAACATCAAAACACCCGCGGCTTATAGACCGGTGCGGCTTATAGAAGAAAAAAATAGTCAATTTTGGTCCCGCGGCTTATAGACCGGTGCGTCTTATAGTCCGGAATTTACGGTACTAGTAAAATAATAACTTGTGATAGTTCCAGTGAAACTGTTAAACTCTTAACGCCCTATACCTACCTAGGCTACAGATAGTGATGGAATTCTGCACAAAATAATATCTAGCAAAATATTCTCAAATTTGGGTGCAAGAGACACAATTTAATCTCAAATCTGGATTGGTGGCTCTAAAGTGGACTAGGGATCCTTGATATAAAAATGGTTGAGAATCACTGCTATTTAATTACCCTGATGTAAGTTAACAGAGTTTTGTCTGAAAGGCATTTTAGAAAATGTATTCTTCTTGTTACATTTACAGAATGGAAAAAAGGAAAACCTCAAACAGACCAAAATGTCCCTCCAAGAAAGTACGCGATCAGCACAAGTCCCCGGCAGAACCTCCCCAAAAAGAGCAAACTGGTGAGTATTGGGATTGGTGTGTGTGTGTGTGTGTGTGTGTGTGTGTGTGTGTGTGTGTGTGTGTGTGTGTGAGTGTGACAGGGATGGGACTAGTATGGGAGGAAAAGCTCATTCAGTAAAAAAAAATGTATAGGCAGAATAACAATACAATACAAGGCAATACAATATTAATTTACGGTACTTGTAATGTAATATCACAACAACATGTTTTAAGTCAGTCTTATATACAGGTTTTACAGTAATTTTATTAAAACTAAATAAATGATGCATTGAATCAAAATCACTACTTACATTCAATGGGAGTTCTCTTATGGATCCTTGAAAAGTCTTGGGAAAGTTTTGCAATTTTAACTATGGAGATCTGTGGGAAAATAAATAAAAAACTGACCAGTTGCTTCCAATTTTCCCTCTCAGGACTTTATGCTTTTGTCAGGTTTGAGGATGGATACACTGCGAAACTCTTCGACCCATCAGAAATTCTGGGCCAAGATGACAATCCTGCCCAGCTGCAAGATCTTAGGTCAGGACAAAGCATTCTAGCCAAGTGGTCCGATGGGAAATTTTATACCGCCCCTGTTGAATACGTTGCACCTTCCGACCAGGGAAAAGCAAAGGGCTGTCCAACTCAACCAAAGCAAACAGCACAATAATCTTATTTAGAGTTGCTCAAAGCTACCTCACCAAATGCAGGATCTTCAGGTTCTGACACACTAATAATTGAGAGGAGCCCACTCTCGGAATATGGTGTAGAATGCAGTGCTGAATCAGAATCAGCCGATGTGGGCAATGCAGCCGGCCCCCCACTCAACGGCGGCAACACCATTGTCCCATCTTCTGACAATGGCAACGCAGCCAGCCCACCACCCAACGCCAGCAGCACCATTGTCCCATCTTCCAATGATGGCAACGGAGCCAGTCCACCACCCAGTGGTGGCAACACTGTTGTCCCATTGTCCGATGGGGGCAACACAGCCGGCCTACGTTCTTACTGGAGCAACACTGCTGGTCTGTCGTCTGACAGGTGCAACACAGCTGGCCCACTTCCTTACTGGGGCATCACCACTGGCACACTACCAGACTACTGGGGCCCACCACCCTACTGCGGCAACGCATCTGGCCAACCGCCACCACCATACTGGGGCAACGCAGCTGGCCAAGCACCACCATACTGGGGCACTGCAGCGGTCCAACAACCACCATACTGGAGCAACGCAGCCGGTGCACCGCCTGGCGATGGAGACACGGTCAGTTCACCACTCCAGAGGGGCAACGCAGCTGGCTCACCACCTGACAATGGAGACACGGTCAGTTCACCACTCCAGAGGGGCAATGCAGCTGGCTCACCACCTGACAATGGAGACATGGTCAGTTCACAACTCCAGAGGGGCAATGCAGCTGGCTCACCACCTGACAATGGAGACATGGTCAGTTCACAACTCCAGAGGGGCAATGCAGCTGGCTCACCACCTGACAATGGAGACATGGTCAGTTCACAACTCCAGAGGGGCAATGCAGCTGGCTCACCACCTGACAATGGAGACACGGTCAGTTCACCACTCCAGAGGGGCAATGCAGCTGGCTCACCACCTGACAATGGAGACACGGTCAGTTCACCACTCCAGAGGGGCAATGCAGCTGGCTCACCACCTGACAATGGAGACATGGTCAGTTCACCACTCCAGAGGGGCAATGCAGCTGGCTCACCACCTGACAATGGAGACATGGTCAGTTCACAACTCCAGAGGGGCAACACAGCTGCCTCAGCACCTGGTGGCAGGGGCGCGGCCAGCCCACCGAACAATGTGACCGGCTCATCATCTGACGAGGTTAACGCAGCCTCCTCACCACCCTACAGGTTGGTCTTTCTGAATGTGTACTAAACTGGTTCTGAATGTACATTACAGGGAAGAAATGTTTCATCTTTCTTGGAGATCATGTGTTAGAGAAACATGATCTCTCTTTTGGTGTTGCACAAGGAAGCTGTCTCCTGCTTTTCTCACTATACATGCTTCCATTAGGTGATATTATCAGAGAACATAATGTCGATTTCCATAGCTATGCTCATACACAACTACACATTTTAGTAGAGCCAAATCATGTAAAGGCACAAGTTTTAATTCCCATAAACAAGGTGACGAGGGCAGCATTATTTCATCTTAGAAACTGGATCGATATGCAATAATAAAAAAATAAAAAAAGCCTGTAAGATTCACATTAATCTGTGGATGGTGAGGTTTTTGATATGTGATATGTTGTATGATACTCGTCTACAGTGAGATCTAACGTTAATATCAGAGCAGACTCAGGAAGCACATGGGGAAACAAAATTGAAACATATGGGTTGAGTTCACTTAGTGTGCATTTGTTGTCTTGTTTTATATTTTTATGTCTTGTCTGCCTTAATGTAAAGCACTCTGAGCTGCTTGTTGTGTATGAAATGTGTTGTTGTTAATTACTACAGGGGAAATGCGGCCAGCTCAGCATCCGACGAGGACAATGTAGCCGGCCCACCACCCTACAGGAGCAATGCAGCCCCTGGACAGCAGGCAGCAACTGGAGGGAGACCATGTGATGGATGTAGGAAGATGGACGAAGCCATCTCAAGAATAGGTAAGTAATGTAAGATGTCAAACGTAATTCTTTTGCCCACCAAGTCTGTGTTTTCGTCCGAAATTGTCACGCGTTTAAAAATAAATACGACCTCATGTTGTCAGGTTTACACACTGACTCCAAAACTTTCGTCTCTCATTAAAGTTCGATTTAAGGTTCAATTTTCTGCATTTTCTTTGCATCAGTCAAAAGCCTTTTGCGAGCTGTTTGATCCGTCTGTGTTTTGTCGGAGAGAGAAAGCAGAGTGACCGAGGCTGGAGTCCATTCTGAGCGGCTCGCACCACCTCACTGGCCCCTCTCTGCTCCCTCTCCCTGGGGAGCGGTGCTGCAGCACCCAGCCACAGCACACCACAGCCGGCTAAGCAAGGTGAAGTTGAGCATTGATGGAGCCCTGTGTCCAGTATTGTATGGTAATCATTCCCCGACCAGCTGCCTTCTCCAGTCCACATCACTGCTGCTGCAGATCAGCCGCTGCTGCCTGTCAGTCATGTTGTAATATGGATACAGGAGAGGATGAATATTTGTCTCATATTGCGAATAGAACGACAAAACATAATCATAAAATGCATCGGACTCAGTGTGCAAGGTTTCTGATTTGTTTTTCTGGATGACGGATGGAAGAAAATGCATACGAAACAACAGACTTTGTGTGTAAAATCCTTTACTGTTCATTCATAAATCAATTTTAATCAGAAAAGAGAAAAAAGAGCTTCTTGGATACTTATAGACAGGTTTTAATTTACGAAGTATAGTACATGTCTACTACAAACAATGTACATCTTCAAATAACAGGGGCACAAATCTTTGTGTTATTTCCCCCCCTCTCAGACCCAGGCCAGGTCAGAGAGCTTCAGAATCTTCTCACCCTCATTGGAGACAGACATCGTCGTGACCTGGAGCTGGACAACAGCCCATCGGCACCAGGCCAGCAGGAGTTGTATCCTGACAGCGGCTTGTTCATCTCATCGTTCCGCCTTGCTGCCATGCATCAGGCATCAAAACAAGATTGCCTGCGCCTGTTTCATCTTCTTTTTGATGCATTTTTCTCTGCTGAAGATTGTGTGAATGCGGTCGTCTTTGGACGCCATGGCAAGATCCCTGAGGGGAAGAGACTCCTTGACCAGAAGATGGTCGACGGAATTAAAAGTAAGTTGAAAGCGGTTGAGTGCAGTTGTTGTGTTATGTCTTATTTTTCAAAATAACTCATGCCATTTTTGGATGCTTTTGTATTCCAGCCTACGTCCTGAGATGTGCCACCTTGGAAGGTTGGACAGGAGTCGATGAAACCAAACTGAAGAAAGCTTTCATCAACAAGTGTCGCACAAGAGCAGGCCCTAGGTAGCTGTGACTTGCAAGCAGGTATGTGTGGACTGCTTTCGCTATCTCAAACTCTTTCTTTGTTTCTCACTCACTCTAGGATATAGGGCCATATGAAATCTCTACAGTTTCCGATTTTTTTTTTCTTGTTCTGATGACTTTGCTTTCTTCAACATTTTTCTCAAGTGGAAACCAAGTTGAGGTGATGTAAGGGACGGGATCCCACGCAAGACCCCCCCCCCCCAAAACACCCCGATCGAAAACAGAACAATTTATCTCAGCCTATTTTACAATTATGAAATCGTTTAGGCTGCTACAATAATTAAGTGCACTTTGGATTTTGATAATGAGGCCTACTTTTATCCATTTCAGCCAAACTATTGAAAATTCTGTAATATTCCCTGTTTTACTGTTGATTTGATTATATGAACTTTTTGACCAACAATTTGACCATTTTCACGCCCCAAAATTCCCCCCAAAAGACAAGTATGCAATGTTTCCCTGCAGGTGTTTCCTCTTGTCAGGGTGCGAAAGCCTCTGCTGTGTTTGCAGCTCCTTAAGTCAGTGGTTCCCAACCCTTTTTGCCCTTGAGCTGTTGTGACATGCCAATAGTACCCCCTCACTCATGCATGTTAATGATTCTCCTAAATTAGTTCTATTAAACTTTTAGTATCTGACACAACCGATTATTAAATGAAAATAGTAAATGAAAATAGTTGGAATGACTCACGTTTAAGACATTTACATTTGAGTGAGAAAATAATATTCAGACTCGCCCAATAGCAGGTTCAACTCCTTTTCATCAGTCACCTGAGCTTTAATTAATGGAGACAATTGAGCTTTTTTTTTTACTTGACTTCTGACAGTTTTCGATTTCGACAATGTGTCCGTTTTACCAATAGGTGTTTAGTGCTCTGGTGCTGCAGTAAATGGGCTGGCTTCATTGAATTATTGTTAGTTGACTTTAAATTTTGATCCTCAATCTTTCCATGCAAGCTGTTCACGTACACCTTGTTCTTCTCTTGGTCCTACAGGCCGGACAGCGACTACCAGGCCATGCAGAGCAGCATGTCAGCTGTCTGGGTCTGCTCCAGCTTGCTCGGTCTGGCCCTTCTACCTCTGGAGTCTGGTGGCCCCCGTGGACCTCTCTGGCAGAGTTCAGCAGCTACAACACCTCACCGGAGCTAAGAGACTCTTCATTATTTTGTTTGTTTACACTGAATAAGCACACTTCTAGTGCTTAAAATCGGCTGAAGAGACTTGTTATTTTGTTTATTTGCATTGAATGAGCACAGTTCTAGTGTTTAAAATATGTTGAGGTAATTATTTTCAGACAGAGCTAGAAGCCTATTCTTTATTCGCACTTAATGAGCAGACAGATGTAGCATTTTAAAGAGGACATGAAACATTTAATCATATGACTTTAGTTAATTTGCATTTCACCCCAAACAAGACAGGACACTGCTTGCAAGTCTGACATGTACCTAGTTTTTTGTTAGAAAGATTGACATTTCAGCTTTTCGCCAACTACAGTTTGACAACTACTACTGTAGGGCGCTGCTTGATGATGTCACTAGGTTGACAGTACAGTAGGCTACAGTGGAATACAGGCTAGTTGTGTTGGTATTAATTATTTAGAATTTTAACAGGCTCACAGAATGTTGTGTTTCTGACTTGGATTGTGGTTGTTTTGATTCATCAAAACATTCTAAATCATTACTACTGTACAGTCAACATAGTGACATCATCTAGCAGTGCCCTACTTGGCGAAAAGCTGAAATGTTAATCTTTCTAGCAAATCTAGGTAAACTTCAGACTTGAAATGCAGTGTCTTGTCTTGTCTGAGGTTAACACATTAAGTGCCAGAGACGGACTAATTCGTCTTACATAATCCAGCGCTTGAGTGCCAAGGACGGACTAACTCGTCTTACATAAAGATTTTTTTTTTTTGACGGTGGTACATCAATCAACCCCTTTTACATCTTCGAGATAATTATAGGAGCAAGAGCATGTGTGTAATCTATTTTACCGACCACTAAGTGGCGACAGAGACCGAGAGAAGTCACAGCCACGGGACCCAAAAGCAGCCGCCTCCGCGGAAATGGCTTGGATTTTACAGTCAGAAGCCCGAGACACACACACAGAACGGACAGAGATCCCTTCCCCCCAGAGCCGCGGATCAACGCGCGAACACACACACACACACACACACACACACACACACACACACACACACACGCACACACACACACACACACACACACACACACACACACCGCGGGAGCAAGCTTGGCGATTTTACAGTAATCCAATCCATTTCAGGCAAGCAGGCAGGCAGGCACGCAGACAGACAGGCAGGCAGCACAACACGCTTCTGACACGCCCGCTGAAGCCAGGAGGAAGGAGGAGAAGACACACGGAGGGAGGAGTTTGAATGAGAGGGGTGTTTCCTGTTGTTATGGAGGAAATTACTGTTCAAAACTATTGTTTAGAATGTCTGACGGTCTTACTGATGCCAAAAATGAATGGTTAAAGTGACTGTTTCACAAAAAGCCATTTATCTCTGAATAAATTTCCAGACGCTGAAACCATGCTGTACTCAACGGCTAATATCTACATAACTACTAACTCTGCAAACTAACTCTTTTAGACAGAGAAAGCACACATTCTATTAGTTATTTTTAGATGATTGCTGTTCATGAATTCTTAACAGAAAAGAATCCTCGGCTGTTCTAAAATGAGCCAGAATCGTCAAAAACACCCCTGGCACAACTTACCTACAGGAATGAAAACATGGCTGGCACCCAATGTGTTAAATACAAATGAACTAGAGTCATATGATGAAATGTTTCATGTCCTTTTTTCAATTATTTATTTGTGCATTGTCATGCTTTAAGATCAGCTCAGTTGGTTCTTTTCAGAGCGAAGAGCCTCTTGTTTACTTGCACTGAAAGAGCAGACCGTTGTAGCACTTTATTTCCTAAACCTAAAACCTCCAGAACCATTGTTCAGGGCCATATGATTTCCGCAAAACAGAATAATTTGGCTGAAATTGATAAAAGTAGGCATAATCATCAAAATCAAAAGTAGACATCATTATTGTAGTAAGATAAATTATTTCATAATTGTAAAATAAGCCACCATAAATCATTTGATTTTCAATTGGGGTGTTTTGAGAGGGTTATCAGTCTTGCGTGGGATCCTTACGTCACCTCATAACTTGGTTTTCACTTTGAGAAACATGTCAAAGAGGCTGCGTGAGAGAGCCATGTCATAAAACAAAAATCTACCCTAACCCCTAAACTAAAATTAAAATGGGGGAAACAGAATTTGGGGAAAAATAGTGGAATATGGAAAAAAATAAACTGATTTCATATGGCCCTAGTTGCTTACTTTTGATGTCTGCACTTTACTTGTTGCACAAATGTAAAAAAAAAAAAAAAAAAAAAAAGGCACTTGTTAACACCTTAAGTGCCATAGCCGAAATAATTCGTCTTACATAATCCAACGCTTAAGTGCCAGAGCCGAGTTTACTCGTCTTACATAAACATTTTTTTTTTTTGACGGTGGGACATCAATCAACAACTTTTACATCTTCGAGATCACTATTGGAGCAAGATAATGTGTATAATCTATTTTACCGACCCACTAAGTGTTGACAGTGCTCCCCCAGACGACCGAAATCAAAGAAAAAACTGCCGCGGGACCAAGCCGTTCAAGGAAATGCCGTGGCGATTTTACAGTAATCCATTCAAGACTTGTCTTGCCTGAGAGCGGCCGCGCACCGGCAGCAGCACACAGAGAGCGGAGAGCGATTTGCAAAATAGATCATAGGTGAAACACACTTTGAAACACCTCAGAAAGGCCAGAATCAACATCTGCCCATCGCCCACGCATTCCCCGGCCCATCTTGACTCGCACAAGGAGCGTCCGCACGCAGGCAAGCAGGCAGGCAGGCACACAGGCAGGCAGCAGCAAAAGCGCTTCTGACACGCCCGCTGTACAGCCAGGAGGAAGGAGGAGAAGACACACGGAGGGAGGAGTTTGAATGAGAGGGGTGTTTCCTGTTGTTATGGAGGAAATTACTGTTCAAAACTATTGTTTAGAATGTCTGACGGTCTTACTGATGCCAAAAATGAATGGTTAAAGTGACTGTTTCACAAAAAGCCATTTATCTCTGAATAAATTTCCAGACGCTGAAACCATGCTGTACTCAACGGCTAATATCTACATAACTACTAACTCTGCAAACTAACTCTTTTAGACAGAGAAAGCACACATTCTATTAGTTATTTTTAGATGATTGGTGTTCATGAATTCTTAACAGAAAAGAATCCTCGGCTGTTCTAAAATGAGCCAGAATCGTCAAAAACACCCCTGGCACAACTTACCTACAGGAATGAAAACATGGCTGGCATTCAATGTGTTAACAAGTTTGTATTTTTTTTATTTCAAAATAAGCAATAAATCTGACGTTCTCTGACTTTCTGTGTTTCCTCTACAAATCTATCCAGAAACAGCACACATTGTCATCAAGTCTGGCCAGCAGGGATCTCTGTCCTTCTGCTGGTCAAATGATCCTGCTAAAAATGTCATTTCTTGTGTTCTTTGTACAATATATTATATATTTGTCTGTTTGTTAGCAGGATTACAGAAAACCTATGAGGGGAGGGAGAGGGCTAAGCAAAAGGGCCCTTAACTAGCGATGAGAAGGTTGTAGAGAGTTGGGATTCGCGGTGTGGGTGGTGAGGGAAGGAGGCAGGGTTAAGGAAAAGGGGCCATAGCTAGGGATAGGAGGGATGTAGAGTCGGGGTTTGAGGGCTGGGTAGGGGGAATGCCTAGGTGTATTTAAAGGTGGGAGTGGGTGTGGTCAGGAAAGGGGGCGGAGCTATGGATCAATTATGCTACCGTCTCATATATAGCTTCATTTGGACATTTAAGAGAAATAAATGAGACAAGGAGGAGACATTGGACATACAATGATGAGATCTCCTATAGGGATCATACTTCTCAGGTTTGTCTCATGAAAGTCTCAGACTCATCTCACATTCTTTCTCAAATATTGCTCAATTGAACACCATTTGTCTCAAATCAGTCTACTAGTAGTACATCTCATTTTACTCTCGATTATTGCTCCTAAGGGACCCTTAGGAGCAAGAAATAAGACACAAATGAGCACAGAATGATTCATAAATGAGAAGGCTCTAGTTAGTCTCAAGAGATCAGAATAAGCAACAGATGAGCAACAGATTTTTTGCTATGGGAAAGCAAAATGTTACTTTACTTGAAACTCCCCTGAAGTGATTTTGGTATTATTCATGCAAGCATAATTCTACCATATAGTAACCTGTATGCAGAATATATATAGTATATATAGGGAAACAATTATTTTTTCATCGCTGTAAAACCACAGAACGGTAAAGAAGATATTGATGTGTGTAGTTCTTCATAGATCTAGCCCCCTATCGTTGCATCGGCGCTGTTTCTAGGCCGAGCGCCTGGCGCAGCGCAAATCAGTGGGCGTGGACCAGCGCACTTGATATCGTCGTGCTGGCGCTACACGCAGCCTAAAGCATTACAACCACGCCTTTTAAGCGTAAAATTATGCACCGTCATGCTCATTGGATAACTGCAATAAACGAATCGCACGCTTGCCTTTTTAGCTCCAATTCCACTGGTCCCGCAAAACCAGACGAAAGCCAAGCGCTCTGCCCCCCCCCCCCCCCTCCCTTCATCCAGTCTTGTCTGTCTCCATTATAGGCTATTATTCCATATTATTATGCTTCTCAAACCAATCTAACTGCAGTTTAAATACTGCAAGCCTGTAAATACGCTACACTATAGCAAGATCAAAGTGAAAATAATGTTCTAAATGCATCAGCTAGAAAAATATAGCCTATTAGATTGGTGAAAGTTTGTCCAGAAAGATATCATTTTCTCTCGCCTGCTGCAGGAAGGATGATGCACATAAATATAGCCTACATTATGTAAAGTCATTGCATAAATGTGTTTTTATTGTAAAACTAAATGTGGAGTAGGGCCAAGTTATTGGAGCGGACATCACAGTATAGCAGATGACAGTAGAAGCTTCCGAATTGCGTTCCGCTGTCACTTATCTAAATCATGTTAAATCGACAAGGGATATTTATAGCCCCAGTAGGACATATATGTTTCACATAGGGTGGTGTTTTCATTTCGATGTTTTATTTGGTCCAATATTGAAATGTTCTACAATTGGAGGTTGTCTTACCATTACACATTATTTAGATCCTCCCTTAATATAGGTTTTCGGCTCATTTGGTTGCTATTTAGTAGCGAAATGGAGAAACACAATGCATGTTGGGACATTCACATTGCAGTGAATTTACAGCTTATTTTTTCTATGGGACTCTGAGCGAGGGAGTCAGAGACAGTCGGTATTGTGCCTGGCAGACTGAGGAGAGAGGGAGAGAGTGACACAGAGAAGGGTGACAGAGGAGAGAGCCAGAGGGGAGGGAGAGAGCCAGAGGGGAGCGCTCCGCGCAACTGGCGCACTCTGAATAGGCCTGGTTTTCAAAAGCGCAAAGCGCTAAATGTAGGCCAGGTCGGAAGATAGCAGTACGCCGGTATTTAGCGCCGACACGCCCACTCTGGCCCATTCTGGGACTGCGCCACGCCCATTCGGCCTAAAGCGCATTTGGCAGCGTAAAGCCATATTGATATCGTCCCAAAACAGGCGCAAGGCACGTTTTTTTGCGTTTAAGGCCCGTTTTAGCGCCGAAGGCTTGTGGGAGAATAGGGCCCCTTGTCTCTTCATTTTGATCTCAAAGTGCGCCAGTTTGATCCATTTTTACTTGAAACCGTACAAAATTTTCTTCCGGGGGAGCATGCCCCCGGACCCCCCTAGGGGTTCAGTGGTCCATGACCTTTGGGTGGGATGAGCCCACCCAAAGCTCTGATGCTAAAACCGCCCCTGGTGGCTGGTGAGCTTGGAAACAGGGGAGGAAGCTAGTGCGGCGACCAAAGGTCGCCGCCGAAAAAGAATTTGGGCGTTTTTTTTTCTCGTGTGCGCGCCATACCTGTATACAGTGTGGCATAATTGTGCTTTAAGTAAAACAGTTGTCTAATGGTACAGTAAAGGCGAAATGAATTATGCAAAGGACAAATAATATGAAAACGAATAAGCAAGAATATGAAAATTGATTAAAAAAATGCACATTTTAAATTGCATTTTGCAAATCAGCCTTTCATTTGTCAAATTAATTAATTTAATTTAAATGGCTCATTTATAAGCATTTTTATTAATAAGGTTTATAAATAGTTTTAGGAAACAGCTCATTTAAAAGCATTTTTTTCTTCTAGAAGCCGTCTGGAAGGTGATGTAGCCTACAGTAACCTAAGTAAATTACTGAGAATTAGCCTACTGTTTGGATTTATAAAGCTTTTCCTAATGCAGGAGACAGAGGGAAAAAAGCACATTAGATTGTGCACAAAAGAAATCCATGCAGTCAGCAGAGAAATCCTTATCCAAAGCAAAAGATTCCCACCAGGAATAAAAGAACAGACACCGAATTGGGCACTGGGTGGGCCATCGACGGACACTCCATCCCCCTCTCCTCACTGGTCACCAGCCTGGGTGTCAAACTTGACCAAACACTGTCATTTGACGCCCACATCAAATCCATCTGCCAAACCTCATTCTACCATCTCCGGAACATCTCAAAGCTCAGACCCCTCCTACCCCAAGCCGCCGCAGAAAAACTGGTCCACGCATTCGTCTCCTCCCGCATTGACTACTGCAACTCCCTGCTTGCAGGCCTCCCCACCAAATCCATCCAGAGACTGCAATATGTTCAGAACTGTGCCGCCCGGGTTCTTACCAGAAGTCAGAACACATCACCCCTGTCCTCCACTCACTCCACTGGCTCCCCATCAACCAACGCATCACCTTCAAACTCCTCCTCCTGGTCTACAAGGCGGTCAACCACACTGGTCCCACCTACCTTCAGGAACTCCTCCCCCCCAAGCCCCCCTCCCGGTCACTCAGATCCGACACCCTCAACCTGCTTGTTGTCCCCCGCACCAAGCTGGCAACAATGGGTGACCGAGCCTTCTCCACTCTGGGGCCACGCCTGTGGAACCAGCTCCCAGGAACTGTTCGGGCCTCTGAATCCCTCGCTGCTTTTAAAACGAACCTTAAAAACCTTTTACTAGCTCTGAGCTTTTAGCTGTTTTTAGCTTGTTTTTTATTTTGTCTTTTAGCTACTGTAAAGCACCTTGAGATTTGTTTTACATTTTAAAGTGCTATATAAATTAAAGCCATTATTATTATTATTATTATTATTATTATTATTATTATTAAGGCCCGGAAACCCTTTCGACCAAGGACCTCACCAACAACCCCCCCCCCCCCCCCCCCCCCCCCCACACACACACACACACAAACTCACTACCTCCTCCTAAACTCAACTGAACTCCCCCCCCCCCATGAAACTGGAACTCATATCTAATGTAATGCCTGTCTAACTGGGACTGTAAATTCATGTAAGTTCCCTGCACATTAATGCCTATTTAACTTAGCCTGTAAATTTCATGTACATTCAATGTAAACTCTTATTTAACTCCGACTGTAAATTCATGTAAATCCACTGCCTATTTAACGTCTATTTAACTCAGTCTGTAAATCTCATGTCAATCCAACGTAAATTCATATTTATCATCCACAGAACACTTCACCACTCATGTACATATTGTATATATTTACTCCATTTGATTGCACTTGCAACTTTGCGATTGTCTTTAGTTATCTTCCTACTTCTTATCTCTGTATATTGATGTGACCGCTACGCTGCATACAGACACTAAGACAAATTCCTCGTATTTAACTTGCATACTGTGGCAATAAAAGTGATTCTGATTCTGATTCTGATCTAATGTGCTTCTCCTGTCTTGTTTTTCATGAGACAATTGTAATCGGTTTTGATTTCGATACCACATCATATCTGTATTTAATTGTTTTATTGTTTACATGTTTAAAACATTTAAATGGATGAGTAACAGATAAATTCAGGGAATCCTGAAGTCAGTTGATGTCATCTTCACCACTGGTGTTGCTTTTTGGTCATCATTCTGTAATGTAATGCAATTCTGTAACAAGTAATTAATGAGCACAGTTGTTTTATTATCTTAACTTAGAACAGGTTTTCATTACAAATCAGATCAGCTTTTCAGATTGATAATTCATACAAGAACATATAGGGGAGAGCCGGGACGAACGCGGCGTTTTTTTCTATTTTCCTCTCTGCACAGAGAGGAACCAAACTTCAGTAACCAGACTTCATTGTGAACAAGATACACTTGTCCTCTCCCACTAGGGGTGAAACAAGTTGGCCGCAATCAGGAAGTAAACTGGTCTTGCGCGGATCTCCTCACAGCCGTGTCTGGTGGGATGTACGGGGCAGACGTGAAGGGCGAACGAGGTGGTTTGTTAAATCGTCCCTAAACCGATACATACATCATTTTTCTTGCATCTAACGCTCATTGATGCTTCAGTTGAGTTCTCCGAGCAAAATGACCATGCTTAGTGTCAAATCAATTTATCATAAATGTTGAAAATGTCCGAAATTAGTCCAATGCTTCAAACTATTTTGAGCATAATCACGTAGGTTGCACATCACGTCCTATCCACCTCCAAATCATGCGTGTCATCACTCGAGGTAAGTTGGTTCATTATCCTATCACTCTAACCCTGGACATTTCCAGCAAACAGCAAAATAAATAAATAAATCTTTACTAACAGAACGACAAACAACCACCATGCCCCGTTTGCCCCTCGACCGTCTCCCTCAATGTTTTGCTACCTAGCACCAAGGAGAAGACTGCATTTGAAATGAAACCTTCACTGATAGTTAGCCTACAGATAGGTCTACGAGATGATATACATTTACAATCGCCAACAAATAAACATAGCCGTACAAACGGAAAAAACTCCCATTTTGTATTTTTTACTTACCAAGTGAAGAAACATCTTTTTGGCTATATCTCCGGTAAAACTGGTCAGAAATGAAAACTTTTTTCACAAGTTTTTTGTTGGGACATGCGCCTTACGACGTCACTGGAAATTCCGCACTACAAGCGTAACGCAATAAAAGGTCCGTGCTGCTACCCCTCTGCCTCGTTCGTACCGGCTCTCCCCTACAGTATATTACATAGCATATTAAAATTATTTTGAATCCTGAAGTCATGAAGTCAGTCCTCAAGTCCTGAAGAACTTATAATAACCTCACCCAAGGATGACATCACTGGTGACATCTCACTGGTGACATCATCACTAACTATGACATCATATCTGATGACATTATCACAGAACTATGCTCACCCAGGCACGATCAGGCATGATCACATCACTGGTGACATCATCACTGACTGATGACATCATCGTCACTGGTGACATCAACATTTTATTGCAGATTATACATCTTACTCACTATATAATATCTAACTTTCTAACCCTAACCCAAAAACAACCATATTATAAATTTAAAAGTATTCTTTTGAAGTCTTATTCAATGAAGGTTTAGGATGTGGGGAGTGGTGGGGCGGCGCCCTATAGCGCCCTCTATTAGCCAGTCACCAATGTTTACAAGGTAGCTTCACCTTGAAGGGTTTTTAGCTTGAATATTGAGTTAGTTTATATTCTTTAATACTTTACTCTGCTCATTAATTTCTACCAGTTCTATCTTCCTATGCTTGCATGCTGCGGTGGCTCACCTGCCCTATCTCACCCGCTGCATGGGCTCGCATACAGCTTGGCTGCTGCGTTGTCTCGCCTGCCCTATTGGCATGTGCAGTGCACAATTGCCCAACTTCGCATCACTGATGACATCACTCACTGATGACATCACAATTGCTTGAGTGACATAGACATTGTGACATCATCAGTGATGACATCATAAATAAATAAATAAAAAATGTACAGTGCACCTGGACGCAACATGCAAGATACCCACTGAATAAGTGTCCAAATGTTTGTGTAATTCTGACCAATACTCTATTTCTGTTATAACATTTCAGTCTGGAATATGGAATGTCTTTCAATACTCTTTATGGCTAAAAGGCTAAAAGTAATCTCATGTGTAAGAAATGACTGTTCCTCATTTAAGTAAAAACTAAAATAATTGGTTTTGGATTTATTTAGCTTCAAGACTTACACTGAGAGCACTGATACTTACTGTATGCTTAAATTAACCCACTCATAACCACTCACAACCATTCTGGTTTATTTCAAGAAAAACATTTTGGCTAGTGGAAATTCGAATTGGCTGGTAATTTTAAAATCTAGCAGCCATATTGGCAGGTGGTCAAAAAAGTTAATTTCAAGCCCTGCAGGGAGAGCAGACATAGGAGTGAGTGAGAAAATGATCAAATAATGGTGGTTAAGACTGAATAATGACATCACAACTGTTAATTTAAAATGAGTTATTCCTCTAAACCTGCCTTTAAATGCCCCAAATTTTTGGTGCTGGCGCCGTTCGGCCCCCAGCAAAATCTGGCCCTCTGGGAGCAAGGACATTTTTTTGTGGCCGTCTATCATCAAAGTTGCTCATCCCTGGGTTGCGGCATGACAACATTTGTTCGGCCCTCGGCAACAATCTGGGTTTCTCATGTGGCCCCCCATGAAAAAGAATTGCCCACCCCTGTCCTAGACTATTATGATAGAATCGTAGAGTGCATATACGATAAAAAGGGAGACAGTCCCTAATCATTCCGAACGTATATAGGTTTGTTTTTACAACTCTACTCACCATCTGAATGTGTTTCTCAAGGTGAGTATCTAACATCAGACCAAGATATCTAACCTCAGATACCTAGTCAATAGATTGATCATTGATTTTTAGACTAACTTATTTGTTTCATTCACTTGATTTGGTGATGACCGTCTCCTAGACGAAAAACAAATTGACAGTTTTCTCAACATTCAGTGTTAGACAGGAACATTTAAGCCATACTGCTACCAATTCTAGATGTTCTGTCAGTTGTGTGGAAATTGACGAAGTGGACCGGCCAGACACATATGATGTCACCATGAGTCACGACGATCATGAGGTCACAATGACCTCAGACAATGTGACATCATCAGTGAGGTCATAGAGCGCTGACATTATCTTCTGACATTATCAGTGATGAAAGACCTCATCTGCTAGTGATGTCAGCCAGTAGGTCCTTCGGGTTGGGCTAATGATGCCATAGAGCTTGTGGGCCTTCGAGTTATGACATCCTCAGTGATGTCATAACACTCCTGGCTGAGGCTATATAGGTGGTGGGGGGTTGTTTCTCCGTCAGAAAGGATGACGGACACTTTGGGCGTGCAGCAGCTAAATACAGTGCTTACACAAAATGAATCAAACTCAATAAACCAATTGCTCTCCTCTGGTTATTGGGAGAACAACAGACAGCTGAGACTAGAAGAACAGAGCCAAGAACAGCTGAGCCCAGAAGATCAGCTTTTCACACACTATGAGCCGAGGAGAGAGCAGAAGACACAGCGGTCAAAGTGGCGCAGGCACTGTTCCGGATTTGTGAATGCAGCCATCGCCTTGGCTTTATGCATATGCCTGGTCATCAACATCATTCTGTGGGTAAAATACAAACCCTTAAAGGATGTCTCTTCCTTTAAGAATATGTTGTTCCTGTGGGATTTCTGCGACCCAGAGACGCTGTTGTGTCAGCCCTGCCCGACAGGCTGGGAGAATCGTGACTCCCGCTGCTTCTTCCTAAACTCAGATTATCTGCAGTGGGCGGAGGCCCGCCAAAACTGTCTTAGAAAGGGTGCCGACCTGGTTGTGATTAAAGATATGGAAACTCAGAAGTTCCTGACTAACCTAGTAGCTCAAAAGCACATTAAGGTGACAAATGCATGGTGGGTGGGCCTGGAGGACTTGGTAAAGGAGCATGTGTTTATATGGGTCGATGGCACTCACCTGGGTGACCCTAAGAAATGTCCGTTTTTTCGGGAAAATGAACCCGATAAGTTAGTACCCACATGGCAAGGGGACAAAAATGGACAGGACTGTATCCTCATGGCCGTATCTGCTGCCCAGATTGCAAAAGCACCATACAAAAACTGGATTGATGGCCTCTGTCGCTCTCCACACCCTTTTATATGTGAGATGTCTGCTTTCATCTCAGAGTAGTGATGAGAATTACGCCTCTTTGAAGGCCAGACCTCTGGATTGGGCAAGCAAGTAGAGACAACCGGCATCAGGCTGACTAGGACAGAGTTTCCTATAGAAAGAAGGAAACTGTCCATCTACAGTAGTCTGGCAGACAAAGGGCCTTTTTTTGGCTGAACCTTGCATAAGGATGTATAGTTTTCTTATTGGCCCAAAATATAATCTATATACCACTTTTCAGTTGTTTGGCATGAATCTGGTGCAGAAAAAACTTGGAGTAGCCATTTTTTGTCTAAAAAAATTGCATTAAAATTTGGCCAGAGGCAGACCGAAGGGAGTTCAATGTATTAGACCAATCACAACACATGTAAACATAACCGAGGCAGGCCATTGGGGAAATGAGTGAATGTTCCGCCTTGAGCGGACGTCCTGTCTTTAGGCGCGGAACATCGACACTGTGGACATACAGAGCTGAGGCGGGGTTGGTGGACAGCCAAAGAGACCTGGAGAAGCACGGTGGATCAACACTGAAGACGCCAGGGACGTAGGAAAGGGTGGGGACACAGTGGATATGCCCCCCCACACTTTTTAAGAAGGCAGTGCTGTAAGAATGACCTTACTTACTAAATAACCAACTCTATTTGCTTAAAATAATCCATGATTTATTACTGAAACATGCGCATGGAAGCATCCACTACATCCCAAATCTCATAGCCGTCATATTCCCTGTTACAGGCGTGTTCACTGTATTTAATCCCCCAAGAGGGAGGAGGAGGTGGAGACTATATTAACATACAAAGGAGGAGTTTACTAAACCACTCCTTCTACCTAATTTTGGAGTATCTTACCACAATTCCTCGCTCTTGTTCATTAGAACATCATTTCCAAAATTATAATACACAGTTAATAACACAATACAGTGGAAAATTATTATTCACTGATACAGTGATATATACAAAGAATGGAACATAGCTAACCCTCCTCCTGCTACCTAGTACAAAAGTGTATTTGTACCTGTTGAAACCTATAGCTAACAGTTGTGTATTAGATGAAATCCTCTATATATAATTTATTGATCAGAGGTGGGACCAAGTCATTGTATATGGTAGATCAAATTTAGTCCAGTTGCACCTTAAAGTGTCATTAATTCCTATTCTAAGCTTAAGTCATTCTCCAATTGTTCCAGTTCAGTCTCAGAATCAGGTTTAGTTCTGGAACAACCTGGGGAGCCTCCGCTAAGACGCTGCGAATATCCACCCAAGCCCTAGTCTCTTAGAACAGACGAGTTGGCTTCCGCAATTTTCAAATGCTTCCGCCATACCGTCTGTACTTCGTGGGGGAGAATCATGCACCAACCGGAATGGGAAGCAGAAAGGCGGGTCTTCCGCTCATTAGTCCAATCAGAATCCAATATGCCGGCAGAAAGGCGGGTCTTCCGCTCATTAGTCCAATCAGAATCCAATATGCCGCATTCGCGTGTCGTGATTGGTCGGATTCCGTAGAACTTCCTTCCAGTCTGAAGGTTTTTTTCCCAACTTCATTGTGCATGTTCTGGGGGTGTAACGTACAGACTGTATATAGCTGCATTCGCCGGATGTAGATGATACAGTCTGTTTTAAGAGACTACCCAAGCCCTGGTCTTCTCTGCAGCGGAATACTGCGCCCCAGTCTGGAGCAGAAGCCCTCATGCGAAAAAGGTCGACGTGGCTATCAATACCTCCCTCCGAATAATAACTGGATGCTTGAAGCCTACCCCTGTGTCCCTCTTGCCAGTCCTCGCGGGAATAGCACCGGCCGGCCTCCGACGGGAGGCTGCCACCCTCGCCCTGGCCAGGAAGGCACAAAAGTATGACTGGCACATCCTGCACAACACCACAATAACACCAGCACCTCCAAGCAGACTCAAGTCCCGCCACCCCTACAACAAGGCAGCACAAGAGATGCTCAACTCCACCTCTGAGGACATCTCCAGAGATGCATGGTTGGCAGCAGCTTGGAAGCAGGAGTGGGAGTCAGCCGGGCGCTCCCGAATCCACCGCTACATCTGGGACCCAGGAGCTGGCGCCATTGGAGGAGACGACCTACCACGCCGGCAATGGACCACACTGAACCGTCTACGAACTGGGGTCGGTCGCTTTAAAACATCAATGAAGACGTGGGGCTTGGCGGACAGTGCGGCATGCGAGTGCGGTGACCCTGAGCAGACCGCCGACCATATAATCACCACCTGCCCCTTATATAGACCACCCTCGGAAGCCAGCCTCTTCGACCTAGGACCAGAGATGCGGGCATGGCTACACGACACCGAGTTGGACCTCTGACGTTACACGAAAGAAGAAGAAGAAGGTTTAGTTCTTGTCAAATCCTCTGGTTACCTTAGCATTATTTTTGACTGACACAACGATGCACTTCTCAATGAAATATGGTATCACAACGGTCTCTATGCAACCATGCAGTTTCATAGGTATTATAGTAATGTATTTCATAAGTGAGAAGTGCTTGGCTGTCCCAAAGCTTCCTAATAACTTTATATTAACATATATATTTTCCAAACTAATGATTGGATATGCCAATTGGTTATTCATCCTATATTTTAGGATTAAATTAATTTGTGACTAACCCCAGTCAAATACAAATCTCAGTTTCTGCACATCTTTAGTCAACAAGTAAGTTAATTTAAGTCACAAGTCACAAGTCTCATCAGTTGAAAGTCCACTTACTTGAAACCGAGAGCCTGCTGGACCCTTTCCAGTTCGCTTATAGGACTGGAAGGGGCGTCCAAGACGCTACTGCCACCCTACTCAATCTTCTTTACAAACATTTAGAAGGTAGTAAAAACCATGCCAGGCTGCTCTTCATTGATTTCTCATCAGCGTTTAATACCATCCAGCCCCATGTCCTGGTAGATAAACTACTTAGCACGTTTGGTTTGGATCCATGTTTAGTGGGCTGGATCCTTGACTTCCTTACTAACAGATCTCAAAGAGTAAGAGTTAATGGGATTTTATCTAGCATCTTGTCATCCTCTACCGGCTCGCCTCAGGGCTGTGTCTTATCCGCCTTTCTTTACATTCTTTACACCAACGACTGTCGTGGCCTTTTTAACAACAGATTCATCATTAACACGTTCACTGCCAATGACGTATTAATACGTCAAAAAAATCCAACGGTTGACTGCCAATGACGTATTAATACGTCAAACTGTTTTTTCAGTGGTTTCCACTAGGTGAGGCCCTTGGGCAATAGGTGAATGTGGATCCGACCTCTCCCGCTGCCCCGGAAGTACTCTAACAAAGATTTCTATATAAGGAAGGCGGGATCCTTTGATCGCCGTGGGTTGAAAGTAGGTAAGTTTAGATACAGAGCGAGACAGAATTACATAGCGATTTATAGATAGAGAATTTCAGCAATTTAGCAATTTAGAGTCAGATTTAGAGCGAGTTGGTTAGCGTAGTTGATTTAGTTTGTTAGTTGTTAGTACAGTAGTAGTGTTTAGTATAGTCTTTATAGTAGACTTAGTTTAGATAGATAGTTAGCGCGTAGTTACAGTTCATTGTAGTTAGCTTAGCCTTAGCGTCAGTTCATTTTAGTATTTAGCGTTTATTCTAGTTCAGTTTGATCGAGTTGGTAGCCGGTAGATTAGCCTTATTTCAGTTCAGTTTGATCTAGTCGTAGCAGTAGTTGTTTTATTTCAGTTTAGTTTAGTTAGTATTTTCAGTTTTTAGTTTAGTTGGGAGTGGGTGGCGTGTTTGTGCCATGCCGGCCAAACGCAAGCGGTCTTCGGCGGCCAAACGCAAGCGATCGGCGGATCAGAGATCATTGCTGGATTTCTTTTCCGTCCGAAATGAGCTTGTGCCGGAGACCGATTCCGAGGTCTCACTCTCGGATGAAGAACGGGGTGAGCCCATGCATGTCGCGGCTGCTGCTGCTGGGCTGACTGAGTCTGAGTCGAGTGACCTCACGTCTTCTCCAGATGCGGATTCTGAAGAAGAATGGGCCCCGTCCAGGAGCGAAGCTCCACAGAGCAGTGGTAAGACGATGTTTGAGATGACTTGTGTAACTTGTGTAAATGTAATTACTATGACTATACAAAAGCCAGCAGTCAGTCAATTCATTTTACTGAATTTCAGACTCTGAAGATGAGCCTGTAGCCAGCTGTAGCGGTACAGCATCTGGTGCCACAGCCTCTGGTGCCAGGAAAATGGGTAAGATCACACTTCAGCATCAGGTTTATTTTCACATCACAGGTTCCAGCCAGAATTCAGTACCACACATATAAAAAAAACACTATTTTATGGTAATTATGTATTTCTATAATTTGCAGATTGTGGCAGTGGAGCTGGAAGTGGGAAACGGCCTGCAGGTACAGCCTGGTGTGACCTTGACTGGGAGCCAACCCACATCCCCTTCACAGCAGAACCGGGTCCTCGGTGGTGCTGCTGCTCAACCAGTGGAATTCTTCCAGCTCTTCCTGGACGATGAGCTGCTCCAGGCCATTGTAGAACAAACTAACCTGTATGCCCATCAGTGCATCAGTCAGGTCAGTGAGGCTCTGCCACATTCAAGGCTTGGGAGGTGGAAGGACACTACAGTGGCAGAAATCAAGAGCTTCTTGGGACTATACTTCCTCACTGGGATCGTCAAGAAGCCTGAACTGTCCATGTACTGGTCCACAAATGAAGTGCTTGCTACCCCCCACTTCGGCAGAACCATGTCTCGGAACCGCTTTCAGCTCCTAACACGATTCCTCCATTTCAGTAACAATTTTGATGTTGATGGTGCAGACAAGTTGTTCAAGGTCCGGCCAGTTTTGAACGACCTGTTAGAAAAGTTCAGAGCCATGTTCACACCAAGTCAAAACATCAGTATTGATGAGGGGATGCTCCTGTGGCGTGGGCGGTTGGCCTTCAAAGTGTACAACCCACAGAAACCCATGAAGTATGGGATAAAGTCCTACATACTCTGTGACTCCCAGACAGGTTACTGCTACAGTATGAAGCCGTACTGTGGTGAGCGGTCCACCCTAGGCGAGACGGTGGAGTTCCTCCTCGGGGACTTGGCAGGGCAGGGTTACCACCTATACATGGACAACTACTATAACTCTGTTTCAATGTGTGCACAGCTGCTGGAGTGTCAGACCCATGTCTGTGGCACTCTGAGGAGGAACAGGGGCGAGGTGGGGGGGAGGGCAGTGACCAACCTGCAACCATGCCCCGCCAGCCCCGGGCACCATACCTGGACCCTCAAGGCAGGCTGGATGTCAATCTAGCGGGCCATGTAATGGCCAAGTATCCAGCCACACGCAAAAAAGATCACCCATCGAGGAGGTGTAGGGTTTGTGCAAGGAATGGTGTTAGAGGCGAGACATGCTACCGTTGTCTCGAATGTGATGTCCCATTACACAGGGCTCACTGCTATGAGGTGTACCACTCAGATAAGAACTTAGCTTAGTGGCACTGAGTAGGCATGGGTCGTAAAAAAAAAAAAAAAAACCTGCCAGGGAGATTTGTTTTTGATGCTCTTTGTTTGATTGTTTGCTAGCTAGCAGGAATACATAAAAAGCACCTGCCGATTTTCATGTAACTTTGTGGATGGGTGTAACATGGGCCAAGGAATTACCCATTACATTTTGGAGCAGTTCTGGATTCGGTGTACGAGCCCAAACCGGTTTGATCATGAACCGAAAAAACCTATAAAAAAAAAAAAACCTATAAAAAAAAAGAAGCTGAGTGACCTGTGGTCTGCTCTTGTTTTGTATTTATTTTGACATTTATTTATTTTATTATTGTATTATTCCTCCATTATTGAAAACAACTATTGTTCAGATGTCTGATGTCTCACTGATGCCAAAAATAAATGGTTAAAGTGACTGTTCTGCCTGTTTGATTGAATTTCACAAAACTGCATTTTTCTCAGCTTTCCTTCTCAGACGCTGAAACCATGCTGTATTCAACGGCTAATATCTACATAACTACTAACTCTACAAACTAACTCTTTTAGACAGAGAAAGCACACATTCTATTAGTTATTTTTAGATGATTGGTGTTCACGAAGTCCTAGCAGAAAATAATCCTCGGCTCTTGTAAAATGAGCCAGAATCCTCAAAACCCCCCCTGGCAGAAGCTACCTACAGCATTGAAAAAACGGCTGGCAGTGAATGTGTTAAGTATGCTGACGATTCTGTCATCGTCAGCCTGCTTAAGGATGATGAGGACGGCCACGGGCAGGTTATCGATGATTTCCTGTCCTGGTGTAATGATGCTTTCTTGCAGATCAATGTCTCGAAAACAAAATAAATCTGCATTGATTACAGACGTTCCCCTCCTACACCTCAGAACAGTGTTTTTAATGGTCAGAGTGGATCTTGTCACCAGTTATAAATATCTAGGCACGATAATTGACGACAAGCTCAAATTCGACCTGAACTCTGACATGTTGTGTAAAAAAGGTCAGCAACGTCTACACTGCCTGAGGAAACTTGCAAAGTTCCAAATTGATAAGACTCTGATGAAACTGTTTTATAGTGCCTATATTGAGTCAGTAATTTCCTTCTCCATTGCCTGTTGGTATGGTAACCTGTGTATTAAGATAGGATAAGAATTCCCTCGGAAAAATTGTGAAGGTGGCCTCTAAAGTAGCCGGTATCCATCTGGACAGCCTCGACCATGTCTTTAACAGACAGGTACTTAAGAAGGCTTTGGCCATCCGTTCAGACGCAGCCCACCCTCTAAGCTCGGAGTACAGGCTCCTTCCTTCTGGTCGCCGACTGTGTGCCTCACGGGCCACAAAAAATAGGCACAAGTTCTCCTTTGTCCCTGTCTCCATTCGTGCTGAGGGAAGGCAATGATGGTTTAGTGTTTTATTATAATTTTTTACTTTCAGCCTCCGCCGCTGTTTGTATTGTTTTATTGTTTCTATTGATTTTATGGTTTCT